>NC_053389.1:669658717-669985800 GCF_905171765.1 Bufo bufo | reverse complement strand
AATTACAAGTTTTACAGAATCTTTTCCTGTAAAACTATATACTAATCTGCTCAGATCCTCCTGCTCTATAACATGTTGCTTGTAGCTTACATTGCATTTTCATAGTGACAGGTTCCCTTTAAAATACAGTATGTAAGGTTAGTTCCTATAAGACCTATGCTCAGTATAGGGCATCAATATCTGATTGGAGGTGGTCGAATCCCAGGATCCCCACTAATCAGCTGTTAGAAGAGGCCATGGTGCTGTAGCCTCTTCCTCTACCTGTAGTACAGTATCATGTCCATTGGTCACATGCTCAGTCTTATTCAAGTGAATGGGATAAAGCTGCAATATCAAGCACAGCTTGGCATACTATGAAGAGGCTGCCGTTCATGCTGGCGCACAACAGATTGTTCAAGTAGTTGATTTGTAGGAATCCTAGTGGTCGAACCAGCACCTGAGGATAGGTCATCGACATTTAAGTCACATGGCCATTTTACAGCTCCATTTTATATCCACAGGACAGGAAATAAAAGCAGGTTCACAGGGTGTCAAACTGCTGAGACTCCCCCAGAAATCCTGAGAATGGGGATCCCCGAGTGCACACGTCACTCCACCATTCCGTTCACTTTTATGCGACTGACTGTCTATAATGTAAAATTCTTGGATTATAAAAAAAAATAAAACCCAAACCTGATGTGTATTTTAATTCAATGCACCCAAAAACATAGATTTGTATTAGCATAAAAAGGAAAAAAGTGAGAACACCATAAATAACAGGTCGGACGTTATTAGAGGCTCTAAATGTGGTAATTTGGTATTCCTTCGATAATTACCCACAGTTTTATATTGGGCAGGGTAACATTCAGAATCTTCAGAATGTCCCATGTGTTCTCATCTGTCATCTTTAGTAACCATGGGGATGGAGAACATTTTGGGAGCTTTAGTACATTTTTCTGTCTCTAGAAACAGACTTCAATTCAAATTCAAGACTTATAAGAATTGACTTTCCAATACTTACTGTGGCATGCACCTACACGGCACGTTCTTACAAGAGCTGGGGCGGGAAGTCCATGGCATAGTGACCCATTAACAATGACTACTTGTCCTTTAGCCGTTATCTTCTGACAAAGTAGGGTCCTTCTCTGGACTCCAACACCACATCTTGAGGAACACTATATCCACAAATATAAAGCCATAAGCCTGCCATTCACACCATAAACAAATATTATATAAATGGAAATTATATAAATAGCTTTGCTATGCATTCTGCATTTTTCTCACTCCCATGAATAGAAAGGGATATTTTCATCCCTAAAAAATGAAAACAATAGGACCTAAAGTAATTTCTGTGGAACAGGCACATGATTCATAAAAATAAAAAAAATGGATGTGTGGATGGTCACATTGCATTGTATGGATCATTGTGCTGTCTGTTTTAAAAACAGCACCTGAAATAAAAATACATTCATGTACATAAACCCCTGTTTTCTTAGCACCTTGCATTATTTATCTTGTACTGATCGTAAGATACATGCTACCATATATTATAGAGTTACATTTGTTGTAGAGGTTTTTGGAAACAGTCTTCTTGTTGACATCTTAGGGCTCTTTCACACCTGCGTTATTGTCTTCCGGCATAGAGTTCCGTCGTCGGGGCTCTATGCCGGAAGAATCCTGATCAGGATTATCCTAATGCATTCTGAATGGAGAGTAATCCGTTCAGGATGCATCAGGATGTCTTCAGTTCCGGTACGGAACGTTTGTTGGCCGGAGAAAATACCGCAGCATGCTGCGCTTTTTGCTCCGGCCAAAAATCCGGAACACTTGCCGCAAGGCCGGATCCGGAATTAATGCCCATTGGAAGGCATTGATCCGGATCCGGCCTTAAGCTAAACGTCGTTTCGGCGCATTGCCGGAGCCGACATTTAGCTTTTTCAGAGTGGTTACCATGGCTGCCGGGACGCTAAAGTCCTGACAGCCATGGTAAAGTGTAGTGGGGAGCAGGGGAGCAGTATACTTACCGTCCGTGCGGCTCCCCGGGCGCTCCAGAGTGACGTCAGGGCGCCCCAAGCGCATGGATCACGTGATCGCATGGATCACGTCATCCATGCGCATGGGGCGCTCTGACGTCATTCTGGAGCGCCCCGGGAGCCGCACGGACTGTAAGTATACCGCTCCCCCGCTCCCCGCTCCTACTATGGCAACCAGGACTTTAATAGCGTCCTGGGTGCCATAGTAACACTGAAAGCATTTGGAAGACGGTTCCGTCTTCAAATGCTTTCAGTACACTTGCGTTTTTCCGGATCCGGAGTGTAATTCCGGCAAGTGGAGTACACGCCGGATCCGGACAACGCAAGTGTGAAAGAGGCCTCAGCTTTAAAAGGATTTGACCAGAAGTAAGTAATACTCGCCTTACTGATCCCATGTCAATGAAGGTCTGATGCCTCCTGGGTTCCCTGACAGTTTCTACTCGCCTTACTGATCCTATGTCGATGAAGGTCTGATGCCTCCTGGGTTCCCTGACAGTTTCTATGTCCTGTCTCCTCCAAAGTCAATCACTGGTTCCCGCCCAGTTCCCCCTGTACCCACTTACAAGCTATCAGTCATTTTGGAGCATAAAATTCCAGATAAAGGCTAAAGAGATCAGTTAGTCTTATCATTCTAGTTACATTCTAGTCTAGAACTATAAAAAAACAATGGCAGAATGAGAAGGGGAGTTCTAGATATATCATAGATGACTATAGGCTGGGGTGTAACCTGAACTTCTTGGGTCCCAATGCAAAATCATTAATAGAGCACCTCATATCATGTGCCATCTATATACTTGTGTTTTCTAATGTGGTAGAAGGACCAGGGGTGCACCACCAATGAGGCAAGGTGAGGCGATTGCCTCAGGCAGCACCAGGTAGGGGCAAGAGGGGGGCAGCTGAAGGGGGATTGTCTGTTTCTGCAGTATAGTATTGGAAGCACAATGGGCACAGTATGTGGCGCTGTATTACCCTGTATGTTTTGTAGCTCTGTATGTAATGTTTTCCAAGTATGTCTTTAACAGTAGGGCTGGAGGGAAGGGGTTAGGTTAAGAAATTGGCATTAGGGGGTTGGGGAGCCGTTTCAGTTTTCGCCTCTGCACCAACTGTACCCATGAATATAGTCATACAGTACATGAGATCAAAGCACTCATTTTATTGTGAGGGTTTTGATGGACATCACAGTGCTGAACCCTAGTCCCATTTCAGACCTATGCTGTTTATCATGGCTCTACTGACACATATATCACTGACCTTAGACCACTGTCCAGTTATTAGCTGTAGGGGACAGTCAACTTTCCCACAAGCTTTCTGACTCGTAGGCTTTTGCATCTGGCAGAGCTCTTCTGAAAGCTTCATAAAGCTGCCATCTGCCAACAACTGTTTGCAGCTTACTTTGCGGTTTTGGACACCTCCTCCGCACGTCCGAGAACACTGAAAAGACAAGCACAGCATTGTTCAGACCATCAGTATCACTTCAGTCACAAGATATTGCATGGCGCATGTCGACTGCACAACACAGAGAAAAAGGCTCTTTACACACAGCAGTGTCACTTCCTCAGACACTTTTTAGGAACCGCGCGGTATGCAGCCAGATTCATCAAACACGTTATCTAATAGCCTTGTGCTGTCACGGGCTGGATCACTCCTGGCTCTGCGTCAGCGTAGATTAATAACCGTATGTCAACATTCACGTTTAGGAGCGCAAGGCAAAATACAAAGGCAAACTGATATATGTATAAGACTTTTACAGCTGCAAATAGCTCTCACCTCACATCCCAGTAATCTGGTAATCACTAGGTGTCCATTTACAGGCCTATTAAATCGTAGGGGAGGGAGGATCTGCGGCTTTAATTTAGGAGTCCTACTTGGGACAATGTCTGCTTCTTATTTACTGTGCATTAGAAAAGGTGATGGAGCTAAACTTATTACATAGGAGTGAAATAAAGAAATAAGACTTCACGAAGCATGACAGATCACATAAGCAAGCAAATTAACTCAGATCTGTAACCTGTAACTTATTATGTCTGTTTTAGCAACTGCTTGCATTCCTCCTGTAATAACAATTCTGGAGCATGTATTGTTATGACTCTATGATGTGCCATTCTTCTATCATTCCTGCCAGTAGTTATGAATGAATTACTGGAATTTGCAATGAAGGGCCACATGGGTGTTACCAGTGCATAGTCTGACACAGGCCATACTATGTGTCAGACTGTGCAAGGACACACCCCAACTGGTAACACCCATCTGGACTCTTATTACAAACTGCTAGTAATTCATTCATAATTTCTAATAAAGGAATGGCATAACATAGAGTCATAAGAACAAATCCCCAAGAATTATTATGACCTGGGGAATGCATGAGGTTGCTAAAACAGACATGTCAGGAGTGGTGAAAGGTCCTCTTTAAAGGTACTGCCACATATGGCGTATATGCTACACATTTAATTGCATGCAAAAAAATATATACAGCATATACATTAGCAGCAAAGTGGATGAGAGTTTAAAAAATGTCATCCCCACGCTGCAAAAAATCCCACAATGGAATCCGCACATAACCTGACGTGCAGTGTGGATTTTATAGAGGACCTGGCACCACTAAATGCAACGCTATCTTCTGGTGTCACAGATGTTACAGAGCAGTAGGAGCTGAGCGGACTGATACATAGTTTTATTCCACATATATATTTGTGTGTGGGAAAAGGTTCAGTAGAACTTGTAATTTATACATTTATATATTTTTTCTTTTTCTAAACAAAGACCACCCCACTGACAGCTATCTATGCATACATGCTTATACAGAGAATGCTGTATATAAATGTATCAATTCAAACTTATACAGAATTTTTTTTGCACACACAAAAAAAAAACATATATATATATTTATATGTACACACACACACACACCGTATTTTTCGCTTTATAAGACACACCCCAGGTTTAGACAACAGAATTAGAAAAAATATTTTCTAGGTCACTTCAATGGGGCTTAGCCGCACCCAGGCTAGTGATAGTAGTCGTGGCGTAACTGGGCCTGTGGGAAACAGCGAGAAGGCTGCGGCACTACCGCCACTGCTGCTGCTTTCTCAAACAGCTGTTCGACGTGTGTCTCGGGTGTCCAACCCCCGTTGATCAGATGCTGATGATCTATCCAGATAGATCATCAGTAAGAAACAGCTACAAAAACCCCTTTAAAAAAGCAGTCAGGGGGTCTGGCCATGCTGGATCTCTCTGACTGCCATTTACAAGATTTTTTCTTGCTAAAAAGTGCGTCTTATAAAGCGAAAAATGTGGCTATCTATCTATCTATACAGTAGATAGATCTGATCAGCTTTTTCTGCTTTATTACACCGTGCTTACAGATTGCATCGCATTTTGTAATGACAGGTCTGCTTTAAATCCATAGAATGTCAATTAATGCCGTGGATTTCCAACACAGATTTCATCCTTTGTAAAACAAAGGATCAAATTGGCAGTAAACCTGCAGCATTTATGCTATGAATTCCAACACAAAATCTGCACCACTTGGTATTTGGTGTGGATTTTGCTGCTGTGGAATTTCAGCAGATATTCCACTGTAAAAAAAAACATCTGCAGGGGATCTGTCAAGGGACAAAATCCAAATTTTAATGTGTTTTTTCCATTTGTAGTTGGAGGACTACAATAACATAAAAGTCACTTGCTCTGTTTAGATAGAGCCCTTGTCAATAGATTTTGCAAAACAGATCATTTCTAGAACTGGCTGTACTGAAATATGCCTCCCGTGACTCCAGTTCTCATTGCTGATTAAATCTGTGGATTTGGACTTTTTGTACTTAATGTAATTTATTGAGCGTGTACAATCTGTTGAATCTATGTTCCTGTGAAGTGGCAAGAAAGGCCGCATGCGTGAAACTGACACATCATGGCGCTGGTTTATATTCCCAGCACAAAAGGGCTGGAGGGGTCATGGATACATGAAGCTCTGCTTCTGGGGAAGATCAAGACAAGAAACGAATTCTAGCAACAGGAATGTACTGTACCAGTGAAACTTCACATGTACTTTTATGAACAGAAACTTGATTATCAGCATGTAGTTGCTGCAGTATTAAGAGGACCCAATGGCCTGTTGTTCATGTTTGCAGGGCCAGATTAAAGGGGGTGCACCAGGGGCTCGCGCCCTAAGGCCTCCACCACTACACAGAATGTAGGGGTCT
Source organism: Bufo bufo (assembly GCF_905171765.1). Lineage (NCBI taxonomy): Eukaryota > Metazoa > Chordata > Amphibia > Anura > Bufonidae > Bufo > Bufo bufo. The sequence continues at coordinate 669,979,592 of NC_053389.1, read as the reverse complement.
CCAAAAGATCTGCAGGTTTGGATTGATGCTCCTGCCGAACCTGAAGATGCTGGTGGAGGCTGAACTAATACTGAAAGAGGAGTAAGCGACTTTTGTTCCTGCAGTCCGCTCACCCCTATCGCTGTACTGAGAGTAATGAGAAGAGGAACAGGAGTGGCTGCATAATGGCCCCCTATGCGCTTCTGCTTTTGGTATGTGACCGTGAGAGGAAGGTCAGGGTTCCCCTGAAACCGCTGCCTGTCTGTGCTGAGTACAGGCAGCTGATTCCACGGATTTATGTTTTTTTTATGCTACCTTCTACTCCCTGCATGGGCCTCTGACACCCATTGTCTCCCCTCCTAACCTCTAGTGCTGTATTCCCTTGCCCACAGGAACCCCTGGAAGGCTACATTTCACAATGCTCCTTTCTGTTCCTTCTGTCCACTCCCCCCAGAGTCCAGACCCTTTATGTCCCCACAGCACCTCTTACACAGCATGGCCATGACCACTTAATGTCTTACCCACAGAGTCACTGACAAATAATGTCAGCCCTCTGCACTGTCTCTATGACCTGTGCCACTTTCAGTTGCCCTGCTCCTACACCCACCACAGAGCCTGCAAATTTGTGTCCTCCCACCCACACAGAATACCGGCTGCAGTGTTTACATTATTTCATGAGCTGACTAACCGCAGCACTTACCCCAGACTCTGGACTGACTGACCGCAGCATTTACACTAGACTATGGACTGACTAACTGCCACGTTTATAGCAGACTATGGACTAAATTAACACAATGTTTACACCAGACTGTGGACTGACTGCAGTGTTTACAGAAGACTTTGTACTCACTAACTGCAGTGTTTACACCAGACTGTGGACTGACTGCAGTGTTTACACAAGACTTGTACTCACTAACTGCAGTGTTTACACCAGACTGTGGACTGACTGCAGTGTTTACACCAGACTGTGGACTAACTGCAGTGTTTACACCAGACTGTGGACTAACTGCAGTGTTTACACCAGACTGTGGACTGACTGCAGTGTTTACACAAGACTTGTACTCACTAACTGCAGTGTTTACACCAGACTGTGGACTGACTGCAGTGTTTACACCAGACTGTGGACTAACTGCAGTGTTTACACCAGACTATGTACGGACTGGCGGCAGTGTTTACACCAGACTATGTACGGACTGACGGCAGTGTTTACACCAGACTATGTACGGACTGACGGCAGTGTTTACACCAGACTATGTACTGACTGACTGCAGTGTTTACACCAGACTATGTACGGCCTGACAGCAGTGTTTACACCAGACTATGTACTGACTGACTGCAGTGTTTACACCAGACTATGGACTGACTGACTGCAGTGTTTACACCAGACTATGGACTGACTGACTGACTGCAGTGTTTACACCAGACTATGTACTGACTGACTGCAGTGTTTACACCAGACTATGTACTGACTGACTGCAGTGTTTACACCAGACTATGGACTGACTGACTGACTGCAGTGTTTACACCAGACTATGTACTGACTGACTGCAGTGTTTACACCAGACTATGGACTGACTTACTGACTGCAGTGTCTACACCAGACTGTGGACTAACTGCAGTGTTTACACCAGACTATGTACTGACTGACGGCAGTGTTTACGCCAGACTATGGACTGACTGCAGTGTTTACACCAGACTATGGACTGACTGACCACAGCATTTACACTAGACTATAGACTGACTGAACGCAGTGTTTACACCAGACTGTGGACTGACTAACTGCAGCATTTACACCAGACTATGTACTGACTAATTGCAATGTTTACACCAGACTATGGACTGCCTGCCTTCAGCGTTTACACCAGACTATGGACTGACTGACTACAGCGTTTACACCAGACTATGAACTGACTGACTACAGCATTTACACCAGACTATGGACTGACTGATTTCAGCGTTTACACCAGACTATGGACTGACCAACTTCTGCGTTTACACCAGACTATGGACTGACTGATTGCAATGTTTACACCAGACTATGGACTGACTGACTTCAGCATTTACACCAGACTATGTACTGACTGATTGCAGTGTTTACATATGGACTGACTGACTGCAGTGTTTACAGTGACTATGAACTGAGGGACTGGTGCATTTGCAGTAGACTATGGACTGACTGCCACTTTTACACTAGACTATGGACTGACCACCAAGTTGGACAAAGAGCAACTGAGACAAGTGGACATTAGAGACGTGTGGAAGCAGCAGACAGGCATGCAGCTTAGAGCCAGCTACATGCAGCTTGCAGCTTTCCCAGCTACATTAAAAATTTAAAATAGAGGAGGCCCTAGAAGACTTTTTGCCCAGGGACCTCCACATGGCTTAATCCAGCCCTGCATATGGTATGCTTTAGTTTTTTTTTCAGAAATGGAGGATCCATTGTAAGTTAGGCTCTGTTCACATCCCTTTGTCCTCTACATATTGGAACAATGACATTCTATGAAGATGCATAACACTGTTAACTTAAAGGAAATCTGTCACCAGGATAATCGCTATTGAAGTAAAGCCATAGCCTAATAGCACTTAGAACCTTATTTCTAGATGTGCCTTTGTTCCAACAATAGATGTTTTTTATCCTCTGAAAATCCAGTTTGTTTGGTATGCAAATGAGCCAGCAAGGTGCCCAGAGGGGCGTCACTCTTGCAGGAAGAAGCCCAGGCACGCCTCCTGCCACAATGTGTACACCCACCCCTCCTACATCACATTTAAGCCATAACTCTGCCGCCCTTTCGATGCTCCCAGCATGAGGGCGGGCTTGGGCACTAGCAGGAGGTGTGCCTGGGCTTCTTCCTGCAAGAGTGACGCCCCTCTGGGCACCTTACTGGCTAATTTGCATACCAAATAAATAGGATTTTCAGAAGACAGAAAACAACAAAGGCACATCTAGAAATAAGGTACTAAGTGCTTTTAGGCTATGGCTTTACTTCAATAGCGATTATCCTGGTGACAGATCTCCTTTAAAAATGACGGCAAAATACGCTTCCATGCTGCACCCTGTTTTTTTCAAAAGCATTGTTGGCTATATTTTTCAAAAGAGCCTAAGAAAATAAGGCATGCAATGTATATTTGACAAATGTATTATAAAAACACTCATCTTTGGACATACATATGGCACACATATTACACACATACTCTGGACCACTGCTTAGAGTATACACTAAATGTAGTAACCAAATGGGATATGAGTCTTAGGGTAGATTCACACGGAGTATTCTGGGCATGGGTCTCAGCACAAATTGAGTGCCAAAAACCAGGTCTAATCTGCTCCGAAACCTCCTCCCATTCAAAAAAATGCTTTGGCACAATTCATGCGCCAAGGATTTTTGCTGCCCGATTTTCAAGACCGCGCCAAGAATGTACAGGTCCTTTCTTGGTGTAGTTACCACGTGGATCCCTTGCAAAGCCGCATTGTGATTTAGCTCCATTCAAATGGGTCTGCATGAACACCCACAGTGGAAACCGCTGCACAGAGAAGCAGTTTCGGCAGTTGGATATGTGGAGGATTTTGTTGCAGACAAAATCCTCTGTGTGAACCTACCCTTAGACTACCAGCCAGTCTCCAGCCATGAATGAAATACATTTTCCAGGAGTTTAACATTGATAACCTATCCTCAGGATAGCTCATTGATATCTGATTGGCAGAGTCTAAACTCTTGGCACCCCCACTGATCAGCAGTTTGAAGAGGATATGGCGCCCCAGTAAATGCTGTGGCCTTTTCCTAGGTCAGTGACATCAAGTACATTGGTCACATGGTCTAGGCACAGCTCAATCCCATTCAAGTGGATGTGTCTGGGTTGCAATACCAAGCACAGTCTTTATACAATGTGTGACTCCATGCTTTGTATGCTGTGAGGAGGCCTCTTCGCGCAACAGAGTGCCGTGGCCTTTTCAAACAGCTGGTGGTGGTGTTGGGTACTGGAACCCCACAATCAGATATTGGTGACCTTTCCTGAAGATATGTCATAAATATTTCTTATCTGGAAAATTCCTTAAATTTTCTGGACTTGGATAGAAATTAACTTTAAAATCAATGTTCACAGTCTGTAAAAATAGCAACAAATCTCTAGAATCACTGGAATTCAGAAATTTGAATATACACTCATTGACAAAAAAAAGATAAGGCACCCAGATAGAAATGAAGGATTGCTGTAAAACTTGGCATGAGGTAATGTCTCAGGCAGATATGTAAATGATAACAGTTGTGGTCTAATTAGACACTGGGACAAGAAGGCATAAAGGTGCTTCCCCCACTGCTCTATAAAACGACTTTCAGAGGCCACTTTTTTGAAGTGTACCTCTTGGTGAGAGATTGACTGCTAGACCTGCCTCTATGATGAGAAGGGGCGCATCACTAGACTGAGAGAAGCAGGATGGTTGTTTCGATGAACTGTCTGCCATCTTGGTCATTCTAACCTACCTGTTAGGAGGTGTTGGGAGCAGTGGTTACATGAGGGCATTCACACATGGCGAACAGGCTCCAGACAGCACAGACACATCTGTACTAGAGTCTCCTTACAATTCTACAGTATTCCCCAATTAATGTATCCTTTCACTGTAATATTGTAATCACTTACATATACTGTATCATCATTACATTCACAACATAGAAAGTTTCATGAAATTCCAACAACTCTTCCTTGGTGCGTTACTTTATTATCAATGATCGTATATGTATGTCGGCGGCAATTATATAGAAGTACCTGTTGCCAGTCCTCTGCGTGCCAAGCTGGGGGGCAGTCAATCTGATTACATGGCTGCAGTGCTGATGGCTTTTTACCTTCACACTCTTGCTCGGAATTGTTAGAATCGCTCTGGCCTGAACAGTAGACATCTCTGGTTTGTATCCCAACCCCACACGTAGCCGAGCACCGACTCCAGGGTCCAGTATGCCACCTGTTTTCACATTACATAAATGAAGTAAACTGGTCAACAAATGTAATTCACATCGGTGATACCTTTACATTTCTTATAGTTAATTTCCAGCATTTATGATGATTCCCAAAAGAGAAAACATGTCAACGTGTAGGACATTGCTTTATCAGTCATCTGTGCAGACATTGCTTCACATGTACATGTCATAATCACTTTAAGGATAGTTCTAAAGATTTGCACTGAAATTGCATCTGTCACTATCTTCCTGTAGAAGTAATTTTTCTTAATAGATCCAACTTACTCATGTCTAGACAGATCAGTGCAGAACTGAGAGATATGCTCTTTAAGAGAAAGGCTACACAGGTAGCGCTTAGATTAACAGATAGCGCAAAGAAGAATCACCCTAAATCACTGCTGTGAGCTATCTGCATATTCACAAATTTAATTTACTCAAATGTGCAGCTAATATATTGTATACAGTATATCTCATGTTAAAGAGTACCCATAAGCAGGATAAGCCCTATTAAACAAGGTATGCTACCTAGTAGGGTATATCCAGCTGATTAAAATGATACCTTTCTTGTGAAAATAATTTCCTGCAAATAAAGACATTTATTTTTTATGCAAATAAGGACTTTGGTGCCCCGAGGGGCAAAGACTAGCCCTTCTGTGCATCCAGCTCCTCCACTTTCCAGTGCTGACCACACCCATTGGTGCACATTAAGCCCTCATTTGCATAAAGAATGACATTTTTTTCTTTATCAGGAACGCCTCAACTGACTTGCACAAGACACCGTTTTAATCTGCAGGATTATCTCTACCAGTATTCCGGGTTTAATCCTGTTTACAGGTGCTCTTTAACCACTCAAGGACCTTGCAATCTTTGCCTTCTCAAAGCCATAACTTATTTATTTTTCTGTTCACATAGATATATGAGAGCTTGCTTTTTGCAGGTCAAGTTGCACCATTTATTACTGTATACCATGTAATGGGAAGTGGGGAAAAAATCTAAATGGGGTTGAATTGGAAAAATAATGCAATTCTGCTACAGTTTTACAGGTTTTGTATATGGTTCCCTATATGGTAAAACTGACCTGTGACCCTCATTCTTCGGATCAGTATGATTACAGTGATACCACATTTATACAGTTCTTCTTGTACTTTAATACATTTTAAAAAAATGTCCTTTGTTTCGCCATATTCTGACCCCCATACATTTTTTTATAGTTATGTCCATGGCCTCATTTTTGTTCTTATTGATACCATTTTGGAGTGTGCATGACTTTTTGATCACTTTTTTTAAAAAAATGGCAAATCGGCCATTTATATTTTCTTTTCTGTTTTAGAATGCAGCAATAACTAGAAACCCGACAACCATGGCGTCTGCTCAGCTTCTTAGGGGTCCCACGTTTAAATGCCAATACATGTACAGCGGAAGTCTGGAGTTGGTTAAACTCTTAAACCTGGTAAGTTCCTGATGAGTGATATGATCATAACAACCTCTATTAGTATTGTACATGCACTATACATTATGATGTTTTAGGGGGGAAGGCATAGTAAATAATAATAGCAAATAGTCATGAAGATCTTGAGGCAGAGATTCATGTGGGAAGGGGTGGTAAGCAAAAACTCCAGTGAAAAAAAAATGTCCTCAAATTTTATCCTAATTTGTAGGTTATCAGTATTAGGCCTCATGCACACGACCGTTTTTTTTTGCGGTCCGCAAAACGGATTTCCGTTGTTCCGTGATCTGTGACCGTTTTTTCTTCCGTGGGTCTTCCTTGATTTTTGGAGGATCCACGGACATGAAAAGTGAAAAAAAAACTAAGTCAAGTTTGCATTGAAAATGATAGGAAAAACGGACACGGATCACGGACACGGATCACGGACACGGATGACTATCTTGTGTGCATCCGTGATTTTCCACGGACCCATTGACTTGAATGGGTCCGTGAACCGTTGTCCGTGAAAAAAATAGGACAGGTCATATTTTTTTCACGGACTGGAAAAACGGATCACGGACGCGGAAGCCAAACGGTGCATTTTCCGATTTTTCCACGGACCCATTGAAAGTCAATGGGTCAGTGAAAAAAAACGGAAAACGGAACAACGGCCGCGGATGCACACAACGGTCGTGTGCATGAGGCCTTATAGTCCCAGAGAAAGTGGTGGTTTTCAGTTTTTGGTTAATAAGGCCTAATGACTATATAAATTAAAAGTTGTATAACTTTCTAACATGCTATAGGCTACTTTCACCCTAGCGTTTTTGCTGGATCCGGCAGGGTTCAGCAAAAACGCTTCCGTTACTGATAATACAACCATCTGCATCTGTTATGAACGGATCCAGTTTGTATTATCTTTAACATAGCCAAGACGGATCCGTCATGAACACCACTGAAAGTAAATGGGGGACGGGTCCATTTTCTATTGTGTCAGATTGTGTCCCATGACGGAAATGAGAACGCAACCAAACGGAACAGAATGCATTTTGTAGCACTCCGTTCTGTTCAGTTACGTTTTGTCCCCATTGACAATGAATTGGGACAAAACTGAAACTTTTTCTTCCGGTATTGAGACCCTATGACGGAACTCAATACCGGAAAATAGAAACGCTAGTGTGAAAGTAGCCATACTTTGGCGCAGATTTATGATTCAAAATGTGGCAGTTTTTTGTACTACATTTATTAAGTGTGTTTGACAGTTTTCTAATCTTCATATACCCTACACCTGCACACAAAAGGAAGCATAGCTTAAAGGGGTTTATACCAATTAGAGCTTCTGTGCACCTCAGCTCCCCCACTTTCCAGTGCTGACCACGGCCAATGGTGGACATTAAGTTCTCATTTGAATAAAGAGTAAAGGTCATGTTAAAAATGAGTGGATAAAAGAAACACTTCTAAAATGAATGAAAATCATGGCATTATTTGCAAGTCAAAAAACTATGTTTAAATAAAACCTGATAATTATTCTCCCCCACTGTGTCTTAGTCTGATGCTCATGTCAATAACTATCTATAATTCCCTGAATTTTCTTGCAGATCATTTAACTATGGCCCCAAAAGCTTGCAAGCAGTGCTACGATACTGTGAGAGAAACCTATATGCTGTCCTGCACCTCGCCAGGGCCTCTGAAATTTCCTTAGTAAACTTTCCAATGAACCTGTGCATCTTTCTGCTAAATGAATCTCTGCGTGTCTAGCTTCTGTAATTGTATTACCATCTGTTTAAGATTACCTTTTATGAAAGATCGCAACATATTTCAACCCTTGCTTCCGTCCCTATGTTGCGTTGAAATAATCAAGGCCCATGTTTTACTACATTGCAAATAGTAGCGAATGATCCTCTGTGGCTGTATGGTATTTTGTTATAATATAATGAAAAATGAAATATACTATATGCAGCACATAAAATACGTAGAAAATGTAAGAAATCCACTGACTGACACAGAACTACCTATCTAAATACCTGTCTTGTTAAATTTCCCCTTTAGGTGCATAGTTTCTCCTGACTCCATTAGTTGTGACGGCATAGAGACTGCAGAGAAATTTACTATACTAACTGGGTAAAAAATGATGGTACCTTGCTGCAAATTCTGCATGAACTGGGGCATGTTTTTCATACTTGACGTTGTCTTAAAGCAAACGTAAAAGGGTATTCCTGTGTGATTACTTGGGGTCAGAGAGGGCCTTCAGTTTTTGCTCCAGTCCCTGCTCTTCTCCACTTCCTCTTCTTGGCCTTGACATGTTGGAAATGGCTTAGTCTGCTCATTCAGCCAGTCACATTTAGCAGTGATCTACCTAAGCTACTGATTGGCTCAGTGGGCAGTTCAAGCCATTTCCGCCATTGTTAAGCCCCAGAAGAGGAAGTGGAGAGGAGCTGGGACCAAATCGGTGGCCAAACAGCAGAGGATAAAAAGAGGTACAGAAAACTAGAAAAATTGATGCTCATTAGCTCCACATTGTAAAGAAGATAATTTGTCCAGGTTCTAAATAATACAAATGCAACATATTCAAACCATGATCGATCAGTCATATAGACATCATTTCACTGCCTATTAATTAATAATTTGTACAATCATAATTAATGTTCTTTCTAAGCCTAATTAGCTAGTGTGGGGTGGATTTCGGGATCTAGGCATTGTTCCTTCTAAAATACAGCAAATAAATATTGCTACATGATGCAAAATAAATTGCCATAATAAGTCAGTGTAGCTGATGGGTTAATAGGATCAACCCCGGGGTGAGGAGAACACAATGGTTAATAGCTGTATCCCTTGTGGCCTATATCAGAGAATGGATAGCTGCCAATATCCCTGGCAGTCTGGGGCATGGAGTGGGGTTATCACAAGCATTCCTGGTGGCCTAGGAAACGAAAGTGATTAAGGACAGCATTCCTAATGCTCAAGGGAAGTTAAGAAGTTAATGTTTAGAGCACAGAATGCATTAATACAAGTATCTCTGGAGGTCTAGGACAGGAAAGGGTTAATTACTAGTATCCCTGGGTGGTCTGGGGTAGAAAAGGGGTTACTTTAACAATTCATGGTGGTCTAGAGAAATGTAGGGGTTAATGTTTCAAATGTCCAGAGGTTACTCACCACTCAGGCTCAAGTGTTTTCCTGACTGTAACAGGAAGTCAACTACTGATTGTTGTGGGCAAGTGGGCACAGCCTGTTAAAGTGATTTAAGTCATATTTATCAAATTAGACTTTTTAAAAAGTTGCAGTTTTACTCCAGTAAAGGGTTGATGTAGAAAGTGGAGTAGCATCTCAAGACAGAAGTGTTAGACTTAAAATTAACAAATGTATCAAATGTTGTGCAAAATTTGGTGCAAATTACAGCAAAGTAGACTGCAAAACTAATTTAAACAATTGCCCTCGTTCTATCAATAACTGTCTTCCCATCAGTTACTAAGAATTTAATTCAAAAGTGACAACTAATATGGCTGCACGTTCTGTCACCATTCCAAAATTAGCTGCCGCTACTGCAATGCAATATCTCTGTAAGTACAATAAAAAACATGGCAAATACCAAAGTACCAAACTGTGACTCTCTCTCTAAATTCTGAGTTAACTTAAATATGGCCATATACGTTTTTAGGGGATTTCTACGAGTACAGCTTCAGGAACCTTCAGCAACCAGCTGTTATAACCTTACAAGTTTGCTGCTAGTTGGAATTTAAGTAATACAGATCTAACAAGCGCCGATATCAGTAGGTTAATTTGTTAACCCGACAGTGTAACTCGGTTAACCCGACAGTGCAACAAGTTTAGCACATTATTAAACTAAAGCTGTGCGATAAGTTTATATGTTAATGCGCCTGCTACATCTGTACATGGACAGGTCAGGTCTGCTAGAGTAAGAAATGCTCTTTGTTCAAGGGATCCCCCTCTATGACTGTACAGAGCATATGAAAAAAAAAAGTTGTCAAAATGGCAACCCTATTAAAACCTTAACTATGCCTAAAATCCTAAATTACATCTAAATTGCATAATCTAATTGCATGAGAAATATTATACTCACAGCTACGTATCTTCTCATCTGCCGGATTAAATTTTATTACAGCAAGGAAAAAACTTTTAACAAATTGATTGTGGACCTGGGAAGTGAATTTAGAATCCAACAAGACAACTCCTGGAAGAAAGAGTAGGTACAAATGTCCAGCTTTCTCCTTGCTATACTTTTCATTTTTCATTTCTGCCGTTTTATCTCCCAAAAATATTCTATTCCTTGTGAGGTTTAATCCTTACAGTTCAGCAATTTTAATGGAGTGCATGTTACAGATGAGATGAAGACCATGGAGATCTGTTTAGAACAAGTTTCCCCTAACAACAAACTTGCCTCCATTTCCAAATGTGGCCCCTGCTCGGACTGATTCATACAATATCTAGAGTGGACTGAAAGGCAGTCTCTCTATGAATTATTATGAAATTAATACAAAAAAATCCCACAGGAATGAAGGGAGCCTGATTTATGGTGCACTCCTTTCAATCAGCTAGTCAAAAGGTGGTCATGTTTGGCAGTGGTGGCTGGGAACATGGGAGGTCATTTATGAAGCTGAAATACACCTATATCTGCGGCTAGTTGCACCTCAATCTGCGACTTCTCCCCGCTCACAAGGGGCAGGCCTGTCTCATTTACCTTTTTCTACTCCTGTTTCAGGCATAAAAAAAGGTCTAAATGTAAGACAGCTCCAAAGCGGTCTTACATTTAGAACTGGTGGAGGATGCCCCGAAATTATGTAGAGGTCGGCGCTTCTTCATAACTCTGGCGGATTCACCCCCAGCTTAGGGGTTTATTAAGACCGGCGTCGAAAACACTTGTCTTAATAAAAGTTAATAATTTTACGATATAGCAGCCAGTATGCTCAGTCATTGAAGTACTATGGGGGTAATTTATGAATACGCGTATCTCAGGTGCAGATTGCGGCGCAATGTTTAATTGAGCTGCAATCTGTGACTTTTCCCTGCTCACGCCAGGTCTAAAAAAGTGGGTGCGGTGTTCACGGCGTAGAAAAAGGTCTGAATGTAAGATGGCTAGGAAGTTGTCTTACATTTAGAAGCGGCGGTGGATCCGCCGAAGTTATGAAACTTTGGCGGATCCAACGCCAGTGTAGGGGTTTATTAAGACCGGCGTCTAAAACGCCAGTCTTAATAAATGATCCCCTATATGTCTTACATAGGGGCAATAATAAAAAAAATAACAATTAAGAAATACACAGTTCCTCTTGAAAATAAAGGATTTGAGTGACTTTCCTCAATGGGTGACTCGTCTCTATGAACTCTTTAAAGTACTATTTGAATACTATAAATTAAGAGGTTGATCCAAAAACACTACAAATTACCTAGCCATAATCCAGTGCATGGCTCTTTTAGGAGGGTTGCTATGCTGACCAGTTAAGCTCCAGATGGTTAATCTATTTGTGAGACTGGATGCCAAGCCAATCGGGTTTCTTACTCATTGTCCAATCCCACAGCCAGGAGACGGATTTTAACATTGTGCTTACTGCTGTCTTTGCCTGTGATTATGTTTTCCTTGCTCCTGTTAGTTCTGTGTGCACAAAACAGTGTTGCATTTCTGTTGAACCTTCCTGTGTATTGGCTTTGGTTAGATACTTGATGAATCCCTTGACTTCTGATTAGGCTGTTAACTGTTTCTCTTGGCTTTGACCCCTCAGTTTGTTTTCTGGCTTAACCCCTTGTATGCTGTTTTGGCTGCTAGTGACTAACTTGGCTCTGACTTTGGCTTGTTTAACTCTCCTATTACTCCTAGGCATCGGGTAGGTGTGCTACCTGTGAGCTCACACTTATTTTCTGCCTCTTTACTCTGCATACATAATCTGGGTCCCTGGCAACTAAGTCCATCTGGCCTCATGGTGGACTTTGGTGAAAACTAGAGGTACCCTTCTACTAACTAAAGAGGGAAAGGAAGATAGGTAGAAGATTTACAGTTTGATAGTGATTATCTCAGACGGTGACCCTGTACCTTTCCTCACCTCTGCTTCTTTACGAGGCCAATAATTTGTTTTTTTGTTTAGGATGTAAAGCAGCAGGGTGAAGCCACACCATAAAAATCTTGTCCTTGCAAAACATTCTGTGTAATACCACACTATATTACGACTCTTGTAGATTACAATAAACTCCAGTGATCAGTGACAATGGCTATAATAACCATAAATAAACAGCCTAAAATAAGCAGGACCTATTCAATCTTTATACACCTTTGAATAAGAAAATTGATTCATTTTTCTACTCCAGAGTGCAGATATTATAAAAGTTCAGCGTTATAAAGGTACAAACAAAGTCAAGCCACCTCACGAATCTCAAACTACAGACATGGAGGAAAGAAACATTTACAGGCTATTACTCAGTTTCAAAAGGAATATTTCTGCGGCAAAACCTGAGAAATGATTATGAAAGCAACACAAAATCTTCCTTCAGATTCAATATGAAACAATTTCCTGAATCATTATTAAAAAGACCCTTTCTGACTTCTGGCTGGGAAAGATAGACATCTGTTGCCAGGCTATGTTTGAGGCTTGCCCCAATGCTCAGACACGTTGCGGACCATTGTATTACATCCAAAACTTTACATTCTAAAACCAAACCACAGGGAACATGAAACTTGTTAAATGCTTTAAAATAGTGACAGTCGTCACATCTTCTGCCCCATCAGCCATGCTGAGCTAGACTACAATACTGAACTGGATTTCTACACTTTGCTATAGTTTTACAACTGGTCTAGAATTTCCTACTTCTGGCGCGTGATATTAGACTACCATTACCTTTTTCATTATGTGTCTGCCAGATGTAGTAAGTGTAAGGAATGCCGATTAATCTCTAACATAAAAGGGTCTGTAAGAATTCAGACTTCATATAAAAGAGCATATAAATAGAAAGATTTGACATACTGGCTTGAATCAATAGATCTTTGCTTTATAACAAGTATCCCAAATTATTAATATAATCTTGCAAGGGATACTGATAAGGAAAACTATTGGATTACAGGATTGCAAACTATAGTAAAATAACTGCCAGTAGATGTGACAAAACAGGAAAATACATACCAGGGCGCAAACAAAAATAATTAGGCCCCATAGAAAAACTCAGAATGGTCTCCACTTCCCACTGAGACCTCTACCTTATATCACCATCAAGTATTGCAATATATATCTAGATATTGAGCTTTCATGATAAATTATACAAGTTTGGTTACATGCAGCCACCACTATGAGGCACTAACTGTATAGTGAATTTAACATCTATATATAGTGATCGTCCTCCAGTAGAAGGTAGCCACTATAACAGGTGAAGCAGTGTAGTGCAGGGGTGGCCAACCTTACGGATGCAAAGAGCCAGAAAAAAAATAAAAATGATGACTACCAGGAGCCACAAGCTATACATCGCGCGGTTGTGATTTTATTTTTTTGTCACGGCGTTCAACGCATAGGAAATATTTTTAAATATTTTAATAGTTCACACTTTTTTGGGCATGGCGATATGTATATGTTTATTTTTTATTGTTTGTAAATTTTATATGTAAAATTGGGAAAGGGAGCGATTTAATCTTTTTGTATTTTGGTGCTTTTTATTTATTTTATTATAATTTTTATTTTATTTACTATTAGCCCCCTTGGGGGCTAGAACCCTTGTCCTATTCACCCTAATAGAGCTCTATTAGGGTTAATAGGACTTCACACTCTCCCTGCTGCCCTGTGCCCACAGCAGCAGGGAGCATACCATGGCAGCCAGGGCTTCAGTAGTGTCCTGGCTGCCATGGTAACACATCAGAGCCCCAGGATTACACTGCTGGGGCTCCAATCGGAACTGCCACCAATGAAGAGGAGGGAGGGGACCCTGTGGCCACTGCCACCAATGATACTAATACTTGGGGGGGGCACTGCGCCACCAATGGTTATAATTTACAATACTGGGGGGCGCACTGCGCCAACAATAAATGTAATTAACACATTAATTCAAGTATAGGAGGCAGCGGGTGCCGGCGGCTGTATCACATACCCGGCCTCAATAACAGGGCATGTGATCCGCCGAACCGTGGCAATTAACCCTTCAGGTGCGGCACCTGAGGGGTTAATTTCTGCGGTTCGGCGGATCGCATGCTCTGTTATTGAGGCCGGGTATGTGATACCGCCGCCGGCAACTGCTGCCTCCTATACTTGAATTAATTACATTCATTTGTGGTGCAGTGGCAACAGCCACCACATTGGTGGCAGCGGCAGCTGCCTCACAGTGGAGAGGGAGGGAATCCCTCCTTCTCCACTGTGCTAGTGAAGAGAACATGGTAGACGCAGCTGCTTCCCATCTCCACCGCAAGAGCCGCATTTGAAGCGGCAAAGAGCCGCATGCGGCTCGAGAGCCGCGGGTTGGCCACCCCTGGTGTAGTGCGTAACAGTCTCCCATAATAGTCATGCGCCCTGCCTCTATGGTAAGCCACTGATTTATACTATAAAGATTAAAGGTTATGTAAAGCTTCGGCCAATTTTGGCTAAAAATCTTTTTTTCAATTGGCTTTTATTAAAAATATTGAGCTGTTCTGTCACAAAGGGTTAACAGTTTTTCTAGCTGCGTGACTGGTACTTTTACTTTGTGCTGGTCATCTCAAATACCTTATCTCTAAATTACTAAGAGGTCATAAACACTATTATAAATGTTTATAAGGTCAGAAAGCAGAAATAAGGAGTCCATCTGCTCCAGATCTGACGGAAAATACAGAAAATCCAAAGGGTGCTACTAGAGCATGTCAGCCATGTACAGAAAAAAGAATGCCATAAATTTATTAAATAAAACCAATAAAAAATTATTTTTAGCTCAAAATGAGTACAATGCAATAATCATAAAAAAAAACTGCCCCCAAAGGTTAACATAGCCTTTAAGCTAAGGGGCATCCACTATGTTCAAAGGAAAGAATGTTTCTCCAGAGAAATAACACTATGGAACTCTCTGCCACACAAAGGGGGAGATTTACAAATCCTGCCATCTTAACCCTTTCTCCTTGTAAGCATATTGAGTGTTAGTAAACAAGCAATTTTTTTATTTGTTGATTTTCGTCTTCAAAGAGTTATTAAAAAATCTACTTGATTAACTTTAATTAACTCTTTCTGGGGGGATGGAAAAACAACAATACTGATACTGAGGTTTTATGTTATAAATTTTGCATCATTCATTTTTCAGCATAAATAACATGATAACTTTGCTCTCTGTGTCAGTACAATTATGACAAATTCTTTCACACTTCGTTTGGTGGTAAAAGGTGAATTGCGTTATGGATTCCGTTACCACGGACCATAACGCAATTCTATGATGGAATACATAACGGAATGCCTTTAGAAGCATTCCGTTATTCATTCCGTCATAATAGAAGTCTATGGGCTTCAAAATGGATCCGTCCCGTTTCCGTTATGCAGGGAGTCCTCTTCTGCAAATTGGAAACGGGACGGATCCGTTTTGCAGCCCATAGACTTCTATTATGACGGAATGAATAAAAGAATGCCTCTAAAGACATTCCGTTATGCATTCCGTCATAGAATTATTTTATGGTCCGTGGTAACGGAATCCATAAAGCAATTCACATTTTACCACCAAATCGAGTGTGAACGAATTTCATAAGCGGAAATTCGCTCATCTCTAATGGCAATAACAAATACATATAGTTTTTATTTTATTTTTTACATTTCACTACTTTATTCACAATAAATCTCCTTTAAAAAATAAATAAAATGAAAATGTTTTTGAATCGCCGCATCCCAAGACCCATAACAGTTTTTTTTTTCTATGGAGCGGTGTGATGGTTTGATTTTTGTGGGACAATTTGTAAATTTAATGGGAACCAATTTGGGGTACATTACACATTTTGATTGCTTTTTATTCCATTTTTGCTGGCAGATAAGCAAAAAACACTAATTCTGACAATGTTTTTCGATCACTGTAGAGGATAAATTACATGACAAGTGTATAGTGCAAGTAGTTATGGATGCAACGATACCAAATATGTGAGGGGATAGGCAATCTTTTGATCGCTTCTGTTATACATTGCTAATGCAATGTATTATTCTGTCAGTGCTACACTGACATCCACCAGCAGGCTACGCCAGGTGCAGGACTGTAGCCTTCGTATGGTCCCAGAGTGCTGTGCACAGACATCGGCACCCAACGATCTCACTCCTGCGGTGCTGATAGGAAATAATGGGAGTCCACTTCTTCTGTAACCACTTAGATGTCGTGATCGCTATTGGTAACGGCATCGAAGGGTTTAAACGGCCTGGACTGGTGTTTCTAACAGTCCAGGCCATTAGAGCAAGGGCTGGGTTCTCATGTGAGAGCTGAGCTTCTCTTCTCCACTGCATGGGAGACCCGTGAAGCGCTTATTCCTGGCCGCTGTAGAAATCCGGCATGCCAGGAATAAAGCCCCATAAATGACTGCTGTAGAAGTCATATCAGAAGGAAGTCTTAACATATGTGTTCTGCTACAGAATGACAATCTTTTGTGTTTCATTTTCAATGGTATGCTGCTAAAAGAATAAAGAAAAACTGTGAAAAATTCTAAAAAAAAAAGTGCTGTCTATGAATATGAACTGAAAAATGCCAGTTTCTGCTAAACGGGCCCTATAATATCGGTAAATTTGCAACTGTCTCCTATGCTTTACCGTCTGGATACATATTGAAGGATAACATGTTGGACTTAATAAACATTTTCTTTTGACCTTACAAACTATGTTAATATGAATGGAATAAAAGAGTTTATCTAATAGGCACAGTGGTTTGTAAGCTTAATCGGGAAAAGATCTGATGTGAAGCAAAAAATTCTAAACACCATGCTGCAGAAAGCACAGGACCATACTATCATATATTCTATGTAGATAGATTAAAAATAGGCATTTCACACACGGGAGAATTTATGACAGTCAATAACTGATCTTCACAATGCAGCAGATTGTAATCCATGAAAAAGCAATGAACTAGAAGATGATGTATAAATACTCAACAACAAAAGGTCTCCCTGGCATTTTACTTCATGCAGCTGCTACAGACACAGATGAATGTACATATCTACAGCACTGTTTACATTTCTGTGCACCATGCATGAAGGCCTCTTCAAAGATCCCGCTCCTATCAGTGCAGGTTCAGGATGAGACATCTTATATTACTTTGAACCCTATACTTCTCAGACATTTCCACTTTATTGCTTTGTCTATATCCAGTTCCTGTTTGGAAACACAATTTACTTCTAAACTACTTTTAATCAATAACATGTTGAAAAAATTCCCCTGCACAGAAGGTGCTCATGACATTTGTTGCTCTGGTGTCCCTCTATATGCTGTGCTGCATTACTATTCTGCTTCGCTTGGAAATTATTCACTGCTGTGGCTCACTATTATCTGCTTGTGACATGGCTGTCTAGCAATTGTTTAAGAGCATGATTATAAATTTGCAGCATGCAAAGGGTGTGAAGTCTAGGGACATCTTTGCATGTAAATGGTATGAAAATGATTAACATACAATTGGTGAACAATTGCGACACACTCCAATATAACCTCAAATCCACTTCGTAATGGTCCTGTATTATGAAGTAAGTCATCAGTTTATCACAGAATGTGTAACAAATCTGAATTGTAAATTGTAAACACATTATACTCCCATACCTTTATGTAATTTTGTATCAAAGCATAATGTTTCTCAAAAACTTCATGCTGCTCCCCAATTTCAAATAAGTGCTGCATCCCAAATATTACACCTAGGTTATTAAAGGGACTTTCCAGGATTTTAATATTGATGACCCATCCTCAGGATAGGTTATATTAATTGGCAGGGGTCCAACAACTGGCACACCCTCGGATCAGCTGGTTGAAGAGAACGAGTGTACAGGAACGAGCCGTCCCACTGAAGTGAATGGGTTGGCTTGTAATTACACCTGCTCACCGTTGCAATGTCGACAGTGAGCAGGTAAACAATGAAGGGAAGGCTGCTCTCGCACCGAGAGCGGCCTTCTCTCAACCAGCTGATCAGTGGGGGTGCCGGGTGTCGGACCCCCGCTGAATAAAATTGATGACCTATCCTGAGGATAGGTCATGAACATTAAAATCCCGGAAAACCCTTTTAAGGCTGGTATAATTTGAAAGATTTTAAATTTTAAAAGGGTTTTCTGAGATCTTTGATCAGTGGGGGGGTCTGACACCTGGTGCCTCAGCTGTTTTGAGAAGGCACCGGTGCTCCTGTGAGTGCCGCTGCCGTCTCACAGCTTACCAAGCACTGCGAGTACATTGTACAGTGGCTGTGCTTGGCATCGCACCTTAGCCCCATTTACTTTTATGGGGCTGACCTGCTCCAAGGCCACGTGACAGAACAACGTGTCGTCACTGGCCTAGGGAAAGCTGTAGAAGGCCGTGGCACTCTAAGGATAGGTCATCAGTATTGAAATGTTGGAAAACCCCTTTAATATAACACTAGCATACTTTCCAACCTTCTACAGTACCTTACTGAGAGGTGGGAGGTTGTGGTACGCAAAGTTGCTGAAAAATTTTTGGGCACTGACGCCCCTTTTGTTAGGTCAATGTACTATTAGGTGCTGGGGCTGCACCTAATGATGTAGCATCCATGTGCCAGATACCAGTGATCCATGTGGAAGTTAGAAGATTTGCAATTTCTTCCAGGAGGTCTACCCTTTTCCGGGAGCCTCCTGGACATTGCAGAAGAGATGGCAAGTATGAGTTAGCATTTAGAGCCATTACATACTGCATACATTTTTTTCTAGTGAAAGGGTTAAATGTAGTTAATCTAGTGCGAAAGTAAAGTATTTTGGGCCAGACTTCAAAATAAATACACTCCCACGCACCTACTCAGTGAAAGCCATGATATGTTTCAGAATGTTACATATTGTTTAATTGGTTTGCTCTATACTGGATTGGTTTTCTCTGAGGTCTATAGTCATGCCAAATCCAGGCCCATTGTGGGATCTTCTGGTCTGACTCTGGCTTAGTCCACAGTCCATGTGATAGTTTTTAATTACATACTGATTTTAGATTATGCTGATCCATATAATAAGTGTAGATCCTAACCCTATGATGCAATATTACATTTTCAGATTTTTTTTTCTAATATGTTAAAGGGGTTCTCCGGGCTTCTAATATTGATGACCTATCCTCAGGATAGGTTATATTGATATCAGATTGGCAGGGGTCCAACAACCAGCACACCGCCCAATTAGTTGGCAGATCGGCAGGGGTCCGACACCTGGCACCCCCACCGATCAGCTGTATGAAGAGAAGGCACGTGCCTTGTGTGCGTGCCGTCTCCTGTCTCTCTTCCCGCTTGCCGCTGCTACATCGCATCGACAGCGAGCAGAAAGAGAGACAGGAGACGGCACGTGGGCATGGCGCGTTCCTTCTCTTCATACAGCTGATCAGTGGAGGTGGCGGGTGTTGGACCCCTGCCGATCTGAAATTGATGACCTATCCTGAGGCTAGACCATCAATAATAAAAGCCTGGACAACTCCTTTAAAGTTTGCTATTCGAAACTGGAAAATAAAGTCCATCAAATATATTAATATATAGTAGCAGAAATTAGCCGATGATAACTTCATCTGTGGTTTTACACCGCCATTACATGTTTACTATCCATTCAGATCAAGTGACGTAAAAGCATTTGGCAGTACCTTGGAGGACACAGCTTGGTGTTGCAGGCTCGCGTCATCGCAGGTGGACGCATTGCACTGTCACATTGAGAGTTGTTCACAATTCTTTTTGTCTGGATATGGAGGCAGGCCGCTATGGCTTCTTGTCTTCCTAGATTCAAAGAACACAATATAAAAACAATGAATATGTAGGAAATAGAGTCAGTCAGTCAAGGATGCAGCAACTTAAATCATAAAGCAATATGTTTCCTGCTGTTTTTTTTACTTAGCGATTCCTTATGCCGTGTAATGTAAAGGAGATGAAGCGGTTAATAAATATGGAGAGACTACGTTTATGATGAAAATAGATTAAAATAGAAAAAGATTTTTACAGCAGGAAACATATTGGATTACTACAATGGACCCAATCACACCAAAGAGACTATATGAAATGTGCAGCATTAAAGTATTTTCATGATCAGCTCTGCCGGTATTGTGTTTTTTAAATATTTTTCATATTTTCTTTTTCCTATTATGGTGGTTTTGCATATAATGAATATTCATGAATGACCTACTAAGGTGTAACCTATTTAGATGCATGTTACCTGGCCATCATTACGCAAGATTATTGGGGCTTGTCCTCTGAAACGTCATGCATATGGAGCAGGAAAGTCAGCCTTCTCTAAATGCTATACTATGAATTAGGAATTGAAGTCAAAAGGACTGAATGAAGAAATGACGACACTTTAAAGTACCTTGTGGTTGTGAGTAGTATATTGGTGATCACTTTGATATATTGAATGAACTTTTTGATTGCTGAGCTGCGTTTATTATACATTGTGTGAACAGGGGCTTGATGACGCTCCGCAGCAAACAGCTGAAGATGGTCCTGTGTGCGGCTATTGTTGATTTGGACTTTGAAACTTAACACGACATTGATATTATTAGTCTCCCCAAACCATCTACATTTGACAACAGCAATTTAAAAAGTGATGTTGTAAGACAGCTTATCTATCACCACTGACTTGCTGTGCACTCCATAGCAGACATAAGGGACAAAAAATCCCAATAAACTACCCCTTTATTAACTTTATACATTTTCCACAACAGCGGGTGCCCTCAATTGAAATTATGATAATGGAGTACTGTAGATTGTGATTGTCCTACTGAGTGTAAAAAAGGTAACAACAAAAAAAAAATTTACACTGTTTATTCTGATGGGTCTTTTTTACCTTTCCTCTTGGTACAAGATATCACAAAATAAGTAGTGAGAGATGACGGGCTTGGAAAAATAAACTTTTGCCATGTTTAGTTTGCATTCATGTGTTTCCTGAGGATTGTGATACAATATACAGTAGAGTAGTGTATTGAGGATCCTGATACCCATGACAGGGGTTTCTGCCCCAAAAGTGATGAAAATGGTAGGAAGAAAGAACAGAAAGTTACTTATTGTCTGGAAAGTTTTTCTTTTTCAGTAAAGAAGATTACTTGTAATGTGAGTAATAATGATCATAACAATGAAAGAATAAAGAGCTCTTGCCTCAGGTCTCTCATCTTGGAATTTCAGGAGCCGAGAGGAAAGGCATGGAAGGACACATTTGTAACTACCCAATATTGTGTAAGTAAAGGCTCCCATCAGATATTTCGGGGCCCCATACAGTAAGACTGGTTAGGGACCTGAAATGGTTAGCATGGAAACAGTACCAGAACCAGAGTACTACAAAGATAAAGTATCAGAACTATGCTTCCTGCATAGATACAGTAACAGAACTATAGATAGAAATTTGGTAGAAAAATTTGGTAGAAAAATTGCAACAGGTTTTTTGGAAAACAAACAGGTGTAATTTGATGTGCCCTGGCTACGACCGAACTATGCACTGCTATTGACTCATTAAAATAAGACTCTCCACTTATAAAAAGTAGATCAATTGCAGCAGTTTTTTGGGAAAAAAGGCACAATTGTACAGTGTATGCAGTGAAATATATACTGCTGGTGATGCTGGGAAATATGCCTTTGGCACACTAATGAACTGTAAAAGCTTTCCAACAGGTTTTTTGGACACAAAAGGCTGGCTCATGCACAGAAAAAGAGTACTGTCTCTTTAAATCTTGGGGCAGTGCAACACATGAAGTTATGAACAGCTCAAGCTACCCTCACTGTAAGACACAATGTACACTAACTGCCCCTATGCTGTCCCTAATGATAAAACCTGACTTTCTACCTAGTAATTTAATCTACCTAACTAAATATATCTTATTCAAATTTTCCTTTTGTGTCTATTGCAGATAGTATACACACGTCCTGTCACAGCAGTGGCTGCACTCACTATGGTGTGACAGACCGGCCAATATCCTCCCGCCTGATTGGCTGTCAGGCTGACTGCAAAGCACTGTGGGCAAGCCCATCAACCGAGACCCCTCCTTGGGTTATGTGATCTTCATTCTCCCTGCCCTGTTTCCCTGACTAGTGCACTGAATTTTAAATGTAAAATGGTGTGCGTTGTTTTGCGTGACTCGTCCAAAGTGAATTGCCAAAACTGGATTCATTTTGAAGAAGAATTTTTGGGAAATTTGTGATGAATTTCATCTCTAGAACAAATACATTGATTTAGGGCCTGGCTCTATCTGGGGGCAATGTAAAAAATAACACATCACAATGTAGACAATTGACTATATAAATATCCATTCATCACGCTACCTCCTGAACAACTGCTGGAGCAGGCAGTGAATCCAATATACTCCCAGTCATACATCTCTGAATCCTCCTCTTCTGCCGGAAGCTCTACTGCTTGGTCCATTGTTTCGCCGTGACACGGAGGGAGATAGCATGCTCTTTCTGTAAGGGGTTTTTCCTCTTCACATTCTTCTTCTGGCAATTCCAATTCAGTCTGCGTAAATGTCAGTAAAATACGGCACTTGACTTCCCTTATTTGCACACCACGACCACATGTGACACTGCAAGGTGACCAAGCATCTGGGATGAACCTGTAAAAATTATTCATTTGTGATAGAGCGTTATATAACACTTATATGTCATGTACTTCATATGTAATAACACCCTAAAATCTACATCTAACTACCCTGCTTTTATCTAACTGCTCTACTTAAAACTAGTGAAGGTGGATTTAAAGAGCACCAGTCAACAGGCTCCACCATATTAAACCAGGCATACTGCCTGGTAGGGTTGATCCCGCTAATCACAATTGATATCCTATCTTGTGAAAATTCGCTGTGGCATTCTTGAGAAAAAAAGATTATGCAAATCAGGGCTTCAGTCCACCGAGGGGTGGGACCTTGTCCTTAAAGAGGTTGCGTGACTCCAGCAAATGGCATTTATCATGTAGAGAAAGTTAATACAAGGCACTTACTAATGTATTGTAATTATCCATATTGGTTCCTTTGGTGGCTGGATTCATTTTTCCATCACATTATACACTGCCCGTTTCCATGGTTACGACCACTCTACAATCCATCAGCAGTGGCCGTGCTTGCACCTTATAGGAAAAAGCACCAGCCTGTGTGAGCTCCCCACAGTCCTGGTCACCAGAGAGGCCCGCACTTTTTTCTATAGTGTGCAAGCACGACCACTGCTGCTGGATTGCAGGGTGGTCGTAACCATGGTAACGAGCAGTGTATAATGTGATGGAAAAATGAATCCAGCCAGCAAAGGAGACAATATAACTTCCTCTACATGATAAATGCCACTTGCTGAAGTGAGACAACCCCTTTAAGTGCACCTCAGCTCCCCAGCTATCTAGTGCTAACCACGCTCCTCCGTGCCCTGAAATCCTCATTTACATAAAGAATAAACATATTTTTTCTCAGAATCACCGCAACTGATTTATACAAGACATGTATTATTTTAATCAGCAGGGTCAACCCTACAAGGCAGTATGCTGAGTTCAATAGGGCTGATCCGGACACAGGGGCTCTTTAAGTACGTTTTTGTTCCTGCAGAATCCCACTTTATATCCAGTTGTATACACGTTATTGATCTATTTACACAGTTTGGTTCCATAATGGCTTCTCTTTCAATCATTTATAACAGCTAATAAGACAGGGGCAGCGCAGTACAATGTCAGATATTCCCAGAATTTTAGCAAGTTAAAAGAATGAGTAAAAAATGTGAAGTTGCTTCTGAGTGTTTGACATCCAACTGAAAACTGAAACAATTTAAGAGGTCTCCACCACCTACTTTTAAGAATTAATAATGATCAGAAAATATCCCCTTGCTTGGCCCCCTGGCAATCAGTTATTAAGGCCTCTTGCACACAACGGTGGGTCCCCCCTGGCCGTATTGCGGCCTGCATACGGCGAGTACGCAATACACGGGACACCAGCCGTGTGCATTCTGCATCACAAATGCGGACCCATTTACTTGAATGGGTCCGCAAATCCGGAGATGCGGTGCAGAACGGAACCACGGAACGGAAGCACTAGGGAGTGCTTTCGTTGGGTTCTGTTCTGTGCTTCCGTTCCACAAAAAGATAGAACTTGTCCTATCTTTTTATGAATCGGACGGAACGCGGACCCCATTCATGGGGTCGCGGTCCGCATGCGGCTTCCCCACGGACGGTGCCCGTGCAGGTCTGAATCATGGGCACGGGCAGCACATGTTTGTGAGGCCTAACTGTGGAGAAACCTGTCAGTAAGGCTGGGTTCACATCACGTTTTTTCTATTTGTTTAACGCATACAAAAAACGTGTATGGATGCCTCAGACTGATGCCATACAGTGGCATCCGTTCACCATAGAGTTTTATGTAAAAAAAAAAAAATTATACTTTTTTTCCATTGTAAAAAAAATCATATATGTTTTTTATTACTGGACTTGCAGAATACAAGAATGTGGTGCACTGCGTTTGTTGTATCCTTCTTCTCCTAACGTATATACGTCAGACGAAGGCATACAAAATGATGTGAACCCACCCTAAGTGTTAGATTTCCCAACAGCGCCACCACAGGGGTTATTCAGCATTACACAGTGCCCTTTCAATACAATGGGCTGTCTGTATAATGCAGGACAGGTCAGACCCTCCAGACAAAGTTCTCTCTCCTTTCTGAACAAAAGATGAGAATCCTGAACAAGGGCGGCTCCCCTGTATTAAAACAGAAGTTCCTAAATGGGTATATGAAAATGGGATTTGGAAACTAGACAACCCCTTTCCTATATAATGGATAGCGTGCTACCTTGTACAGAATAGTAACTAATAAGTAGGAGTAATACCGGTATATCGGTTAACTCCTGAGCCCCACACAAATAGGGTTGTCTGTAGCACCATGCACACCAAGCAATGCCTCATTCACACGTCACTGTTGTGGTTCCATCAATGACTGTGAGCCAAAAACAGGAGCAGATCTTTCCCTTTTACCTTATGTCTGTGGAGGCTCCAATCCTGGTTTTGCTCACAATCACTGATGGAAATCACTGACCAAACACTGACGTGTGAATGAGGCTTCATTTTGGCCCCTGAACCAAATAACAGTTGACAACAGAGAGAATGTAGGGGTGAGGTACAAAGAACCCCCATGGTCCCCACATTACAGATCATGGGCCTATAGTGACTATACTTTGCAGCTCATGGTCTGTAGTAAAGGGGGCCATGATGATCCTTGGACCTTATGTCCTGTAATGAAGGGCAATGGGGACTCTTTCTTCTTCACGGCCTGTAGTCGAGGGGAGCCTGCTGATCTGTTGAACCTTCTGGCCAGCAATGAACAGGGACACCGTGGCCCTTGAAGGGGAACATGAATTACTTATACCAGTTCTCCTTCATTCTTTTATTTGCTATCAATGGACTATTTATAAGGCTGCCCACTCTGAACTGGACGCATTCCAGCAGAATAAAGTGATTTATGTATTCAGTGGTTAGGTCATCCTCATGAACAGTTTATGATAGATACATTTCACAGGTTGTGGCTTTTACCTCATTACGATATACATGGATAAATGTGATGACAGAAAATTAATTCGTTTTAATGTCATCGTATCCTAGCTGCGCCGAAGCAATTCCCTCAGTCCAGTTCAATCACCTACCATGATTAATCATAGATCTAGAAAAATCAAGTGTACTTTGCATTTACATCTCTATTATTCAGCATCCTAAAATATGATGGAGAAATAAGACACAAGGTTGTTACACCTATGTGTAACATAGAGGGCCTGTGGGGCCGCAGTTAATTTCGTGATGGGTTTCAACTGTCATCACATTCCACAACTAAAACAAAAAGGGTCAGGATCACATTTTTCTTGGCTCTGCTCTTCCAGAAAGTCATATTATATTCTGCCAGTCGGAAAGAAAAAAAAAGAGCTCTTTGAATGTTGAACAGTTATAAATGTAGGACACTAGCCGTGGTAGACCGCAGAGGCCAAGGTATTTATCGAGCACGAGGCTGGTTTGGCAATACTTACGTCTGTGCTTTGGAGCAGAGCCGTACTTATTCCTATGCTGCTCATAGTCACACAACAAAACAAGCTCTAGACAGAAGTAATGTGCTGTATCCATGTTCTGAAATTACACTGAGGCACGGCAAAAGGGTGAGAGATACCGTACGGTTCTCCAAGACGGAGGCAGCTACACAGCATGTCTGTTCTAAGAAGGTTACAGAAAGATGAATGGGATAATGGTTTCATTCAGTGGGATGAGTAATGGAGAAATATATGGGCTAATGAGGCCATTACATTTTCTGGCTCTTATTACTCATCAATCATTTATATAGCACCAACAGATTCTGCAGCACTGTACAGAGGATATACATATCCCCCCAGGGGGCTCACAATCTAGTTTCCCAATTTGACACAGAAGTAAACCAAGATAACTCAAGAAATGCAAATACAAAGAGTACTTATAAAGTTAATGTAAAACTAATATCAGAAATTGTATAAAGGGTATGAAAGTCAAAGACCCCTCTGTCCTAGGAGAAGACACCAGCATTATAGATGCGACTGATAGAGATTGTATTGGGACGCCAGGAACTTATAAAGGTTTTCCAAGGCGTAAATACTTACGACCTATCCACTGGATAGGTCACCAGCATCTGATCGGTGGAGGTCTGACAACCGGAACCCCCGCCGATCAGCTGTTTGAGAAGGCACGGACGCTCCTGTGAGTGCCACGGCCTTCTCTCAGCTTACCAAGCACAGCGCCGTACATTCCATAGTGGATGCGCTTGGTATCGCGCTCAGCTCCATTCACTTCAATGACGCTGAACTCTGCCTAGGCCATGTGACTGATGAACGTGGACTAGGGAAAGCTGACAGAAAGCTGCAGCGCTACTGAGAGTGCCACTGCCTTCTCAAACAGCTGATCGGTGGGGGTGCCGGGTGTTGGACCAGATACTGATGACCTATCCAGAGAATAGGTCATCAGTATTTAAGTCTCGGAACGCCAATGCAATGCCAACCTCTGAGCCAACATATTGTCAGTTTGGAAGTGCTCATGAGAAATGTACCTATTATCATACCCAAAGCAGGGCAGGACTTAAAATACATAGGGAGAGATTTATCAAGACTGGCACTGCTGGAAAAAGCATCTGGGTGCGCGCCTCATCCTACTGTATATTAGGCACATCCTCTGGCAGTCCATGCTCCTAGACAGAAATCTACGACAGCTCAGAGGTACTATAGATTTCTGGCTTCATTTGCACCAAAAAACGAAATTTGTCTTGGATGCTGGCCATGCCACCCTTGCATGCCTCTTTCAGAAAAGAGGTGATGGCTCCGTAAAAACCA
This sequence comes from Bufo bufo, assembly GCF_905171765.1. NCBI lineage: Eukaryota > Metazoa > Chordata > Amphibia > Anura > Bufonidae > Bufo > Bufo bufo. The sequence goes on along the minus strand of NC_053389.1, from coordinate 669,951,829 downwards.
CCACCTGCAAACAAACTAAATGATAAATCCTCTCCACAATGTTCACAATGTTCAATAGCCCTGCATAAATGGAATCACATTACTTTCTATGCACATGTAACATGTGCTTAAGAAACACTCCACCGAAACCCAGAATTTCCTAAGTAAATGATTTATAAATTATGGGGCACATTTATTAAGACGAGTGTTTTAGACGCCGGTCTTAATAAGGCCCTGTGCTGGCGGTGGATCCGCCAAAGTTATGTAGACGTGCAGGCCTTTACATAACCGCTGGTGTAAGACAGCTCCCTTGCTGTCTTACATTTAGACCATTTTCTACGCCTAAAACAGGTATAGAAAATGGTAAATGAGACGGGCCTCTTCCTCGCCCACACCACGCCCGCTTATTTAGACCTCGCGAAGTCGCAGATTGCGGCAATCTGAGCCAGAAATACTCCTAATATAGGCGTATTTCTGTTTAATAAATGACCCCCTATGTCTTGATCAGATAGACAGATAGACTTTTTGCATAAATGGGGTACAACATAGTGAGCTTCCTATTTCTCTTTGGATCATAAAAAGTCAGCCATATTTTGTCTGATCTTCCTTTGACCTCAGTTTTCATCCCTGTCGCCTCCTTCCCAGTCAACACAGCTGTGTTGACTCATGGATCGCCAGGTCTAAATACAAGTCTGTATTAAGGACCTCTATCTGCAACTGTTTTGTAGAAATAGTGAACAATGTAGGGTCATCAGCTGGACAGGCAAACAATATAACTGCCTGAAAACTTGCATTCTGTCGGTATTTATAGACAGGTACAGAAAGTTATACAGTAGAAGATATTACACTTTTTGTAAAACTATAAAACACAAAATTGCTCTATAAAATGTATTCTCTCTAAAATGGGGCTATTCTACCAAAGAGTTGGCATACTGCTTATTTTCAAATAGCCAAAAAAGGATTTTTTCATCAATAGACAGGGGTCCTTTGTCAATATGCTCATCTCTCAGAGAAAGTGGCTACAAGAGCCTATCTCTCTCTGCCACTTGACACAGGACATCCTCAACAGTGACAAGTAACAGTCCAAAAAATAATAATACATAAAAATACTTTTTATTCATTATTATTTACTATATGTTATTTTATAATACTATAATATAATCCAACTGAGTGCCAGTGTATTATTAAAAAAAAATAAAAAAATACCACCCCTAAAGAACACTTCCAGTATAAATCACTGTTATACCGCTACCCAAGACCCAGAAAAAGTATGTCGCTAGCCCGACAAATAAAAAAGTTAGAGCTGGTAAACCAATACATGTAAAAAATGGCTAAACTGTCTCTGGTCCTGAAGACCGAAATGACCCTGGTCATGAACCAATTCATTTAACTCTATAATATACTGTAAATAACTCTTCCATACCAGTTAAGTTAAGCTGCAGTGAGTGACGCCGGATGTAGATGGCAGTTCGGTCTGGCACACAGAGAGGCTAACCCATTGTACATTGTTATTTTCTGAAGAAAGTTTCTCCAGAATGCTGTAATCCTGCTGAGATTACCGGGATAAAGAGAAATTCGACTTACGTTGGCTGATCTGATGCTGTTCTAGTCTCCTCTATTTCTTGTGCTTGTTTTAGCCACGGATGTTTGGCTTCTACGGGGAACTTTTCTAGCAGAGAAACAGAAGGCAGCACTTCAATGCATGGCGGACATGTCACTTATAAACCAAACGGAGTGAAATGATGAGCAGGTTTATAAAAAAAATGAGACATGTAATACCTCTGGGCTTATAACATGGTACTGGTACAATGCATTCCTCCTTTATATGCGGCTTCAGCTGGGGGTTGCAGCCTCCCGTATGTTGTCCACGATGATCGTTGCATAATACTACCCTATAGCGCAACCCTTTTCCACATGTCACAGTGCACTGAAGAGATGCAGAAAATATGTACTGTTAGTCATACTGAATGTTACTTTTTATACGATGATTTTGTATAAATGAATGTAAATTTGAATGCAATCAGAACAATTGCTGAAACACTGTTAATTCATCTACCAGCAGCATTTTATAGAGCAGGAGGAGCTGAGCAGATTGATACCTACCTAGTTATCCTAGTGGGCTAATTCAAATTCCTGCTCCCTAGGCTTAGGAATCTGGTTACATTCAGTGATTGGCATTGAGAAGGACCGCCCATTGGACTCCTTAGCATAGAATAAGCATAGATTTAAAGTCACTTCTCCTAAAATTTCTGTTTTAGCAGAAATGTTCTGTATTCCCCATGTAATAACCATTATGGAGCATCTATTCTTATGTCTCTAATTTATAAGTATAGCACTTGCAATTATTATGCAATTTTGTACTTTTTGGTTTGCAGTGAGCTGTTGCATTGCATGTTTTGTTTTGTTTTACAGTGTTGTTCTCAGCCATAGCAACGTGCCCCTGCGCTTTGGGATGTGCTGACTGACCCCCTTTTTCTTTGCAGTTTGTACTGGAGGTGCGGCTGACACCTCAGTCATGCACTCCTGACCAGCCTGTTTGCCCCATAGGCTGATTTTAATTAGTATGAGTATAAAGCTTAGCCTGCTCTCCCTCACTCACTGGAAGCCATTTGGCACCAGGAGAGGTATAGGGTGGACTCTCATTGCATTCTTTGGTGGCCATTTGGCACCAGGAGAGGTGTGGAGTGGGCCCGGCATGCAAGTTGGTACCTGCATTCCTTGGATATAATAGAGGCCAATTTGGCACTAAAAATGACAGAAATTAAATCAGGCCCAGCATGCATGTGGAACCTACACTCGCTGAATTATATGATAGCCGTCATGGCACATAACAGGTAGAATTTAGTGTTAGGAACCCATCTTACAGAGATCGCTTTGACGTGCGGCAGACGGGCTCAAATAATTTTGTACAAAATGATTTGCCAAGCATCTCTAATTTATAAGTATAGCACTTGCAATTATTATGAAATGTTGTACTTTATTTGGTTTGCAGAGAGCTGTTGCATTGCATGTTTTGTTTTACATTCTTATGTCTCTGTATTGTGTCATTCCTCTGTTATTCCTGCTACTAGTTATGCCGGGATTACAAATATTTTGCAATGAAGGTCCAGTTGGTGGGGGGGGGGGGGGGGGTCTGTGCACAGCCTGGCATTATCCAATCAGTGCTGCCAGTGTCAGACTGTGGAGTGACACACTCCCAACTGGTAACACCCATCTGGACCTTTATTGCAAATACTTGCCATTTCATTCAAAACTAACAGGATGAATAATAAAGGAATGGCACATTCATAAGAATAGATGCCCTGGAATTGTTGTTACACGAGGAATGTAACTAGTTACTAAAGCGACATGTGTGGAGAGGTGACTAAGTTTTACTAAGTATTTTCCCATCCTACTCTATAGCATGGTTCCCTCAGATATAGCACCATGCTCAACCTGACAGGCTCCTAGCTTAAAGAAGGGCAGCGCAAGAACAACCTGTAGACCACATCAGCACAAAGTGTAATACGCGGGACACAAGTATTTTTTGGTATAGATATGCTATTATAATTAGTTACAAATCACATTTGCATTTTCACTACCTCTTCCCATTTTCCTTAATATATTTTAGGTCTAACTGTGGGTACATATTACCTGGGACCATTCCATAGCCATCCACTTTGGACAGTCAAAGAGGTTGCAGGTCTGCATGACAGCTGGCTTGGGAGCGTACATGCACTTCCATTCCTCTACCTGAAGGATCTCTCCATGCATTGTTTCCTCAACACAGACAATGCTACGTCTCTGAATGCCCCCACCACAGGAAACTGAGCATGCAGTCCACGGATTATGCTCCCACCTGCAACACACCGTTCATAGAAAGCAAATTAATACTAATTATTAGGAGTACGGATTGATGTAAGTAACTAATGCATACATTTTACTGCTGAAAGTACTTACATATACATACAGTACAGTATACGCTTAAATATGTGGAAATCAAAGATGAAAGGGATTTTATGCTCCCCTTAGAAAACTAATTTCTTATTATTTTTCCAAAAATAGGTCAAAAATGTCTTGCAACTCAAGCTCATAATACATTTTGTAGGACTAGAGCTTCATTTTGCTGAGGCATAGCTGAAAGGGGCTCTGATTTTACCAAGTTCCCTACCTTCCTGTCCATCTGTGTCAGCACTGATCGCCGCAGCGCTATCCTCCTCTCCCTGTTCAGCACTCTTCAAGTTACCAGAGAAGATGGGCAGATAGAGGAGAACAACTCTACTGTAATTAGCACTGACGGTAAGTGAGTCGTATCCCTAACTCTTTAGCCATATTTCTCTATCTGCCCAAGCCTTCTCTGGTTACTAAGTCAGCATTTGGCAGATAGGGGAGACCAACTTTGCTGCGATCAGTGCTGACACAAATGAACAGATAGGCAGGGACCTTGGTAAAAATCTGTTTTTTTGGCAACATATTTAAGAAGGCAGGGTGAAAATCCTCTGCATCATACAGTTATCCGGCATCTTCAGCATTTTACTAAATGCTGAAGATAGTGACTGGATGACAGATTTTCCTTACCAATGCTCAGAGTGTTGATAAGATGACACTTTGCTGGCAGCTTTTTAATAAAATTACACATATTACCCTAATAAAGTGCATTACTAAAACACTTAAAATAAGTGAAAAAATCATAACACCAGTTTCACACTCAGCAGAAGTTGTATGACGTTGTCTGCTGCAAACTCCCCTTAGTGGTGCCTGCCTTATCTTAAAAGCAAAAGTAAAGCAACACTAGCAGTGAAGCAACGATAAATAAAAACTAAAAGCAATAAAACTAAGAGCTGTGAGATAGGTATAACCCTCTTCTATCAGGATGGATGGAAGACTAGTGAGGTTTGTCCTTTAAAAATGTTATTAAACCCATGGCAAACGGCAAACGTTCTTTGTGGTCTTCCAAGTATAGCACCTAGAAAGAGCGAAGTGAGGACATTTGGCTGTCTGTGATCTACTTTAAGGGTTCGACTACATGGTGATCTTGGTCGCATAACAGCTGTTGCGCCAAAGGCTCACCGTGTAGCAGTGCTTGCATAGAAATTAATGGGGTCACATCATGACTCGCAATACAACCCCAGAATCGCAAGAGATCCAACAATGTTGGATTTTTTGTGTTTCTGGGTTAACGGTTTTGCCAAACATACGAGTCGGGCTGCAAACCCATTCATTTCTATGCTCGCACCGCTACACTGCAATCACACTGCGATCCTTGGACTTGATAGCTGCCGCGTGACCGCAGTATAGCGAAACCCTCATGGAGGGTGAAAGTCTTTGCTAGGAATAGCATTATTCTGTTTTTGGGAATGGTAGGCGTCTTGTGAGAATGTGAAAACATTAAAACCATTGAACATTTTTGAGTAAGCTGTAAACATACAAATAGGTTCAGTAGATGCAAACCCTCCATGTGACAATGTGAACATAGAAGGAAGAACCCATAGGTCACGTCAAGTACACAATGTAGCCGAAAACAGATGAGTCCATCCTTACTTTTGTTCTAGGCTCAAGAAGATATTCTGAAATGAGTGTCAAGAAATCGGCAAAATGTTCACGTTACTTTTTTTTTTTTTAAAGCTGGTCCTTTCATTCCACTCATCTCGAGCGATATCTTAATGGACAAGGTAAAGGAAGATTTACTTACTATATAAACCAGTAATAATTCTATTGACACATACCTTGGCAGGGGCTGGAAATGGTCATAGGGCATTATCTCCTTAAAGCCATCACTGTAAGCACATAAGAGAAGCATACTTTTAGTTATTTCTCGTATATATACAAATAAGCATTTGTGTGCCAGCCTATAACTCCATACTCATTGCTATATATGTAAGAATGCATTTTCCTAAAACACACATTTTGTGACATTTATAACTAACAACATCTTTCCAACAAGAGTAGCATTGAAAGGCATATGGATGGCGTTGAGCAAATAGAGTTTTAGGGCATATATGAATGTAACAGAGGAGCACCCCCACTTGAGAACCCCCTCTATCAACCAGAGGACCTGCTAAAAAGAGCAACTTTCTCTCTTGAGGACCTGCTTGTCCATACAAGGCCACTTTCATACAGAAAGTGTTTCATGCCTCATTCACGCGTCCCTGTCCATGCCCAAACCTGTGAGAAAGTGGTCAGTGAAACTGTCCGTGAAGGATCTGTGTGTGGTCCATGTGTCGGTTTTTTGCTGTCAGTGTGCCATCCGTGTTGCACTGACCCTGCACAGCTGAAAGATAATTTTCAAAGCATCTCTTCCTAATGATCCATGAAATACAGATGTCATCTGATTTGCATCTGCGGCTTTCACGGACCAACAGACTACAATGGACGTGATGAATCCATGAATACATACAAAATAGACCATTAATCCGTGCTAAAAACACGGACCCATGGACTGTGCTAAAACACTCATGTGCGAATAAACACATAAAAATGAATGGAGACGTGTTCTGTCCGTGGAGAACACCTACAGCACACATTCGTGGAACACAGATGTGTGAATGAGGCTTTATTGTGAGACACAATCAGGTGCAGGTCAAAAACACAGAACAGGTACAAATCTTTGCATTATATCATATCTCTGTGTAGCCTTCACTCCTGGTCATGGCTCACAATCACTGATGGAAATCACTCATAAAACACTGATGAAACACTGAGGCCCCCTGCACACGAACGTGTGCTTCCCGTTGCCGTATTGCGGACCGCATTTGCGGATCCGCAATACACGGGTGCCGTTCCGTGGGCATTCCGCATCACGGATGCGGACCAATTCACTTGAATGGGTCTGCAAATCCGGAGATGCGGAATGGTGTTCCGTTTTTTGTTTCCGTTGTGTATCCGTTTCTGTTCAGTTTTTCTGTTACGGTTCTCCGTATGGCATATACAGTAATTACATAGAAAAACTTGGGCTGGGCATAAAATTTTCAATAGATGGTTCCGCAAAAAACGGAACGGATACAGAAGACATACGGATGCATTTCAGTATGTGCTAATTTTTTATTGCAGACCCATTGACTTGAATGGAGCCACGGAACGTGATTTGCGGACAATATTAAGACAAGACACAAAATGTAGCGGAACGGAAATGCGGACATACGGAAACTGCTCACGGAGTACATTCAGTTTTTTTAGCGGACCCATAGAAATGAATGGTTCCGTATATGGAACGCAATAAACGGTCCGTATACGGAACGCAAAAAACGTTTGTGTGAACGAGCCCTAACATAGGAAGTGTGGTGGGAGGTGGACAAAAAATGTTAAAGGAGTTTTCTCATCACAAAAAGTGCTGGCATATTGCTAGGATATGCCATCACTTTATGACTGGTGAGGGTCTAACCTCTGCGACACCTAACATTCCTGAGAAAAAAGGGGCCACTGCATTTATCCAGTGCTGCGGTTGCTCCTGTTTTTCTCTGCACAACATCCCAGACCATAAACAGAGAAAAGGACACAGTATTACACCAGTATGTGTCCCCTTCATTCCCAGGACCATAAAGTGATGGCATACAGTATGTTTCCTGAATGACATCACTATAAGGGATACAAAATGGGAAAACTCCTTTATTTAACCATGTTGATCCAGAGGAAGACAACATAAAACCTATATAGCATAAGCCAATTCACCCTCACAGGGAACAATAATTCCTTCCTAAAGGCAACCTGACTTTATCCCCATTCAAACAAGTACTGTATACATTCACATATACTGTATATTTGTGCTATTTTGTCTCCATTTCCATTGCCCCTATGTAATACTGTACTTAATTTCTACACTGCGTGATACTCCCAGCAGCTGACCCCATGTAATAAATTAATTGTCAGGACAACAACCTTTGCTACATTTTATGATAAAGTTTCTAAGCAGGAAAATGCGACATTCTAATCTCACTAATAAAGTACAGCTATTATTATTATCCCAAAATATTAGACACTGGCAGCACTAACCACTGCATGATACAAGGGTGCAAAATACCGTTATATACTGTAGGTTAAAAAAGACACATTTGTTATACGATGTAATTTGTCATTAGATAGGCATCTGCGTCTTTTCTGAATGTCGCTAATGTATTTGCCATTACTACCTCTAGATCATAATTTGACTACTATAATGCACATTTCAACAAAATCCATGCAGAAACACAGAACATGAGGAGAGAGCCGTGTACAAATGTGCCTACAGTCCGAGCCAAAACATTACCCACAACTTGTTTTCGTATGCGCCTTATGTGGGATGTATTTTTGTAGATCTTATCACATCCTGTGGCAATGTTGCTTTGGATGTCTACAGGAAGATAATGTGTTTTTGCTTCTTATGATCATGCTTTTTGCCCACAGTTCAACACTGAGTCAAACTTTTGGAGCTGCCAGTATTTTGGAGTTTCTCCTGGAATCAGGGCTGGCACCACAGAATTCAATTGCTGCCAATATGATCACTACTTTTTTGACTTATTTTGTGGGTATAACAACTTCAACTTTGTCACATATTGGAACTGTTCTAATTAACTTTAGCGTAAATTTAGAACATTAGGAAAATATATTTTAAAAAAAAGTCAAAAACAGGAAATGACCCAGAACAGTATGGGTTGTGAAAGCTATTTATTAAAGGGTTTTTTCCACCAAAAATATTCTACATATTTCAAACCAGCACCTGGATCTAAATATTGTTGTAATTGCAATTGCAAGCCACCAAGTTATTCACAGAAATCTATCTGTATAGCGCCACCTGCTGTTTGCCCTTTTTCTAAATTCTGTCTCTAGCTCACTGAGGTTGACGTACATGCTCAGTTACGGGGGACACACTCCTTGAGAAATAACAAGCTCCTTGAGCTGTCAGCTTGAAATAAATCTAGCAGAGCAGTTGCAGTAATTAATGGGCAGATCTCTGGATCCATGTGAGGTACAGGGACGGTTCTAAATTTGTTAGGTGCAGGCGGTTATGTACTATAAGATCTCTGCTTTTCACTTTTTACATTACACATGGAATAAACTGTTTAAGTAATTTTTTTATTTGCCAACGATAAATATCGTTGTATACACAATGTTCACTTACATCAGTCCCTGTTCCCACAGGGGCTCACATTCAAATTTCTCAAACGCACACTACCATAGTACCAGTTCCTTAGATGCCAGGATGATGTATAATTATATAAAAGTACAAATAAATGCAAAGTACATATTAGGTTGTGCCACAATATATCACAGATGCTTTCAATAGTAATGAGAAGATATATTCTTAAAATACTGTGGTCATTGCAAAGCAGATGTAAATTTGCCCAAAAATAGTAAAGGGGATCTCCGGTAATTTGACATTGATGGCATATCCTTGGCATACAGGTCTGACATCTGGGACATTAAAGGGCTTGGAAGCACCACACCCCCTCATTCATATACAGCTGCTTGTCTTTACAGCTCATGTGTGTCTAGGTCTATTCGTCCCATTCATTAGTTTTTTGGAAACTAATCCTTCCATAAGCATGTAGTGGTTATTTATCAAGTCTGAGATGGCAGGTAACAGACGTGCGATGCAGAGGGGAGGGAAGAGGAGTACCCTCTCACTAGGGAGGAGTGGTAACCCCTAACTCACCTGGCACCTGGCTGCCCTGACGTCCCTAGACAGGCTGCTAACCTGTACGCCGATCAGGTGCCTCGTCCCTGGCTTACCCTGAAATTAGCCCTAGGTAGTGAATAGGGCGGTGGGAGCACTAGTCCTCACCACTGACATCTAGGTCCACAACTGAGAAAGGACTAACAACACAAACACAATCAACAATCCCGAAGGAAGACATCAACAACAGGAGACAACAGCAGTGAACCGGAGATCCGACAGCTCCAGTGTCAACGGCTCCACAGCAACTATTGTCCACCGAAGGTCAGAATAGAAGATCTGGAAGGAAGGTCTATATCTGGCAACAACGGAAGCAGAAAGGGAGAATATATAGTAGCTGGGAGTGGCTGACAGAGAACATCTGAAAGGAAAAGCTACAGATTCCTAAATGGAAGAAAAAGGCTCGCAAACCTAAGCAGGAAAACCTGGACCGCAATCCATTCCCATCACTAGGTCATGGAGCAATCTCTAGAAACCGAGTGAGTAGCCACCCTTCTGACCCCATGCACAACAGGGTCAGCGATAGGTCGTGACACCCTTGTGACATTATTACTGGTTATTACATAATTACTGGTATAGAAATTAGAGGCGTGAGCCTGTACCAGACACCATCATTGACAATAGGAATTAGCTGTGAAAATCTGGTATCCCTACCTTGAGATGGTCATAGGGATTATAGGGAGGGGCACCCATGGCACACACCCTGTGTCCATCTCGGACAACAGAAAAGTAGGTGTCGTCACCAAAAGCAATACAGATGGCAGTGGTTGAGTGGAGTGTCAAGATTAATTTGATCCACAGTGCCCACTGCCCATCTATTATACAGCTCCTTCAATAGCGTAATAATACAAACAAAGGAGATTTCAGATGCTGGTGGTGAGTATCTAGGGCCATATGTCGGTCCGGAAGTGCACTGCGGCCTCTGCCTCACGTGTACTGGCCGCGGATACTTTGCGGTGTGAACATGACTATTATGTATGTCTCTCCTCTCTGTTCTGTTCAGCAAGGCAGGGGTTATTTGCCCTTGCTTGCTGTGTTCTGTGTTCCATGTAGAGCAGGGATGCCCAACCTGCGGCCCTCCAGCTATTGCAAAACTACAACTTCCAGCATGCCTGGACAAGCTACAGCTGTTAGAGCATGCTGGGAGTTGTAGTTTTGCAACAGCTGGAGGGCCGCAGGTTGAGCATCCCTGATGTTGAAGTTAGTCCCTCTTTCTGTTTGTGTGCACCTGCAAGTCTTTTGGGCTATTGAGCTCAGCTATTTGTTCTGTCTGTGTATTCTGCCCCTTGGCTGAGCAAAAGCAATTGTTCCTGTATCTGTTGTTCTGTTCTCTGTCCAGTCTGTATGTCTGACCTGTTCTTGCCTGTGTTCCTGCCGTGATCTGTCTGTTTTACCCTGCTTGTTGGTTTCAGTTTAGTTCTGTTCATGTTTTGTCATCCAGTCTGCTGTTTTTGCTCTTGTCCTAGTCCGTCTGTTGTGGTGTTCCAGAGTCCTGTGTTTTAGTCTTAGTTCCTGTTCAGACTGTGCCTGTGCTTTAGTGTGTTTCCTGATCCTGTGTTTCTGAGTCCAATGGTCAGCTGTTAGGTATACCGGGACCATCCCAGGAGGTAGCGGTCTGGTCGCTAGCCCGCAGCGAAGTCCACATCCCTGTATATGGGTAAAGGGTGAATACTGGGGAGGCACTAAGATAACGTCCTTAGGGTTTGGCCCAATGTCAAACTGGTTACTTGGCACAGTGATTCCACAATGCCACTGATTTGCCTTGAACAGTAATCAGTGGACGAGCAACACATGCCAAGAGCAAGGCATGTAATAGTCCACAAGGTCACAAAGGAACCCAAGCTGGAACAATGTTTTGTGGACAGATGACACCAAAATAGAACCTTTTGGTTTAAATGAGAAGGGTTATGTTTGGAGAAAAAGAAACACTGCATTGCAGTTAAACCTCATCCCATCTGTAAAACACAGTGGTGGTGGTATCCGCATGGTTTGGGCCTGTTTTACTGCATCTGGGCCAGGACGGCTGGCCATCATTAATGAAATAATGAATTCTGAATTAAACCAGCAAATTCTAAAGAAAAATGGCAGGATATCTGTCAAATAGCTAAATCTCAAAAGAACGTTAGTCATGCAGAAAGACAACGACCCTGAGCACACATTGTACCAAGGAATGGTTAAAGAATAAGAATAAAGTTAATGTTTTGGAATGGCCAAGTCAAAGTCCTGACCTTAATCCAATAGAAATCCTGTGGAAGGACCTGAAGCAAGCAGTTCATGGGAGGAAACTCATCAACATAACAGAGCTGAAGTTGTTTTGTACACAAAAATGGGCTAAAATTCGACCAAGCAGATGTGCAGGACTAATTAACAATTACCAGAAATGTTTAATTGCTGCACAAGTGGGTCACACCAGATACTGAAAGCAAAGGTTCACATACTTGCAAACATGTGAAATTGGATCTTTTTCCTCAATAAATAAATGACCATGTCTAATATTTTTACTGATTTGTTTGATTTGGTTATCTTCGTCCACTTTTAGGACTTATGTAATAATCTGGTGTCGTTTTAGGTTACATTTATGCAGAAATATGTACAATGTGTACAACATTTTCCAGTGTTAGTATGTCTCTGCGCTTGGAACAAGGTGCTTCTATATATACTGTTTGTTTTCGAGTACTGTCAGTGTGCACCTGCTTTATACTACATATTGCTTGGAGGTGATGGTCTGATTTTATTTCTTCCTTTATTTGGTGTCTGACACTGTCGTGCCATGAAAAAAGCAACAAGTGGTTGAATCTGTCATTATAAAATTATTCGTTTATGGGCAACTTTAGCATCCACTGGAAAGTAGGAAACACCTTCTTAGGCATGAATAAACACATATATCAGGATTTATTAATAGCAGTGGATTGTATTTGTGGAGATTTTCTCCTCAATTAATGTCTAGGAAATCTAAGGATGTATGAACAATTATTTCACGTCTACATCCATATTACCATTCTGTTCCAGTACTTTGTAATTTATCATGATCTTCAGAGCTAAAGTTACTTCTCAAGACCAGCAAATTGGATGGAAGCTTAAAATATAATTAAAGTCATGAAAATATATCCAAACTCTCTTTCATCATCACTTTTCTCCTGTTTCTCTACCTCTCCCATCTGATGCATACTTCCTTCTCTGAGCTGACAGGAAATTATGGATTCAGTAAAGTCACAAAATAGGTGGAGGATCTGACACATGACAAGGGGAACCCTGAGCCACGGCGGCAAAAGATTGATGGGGCTTGAAGTTCTGTTCTGTTAGAGCTGCATTGACAAGGGGTTTAATGTTCTCCTCCGTGAGAGGAAACAGCAGTCAGTCTGGACATCTGATTACCCAAATAAAGTATAATTCAGCGAAAATTCTAATGAATGGGATTATAATTTGGTTTGACTAAGCAGCCATGCGTGTTTCCCGGCAGACAATAATGCTCAGACAGGGGTGGTCTTTCTTCAGACCTTTCATGTAAGAACTATTTATGCCTTGCACTTTCTCAGGCTAACCACATACAGTATGTGTCAGAAGTAAAGGTAGAGGAGCATTTAGCATGGCATTCAAGACATGGAGCAGGAAGTGGAAATATTCTGGAGTGTTTCCTCCACTGTTTTTGTGTCAGGCTTTACTTCCTCTGCGTGTTCTGGGATCCCGCCATAGTGACAGGCACCATACCTCCAGATAGCACAGACTCAACCACATCACAGACCAGATTTCTTAACCTGTATTTTTGCACACTGCACATTAATACATAAACGATTCTACCAACCTGGACGGGCAGGGATCCATGTTACATTCCTTAAGTTTAGGTTTAGGCTTCTTGTTTTCTGGGTAGTAATGACAATAATGATCGGGGACAGTCCGATTATATCTGATGTCAACGCATTCTGCAGAGTTCAGCTGATATCCTGGAAGCACAATACAAAGGATACGTTTGTTTTAAAGGCAATGGACACATTTGGGGGCACTTAGTTAATTTTATTGCATGCATTTTGGGCTAAAATATTTTTTTCTAACTCCTGAACAATGGTCTTAGCTCAGTTATGCGCCAAGAACAAGGGAGTAGTTCAGTTGCTATGGCAGCCTCAGGCCTTCTAAAGGCTCTGAGACCTGCCAGAGTGAAGATCCTATGGAGCCCTGTCTGTCCACATGGCATGGAAATGCTGTGGATTTGTCACCCTAGAACATCTGCAGTCTTTATAATACCAGCCAAGTGGATGAAATTTTAAGAATTTTTATCCACTCACTGATGATAATTTCTGCAGCATACACTGATGAGCAAAAGTGTAACAATGGTTTGAATTTTTGACTTTCAGGCTCCATATCTTACCATTCACCACAGCTTCGAATGTGAGACTACCATCATTTTATAGACAATCATCTTGGCTATCTCATACATAAATTAGACTTGCAACTATTTAGCATATGATTAGTTATGCAGATTTTTGTCATGTAACTGCATTGTTGCTGTTTTGCTCCTGGTGGTGGAACAATCTTTTCCTTCTTGTATACTACAAATTACAGCATGTTCTCACATTCCCTAATAGCTCAGAGCGTTATTAGGTTGATTCCCAAGTGAAAGTTCACTGGTTCAAGCAGCAGCCATGAAGGAGATTTCCCCCAAAAAAGAGAAACAGCATCATGCAGCTCGTCGATAGCCGTATCTCAGCCAAGAAAATTGCCAAACTGCATCATGTATGTGCCATGACAAATGGAAGAATACGAAATAAAGTCCATCCATCTATTCCAAAGCCAAGAGGTGGACGACAAAATATCGGAGTCAACAAGTTGGCTCCTCGCTAGGTCTATCAGTTCTGACGCGACAAACACGGCAGTGGAGGTGGATTGCATGCTTCGTAATAGTGAGATCACTGATGTCCATGCAAGCATCGTGCGACGTGGATTACGCAAGTCTGACATGGTGGTCTAAAAAAAGGTGAAGAATTTCAATATCGTCATTTGAGACGTCGGCTTGCGTTTGAAAAAAAGTACAACCAGTGGACAGTAGAAGATTGGAAACTGGTGATTTGGAGCGATGAGACGAAAGTCAATAGACTGGGCTCTGATGGATGCAAATGGGTCTGGAAGAAACAAGGGAAAAGGGGGCTAATGGATCGAGAAATTGAAGGAACTGTCAAGTTCGATGGAGGAAGCCTGATGATATGTGGTTGTTTCACAGCCAAATGCATTGGATACTTGAGCAGGATCGATGGTGGTCTCAATGCTGAGCTATATGTGAGTATCCTACAAGACAAGTTACTTCGTACACTCGAGTGCTATGGGTATGAAAGGGATGACATAGTGTGCTCCAGCAGGACAATGACTCAAAGCAAAAGTGGAGATTGGCGAAGAAATGGTTCAATCACAATGAAGTAGAGGTGCTGGATTGGCACCCATAGTCCCCAGACCTCAATCTAATCAAACACTTGTGGGTAGAGTTGAAGAAAAAGCTGTATTTGTACATAGGTGAGCCAACCAGTATGCACCAACATAAATTAAATAAATTAAAATTTAGAATTTTAGAAGCAAAACAGTAACAATGCAGTTACATGACAGGGTTCTGCATAACTAATCATATGCTAAATAGTTGTAACTCCAATTCACGTATGAGATAGCAAATATGATTGTCTATAAAATGATGGTAGTCTCATGTTCGAAGCTGTAGTGGATGGTGAGATATGGAGCCTGAAAGTCAAAAGTTCTAAACATTGTTACCCTTTTGCTCGTCAGTGTATATAGACCTGCGGTGCAGATTTTAAATTCCCCAGCAGGTTTCATCCTTTGCAATACAGAACGTGAAAACTTCAGTAAAATCCTCAAGTATTCATCGCATGTAACTTTCTCGTCACTTTTTCCTGAGGGTATTAGTACCAGTGTAGATGTACCCTTTGGGCGTAAAATGTCACTTCTTGAAGGTTCTCATTTCTTCAAAATATGTTTCCCTTTTCTAAATCCAGTCCAATATGATCTAAGAACTTTATACAAAGATTTTAATCTGAATATTTTCCAAAATTTAGAATTTCTAAATTTCATGCTAAAATGAAAACCTCGCTAACCATCTGCAGGGAGATCTTTTATAACCTTATAAAGGTTTGGTGACATAAAGGCGTGTTCAAATAAAGCATTTCCAGCTAAAACTACAAATCCCATGGTGCTGTGCGATTGCAGCTGATCCCTGCAGAGCGGAGCGCAGTCTGCCTCGGCTGTCATGCACAAGCTGTTCTAATGACATGACCATGTGTTTCCTGTATTACACAAAGAGAATTTCTCTACAGTGCAGTCCAACATCAGACGAGTGAGAAGAGAGGCCCGTATTGTATGAATGGATTATTTTACTGGTGGCAACAAGGGTTCCGCTTGAATTCCATTCCTAGGGGTTTTACTTTGAATATTCATGTAAATGTGTCTCCAGTCTCCCTTGTAAATATATTGTCATATAAAACAAAGGCCCAGATTTACTCATGTCCCTGCGCCTAAAATCTGGCTAAAATTTCTTCCAACTTATTCTGCAAGGGGGCATGGTTGACAAGCAAGAGGTGCGTCCTTAGATGCAATATTTTGCATCAAAATTGCACCACAATTCTGGCTTAAAATTCGTTCTCAAAGTAAGCCATCCAATAGTTGGTATAGAGTCAGAGGAACGTGTCTATCCCTGCTCCAGACTTATCATCCAGCCTGAACCAGTGCAATAAATCTGGTGCAGGTCTACATCGCCTTTCTAAGCTTACACCATCTCTAGGATTACTAAATCTAGGCCAAAATGTTACTTTTCAGAAGTGGGCTTATTGAAGCCTGGGTTCCTGCACAATTTGCCTACCTTGTAAATAGCTCCCCAATCGTTTGAAATTGTCATATAATGTAAAATAGTAAACTATTGGGGGCGGAGCCTAGCGGCGCATGGAGTAGGACGCACGCCGCACTAGCTCCGGCAAGTATCCTGTCTATGATACCGAAAACGGTGGCGATATATCTTTAAAACATCTGAAGGAGCGGGGGACATAGCCAGCAAGCGGTCCGGTGCAGAGAAACATCATTATGCCTGCGAAAAGAGGCAAAACGCCGAGCCGGCAGGACAGAGAGGCACGATCCCAAGATGACGCTGAGGAGGAGGAATGGCCTGACCTGAGGGCGGCGGTGAGTCAAGGAGCGGCAGCGTGGCTAGAGCGCTTCGCTCACAAGTCACACCAGTCCCCCAGCCATGTATGGGGAGAAGGAGAGGGCACCCTGGCACAAGTGGAGGAAGGCTTAGGGGAGCAAGATGGCCCCTGTAATGATGACCAGCATTCCCCAGTCCAGCATGAGGGGGGGGGCGAGTTCTAGCCTGTGCAGCTCTGAAAAGTGTCTGCCAGTGGTCAATGCCCCTGAGCCCACCTTGAACGATGTGATGGCAGCTATTGCCAACTGTAACGTCATCCTCCAGAATATGAATATTAATATTGGAAGCCTAAAAGCGGACATATCCATTATCCGTCATGACCTGCATAAGGTGGCTGAACGCACCTCAGAAGTGGAGAGGAGGGTCTCGGATCTGGAAGATGGGGCTGTTACCCTACAGAGAGAGAGCCGGGCTGCGTCAAAGGATATAGCGGCGCTTTATGCAAAAACTGACAACCTTGAAAACCCAGAGGCTACTGATTTTATTGAGAAATGGCTTGCGGAAAAATTCAGTGATAGAGGACTCTCTGCACTATATGCTGTTGAACAAGCACATAGGGTCCCCACCAGGCCTTTGCCGCCAGGACGTCCGCCACGTCCAATATTGGCTAAAATCCTGCACTATCGAGACAGAGACACTATACTAAGGGCTGCAAGGTCTCATCCTGATCTAAAAATTAATGGGGTTCAGGTGTCTCTGTTCCCTGACTATTCGTCAGATGTACAGAAAAAGAGAGCGCGCTTTGTGGAGATTAAACGGAGGCTGAGAGATTTGCAAGTACAGTACTCCATGATGTTCCCGGCCAGGCTCAGAGTGGTGGCGTTTGGATGCGCTGTGTTCTTTGAGGACTCGGACGCTGCGGTTAAGTGGCTGGATCAAAATGAGCGTCGCCTTAGGATTCCATCAACAGACACCTGAGACTGTTGGACATTCCTGCTACTGATTGAAGTTTTGATGTCCCCTGGACTGTCCACCCACCGTTGTGGACATTTTCTTCTGTCTTTAGCCGGTTGCTGGAGACATTTTGTGGGTAGAGCATACGCCCTCGGTTGCTCCCCACCATCTTAATGTGCCTGCGTACGGTATCGTGCTGGATGCTGTGCTGCTTCAGGCGCTGTTGGGCCAGGTTCACAATGTTGGCCCCGAGTTCATTACTGAATCTAATTATGCTGCATATGTTTATTGTCTGGGGAGGGATAGTTGGGTGGGGGGAGGGAGGGGGGAAGGGATTAGCGGGGGTTACTACTGTCAAAGGTGCTATTGATGGCAATTCTAAAATGCTGAAACGTACAGTCCTGGTATATCTTGTCGGGGGAAATAGAGAAGAGATGGGAGTCTGTAATCTGGTGATTAACATTGTTTTTCCCCGCAGCTGTTCGGAGGTGGAGAGGTGTAAATCTCAAATGTACTTTTATATATGTATGCATTCTTATGGGACCTGTTACGAGAATACTTAGCTGGAATGTGAGGGGAATGGCGGATGCTACGAAGAGACACGGTCTGTTCCGTTACCTATCTAGATATCAGCCGGCAATAATATGCTTGCAAGAAACGCATATGACCAAACAATCTATACATGTCATGCAAAAGCCGTGGTTGGGTTATTCTGTGCATTCCGTCTTCTCCTCGCATTCCAGGGGGGGTTAGTATCCTAGTTCATAAGAATATCATTTTTGAATGCCTCAGGGTATGTGTGGATGAAGAGGGAAGGTTTATAGGAATGCATTGTGTGGTCCAAGGGATGAGAATGGTGTTAGCGACAATCTATATACCCCCACCATTTTCCTCGGTGCCTTTAAGGAAGCTTATGGAGTTTATGGCAGAATTTTCTGAACTTCCAATGTTAATAGTGGGAGATTTCAATAATGTACTTGACAGTTCGCTTGATAGATGCCAGATCACACCTAGCGGTAGTAATACGGGTGAAACCTCGTTTGCAAGAATACTGAGGGAAGTAGGTCTGATGGATGTATGGAGAGAGACCCACCCCCTGGACAGGAAATATTTGTGTTGCTCCTCGACCTATGGCTCCCTGTCGCGTATAGATCTGGGTCTGGTAAATGCTCATATGTTCCCGTTTGTACAGAACTCAGAATATCTCTCTAGGACCCTATCTGACCACTCCTTATTTAGCATCGCCCTTGATATCTCTGTGACAGCCAGGCCGGGGGTTAGATACTGGCGACTAAATGCCTTTTGGTTAAAACTGATGGGTGACCCGTCCGATATGCTTCAATCCCTTAGGGAATATTTTTGTATAAATGAAGGGACTGCGTCTCCGTTAGTCGTCTGGGAAGCGATGAAGGCCTTCCTCAGAGGATCCTTTATTAAAACAGTCAGTCGGATTAAATCTAAATCTAGAGAGCTTGATCGGCAGAAACATGATAATATGAAGCTAGCGGAGGAAGCTTTTGTGTTGAGTCCTTCTAACATAACAAGCAATACCTTAAAGACTAGGCAGGAGGAGTTGAGGTGTCACCTCTTGGAGGTAGCAGAGAGGAAACGACTGTTTTACAAGCAGCAATTTTTTACTGAAGGCGAGAGTGTAGGCCATATGCTCTCGGTTATCGCAAAAGCGCAGCAAGGATCACAATGTATATCTGGCCTGTTAGATGCTGGTGGCGTCCTCAGGCGCGATACTGATAACATTTTGAATATACTGAATAATTTTTATTCCTCTCTGTATGCCTCCAAGGTGACATGTTCGGATGAGGAGATTGACTCCTTTTTGGCCACATTAAATCTCCCTAAGCTTTCCAGGGAAGACAGTATGTGGTTGGAGGAGCCGATCGAGTTGGAAGAATTGAGGGCGGCACTAGCTGCTATGGCTAACGACAAGGCTCCAGGTTTGGATGGGCTTCCGGCGGAAGTATATAAGTCCTTTGCGGAAGTGTTGCTCCCGGAACTTCTGAAGGTATTCAATTATTCCAAGGAGAGGGGGGAGCTACCTCCGTCTATGCAGGAGGCGGTAATAGTAGTCATTCCTAAGCCGGACAAGGATCACTCTCTCCCTGACTCATATAGACCGATATCGTTACTCTCCACTGATGTTAAGTTGCTTGCAAAGTTATTGGCCATGCGTCTGTCTAAAGTGATTCTGTCTATCATACACTCTGACCAGACTGGCTTCATGCCTCAGAAATCTACGTCAATTAATATTAGAAGAGTGTTTGCCAGTATTCAACTTCCAGCTGATAATGTTGGAGATAGAGCTATCCTTTCTTTAGACACGGCCAAGGCCTTTGACAGCATTGAGTTGCGATTCCTGTGGAGGGTTATGGCGTATATGGGATTTGGAGATGAGTATATCCTGGGTCCGGGTGCTATACTCTAAACCCAAAGCATGTGTCAGGGCGAATGGAGAGGTGTCCCCCAAGTTCTGTCTGAGCCAGGGTACTAGACAGGGGTGCCCGCTGTCGCCTCTGCTATTTGCAGTTGCGATTGAGCCATTAGCCGCAGCGATTCGTAAGTCAACGGACATTCGGGGGTTTCAATATAGGACAGTTAATAATAAAGTGGCGATGTATGCAGATGACACATTGCTTTTTCTGGGGGATACTGGTCCATCTTTGGAAGCGGCTATGAAAATCATTGATTGCTTCAGGGATCTGTCGGGTCTGACTATTAACTGGAGTAAGTCGGCGATTATGCTGCTTGACGGGCAAGTGCAATCGCAGATAGTGCGAGACAGAAATATTCCTTGTGTAGCGACCTTTAAGTATTTGGGTATCCATATATCCCCGAGAATCCGAGACTTTGGGCGCCTTAACTTTGACCCGTTGGTTATTAAATTTCGTAATAAAACTAAGGCATGGTGTAAACTATACCTGTCAGTGGCGGGAAGAGCTAATCTCATTAAAATGGTGTTGATGCCTCAGCTACTCTATGTTCTACATAACTCCCCGGTCTGGCTGTCAAAGTCCAAATTTGTTCCAATCAATGCTACTTTCAGGGAGCTCATATGGCGGAAGGGGCAACCGAGAATTAAGCTTGAAACATTGCAATATCCTAAAACAGAAGGGGGCCTTGCAGTGCCAAACCCCTGGGTGTACTTCCTGGCTGCACAATGCCAACATTTTAAAGGGTGGATAGAACTGGAGTCGAGTGAGATGTCGTGTCAGTTGTTTAAACATTGCTTGTCCGCTAATGACCTACTGCTGATCCTTGAGAATAAGGGGGTTGGGAAGAGTGGTCCGATGGGTGATTTGGGATACTTGATGCAGTCCGTGTAGAATAAGGTCAAGCTCCTAAGGGGGGTTATCGGCAATACGGAATACACTCCACTGTGGGACAATCCCGTGCTGCCGGAATTCCTCTCCCTGTCTGATTTTGGGGCATGGAAAAGAAATGGTATTCTGAGGTTGGGCCATCGTTTGGAGGAAAAGAAGTTCATGTCATTTACCAGATTTCAGGAGAAGTATGAATTGCCTAGAACTCACTTTTATAAGTACCTTCAGGTGAGACACGCATACAACTCCACATTTAAAGGTACGACTATGGTGGCTGGGAGAGATGCTGCATTGCACCAGATTCTGTCCAGGGGGGCGAGGAGAGGTATGATTTTCTGTATATATAAGCTGTTGCTTGATAAGTTTCTAA
Source organism: Bufo bufo (assembly GCF_905171765.1). Taxonomy (NCBI): domain Eukaryota; kingdom Metazoa; phylum Chordata; class Amphibia; order Anura; family Bufonidae; genus Bufo; species Bufo bufo. Next base: position 669,930,434 of record NC_053389.1, on the reverse strand, counting down.
TGTCACATCCGCTTGCGGCTAAAAGTAAATGGGAGAAAGATGTTGGCGAATTAACTGATGACCAATGGTCTGACATACTGGAGGCGATACCTCTCTCTTCCTTGAGTGAAGGACGTAAACTCTCGCAGCTGTTTATTGTCCATAGAGTCTACAAAACACCGTTTTTTTTGTTCCGCATTGGGTTTAGGCCCACAGATGAATGTCCAAGATGCTCTGTGGTGTCTGCAGATTTGTTGCATATGATGTGGACGGGCGAGAGGTTAGGGAGATACTGGGAGTTGGTACGTCAGACAATACAGGACGTTTACAAGGTACGAATACCCTCTGACCCTAAAGTGTGTGTGTTAGGATATGTCTCTGAATTGGTCACCGGTCAGGTGCATAAAATAGCTATAGGTAGAATGTTATATGTTGCTAGAAAGTTAATCGCCCTACATTGGATACAGACAGCGCCGCCAACCCTAGGCGAATTCCTAAGTGCGGTTGACACGATGCTGAGTTATGAACGGATGGTTTACCAGAAGCGTGGATGCCCAGCGAAATTTGAAAATTTGTTTCGACGCCTGAATAGAAACGTTTAACAATGTGCCTTTGTATTTTGCAAGTTAGGGGGGGTGGGATGGGAGGGGTGGGGGGGTGGATTGAAACTTGAGTACTATACATAGTTTGGTATCCTTTTTGTTAGTAGCCTTATGGACAATATGCCTCTATGTCATCCCTGTACGTAATGTGTTAAAACGTGTATTTACACTGTAAAATGTTCAATAAAAAATTATCTGATTTAAAAGAAAAAATAGTAAACTATTGCAACCCGGCATGACTTTACATTCAGTTTTGACCACAGTTAAAGTTTATATTACACCTGCAGATAATACTGAAGATCATCGCTAATGAGCGCTCGCAGGAATGCTCATTAGCGATGATCTGGCAGTGTAATACTGCCACCAATTACCCGGTGAACGTGCTTGTTCATCTGGTAATTGGAATCTTTTAGCAGGTTTAAAAATCCTTGCTTATCAGTGGCAGATGGTGCTGTGTAATCACGAGCTGCTGCTGACAAACAGTAATTCAGTATAGGGACAAGCAATGGCAGGAGTAATCGCTGCTCCCTAAACTGTGGAAGAGACTGCTGCATGTGATAGCAGTGGTCTCCTCCACTAACAAGCAGGCGATTGCCGTGAAGGAACACTTCCTTCCCGACAATTGTCTGCAAAATCTGCTTAAAGGAAAGCTCCGAGTTAAAATTTTACGCAGAGTTGGGGGGGCAGAGCGTGACACAAAGAATTCTGAGTTTGGTGCTCTGTGAATCTCTGGGTGAGATTTATCAAAACTTGTGTAAAGTAGATCTATATTTTATGGGGTACTGTATTCACTTTAGGGCTGATGAAACTGTCCCTGTGCACACACAATACAAGGAGGAAAGCAGGTGGGCTATGTGAAGTTAATTCTGTGTGATAAAAAGAGAAAAGTAGTTTCTGGATTCTTTAAAGGGGTTATCCAACAACACAAAAAGTTCTGGAGTGGTTTTCAAAAGGATGGCCCGATTTCAGGCAGACAGTAGAGAGTCTGTCCTCTCCTCACAGCAAAGTGATGTATCTCCTCCCTGGTGGTAAGGGGGGTTGGGGTTGTGAACTATTTGGCCCTGATTTATCATCCCTCCATTCCAGAATTCTGCTTTCAAAAAGTCACTAAATGGGGCTTTTGTGACTTTTTGGGTTCACTGATGTGAAAAATGTGCGACTTGGGGTGGGAAAGTGGGTGGTCCTATGATAATCAGTTTCACTTCAGATTCAGACTTTTTTTTAAAAAAGTTGCAATCTTACTGCAGCAGGAGGATGGAATAGGAAAACTGGAATAGCTTTTTTTAGACAAAAATGTTATTTTTAAGGATGAGACAAATTTATCAAACAGAGTGAGACATTGAATAAATGTGGCAAAAAGTAGACCAACACAGACTCAAACAAAACTGACTTCAAATATTCCCCTCATGATGAATTTCCCCCAAATGACTGTATGGGGCCCAGAAATTCATGATGTGTGCCCTGAACATGTGTATATTTTTATCAGTGAAATAACAGAACGACAGCAGGCTATTATAATGGAATGTATATCTTACTAAGTAAAAGGCTGGAATGTCTGTACAAACATTACAAAGACATTCATGGCTATATTCATATGGTCATCGGTTGCTCTGTCATGTCTAAAACACAGCACCTAATTACTACAAGCAGCTCCTGTGCCTTACGCTGAGCCGGCTCTGGAAATCCTATTGACGTCAACAGGAGTTCCAACACAATCTTCACTCATGAATCATTCTTGATGAAGTTACCCCCCAGAATAATACATGGTGAAAATTGGGATCTGAAAGGAATCACTGTACACTGGCTAAATTAAATTATTCTTCACACCATTCTTGGATCATAAGAAATTTCCATGATTTTCAAACTTTTTTTTTTTTGGGTGGAGATGGAACTTATTTAAATGGAAATATATTTTCTTAAAATATTGCATCATTTCTGAGCAGCAAGTAAAATAAAAAATGTTCCTGAGTTACTCACCTCCTCCACAGGTTACAGTGCACGGAAAGAAGTCTGTCTGTCTCCACTGGTGACTAATGGGCTGGTAGAAGAAAAACTGCACCACGCTGTCTTTAGGTGAAACATACCTGGTCTGGAAAAAGGTTTGTGTCAGAGTGTTAACGGTCATATTACTGTATGTCAGCATATACATATAGGTGATAGCACAAAGGATCTTCTCACTCAGGTCACACACAGTCAACATCCATCCATCTCCAATTATAATGACTCTACGCTTCCACAGCCTTAGGGGACATTGGTTCACATCAGCGCTATTATTTTTCATTCGGACATATTGGAAGTTCGGCACATAATTGACACAAATGGAAGATTGACTATAATGGGATCCGTTCTTTTTCTATTCGGGAGTACATTTTTTTAGCGGAGAAAAAAGTCCTGCCTGCAAGACCCTTATCTCTGCTATTTTTGCCTAACTTTGTGAAGGATGCTCCGCAACGCAGATGTAAACAGACCCCGACTATGCTGCTTGGGCTAACCTTTGATTCTGCTCCATCCTTGAGATCGCGCAAGCTCTTACCACCTCCTGCTGCCTACACCTCAAAAAATTTATCAAATTTGCTCTTTTCCCAACCTTCAGTCAGCCATAATACTTGTACATGCCTTCGTCATGTCCTATTGGGACGCTGCAGCACCATCTTCCCTTCTCCTTCCCTCTAACATTCTTGCCCCCCTCAATACTGAAATAATCCTAAACTCCGCTGCCTGTTTAATCCCCCTACCCCCTCATCTTTGTAATGCCTCTTTGATTTCAAAATACTTAGGGCTCATTTACACAACCGTATGATCCTCGTGCCCATGTTGCGGACCGCAAATAGCAGTCTGCAATGCACGGGCATCGGCCGCGTGAATCCCGTATTGCGGTGCCGACCCCCTGACTTGAATGGGTCCGCAATCCACAAAATAAGCCAAAGACAGGACATGTCCTATCTTCTGCGGTGCAGAAGCACAGACCCGTAAGCCCACGGAAGCGCTTACAAGTGTTTCTGTGGACTTCCGATCCGTGCCTCTGCTCTGCAAAAGATAGGATATGTCCTATCTTCTTCCATATTTGCAGATCGCGGACCCATTCAAGTCAATGGGTCCGCATCCGCAGCACAGAGTTCACACAGCCGGGACCCGTGTTTTGCGGACCGCAAACAGGCATCACGGCCATACAACCGTATGAATGAGCCCTAACAATGACATACAAGGAAGCCCCCAACCTTCTCCCTTCATACATCTCCCCCTCAAGTAATCGCAAGTCCTTGTAAGACCTTCTTCTGTTTTGTTCTTCTAACATCTTTGTCTCTGAGATTCAACCTGTGCATCCCTTACACTTTGAAACTTTTGTGAACTTGTTACCCCAACTCATCAGAATCTCCTCCACAGTACCTTTGTCTACACCACACATCAGTAGAAGTGTCTTATAACCCCCCTTCAGTCTCTTCTTTTTCTCAGATAAGGCTCATTTCTAGTTCTGTTCAGTCTATTACTTTATAAGCTTGTATAATTTATTACATTTTTTGCATTTTTAATGTGCGTTCATCTATTTTGCATCAAATCTCTATAGTCATCTGTACAGCAAGTGGAGAATAATGACACTATCAAATACTGTACCTAATAATAGTAAATATAAAAAAATAAAAATAAAAATAAAGCTCAATTTTAGTGAATCAAAAATTCTTAATAACATCTTCTTAATATTTGCTTGTGTAAACGAGCCTTAAAGGACACCCGTCATGTTTAAAGTGCAGGCAGCATGTTATAGAGCAAGAGGAGCTGTGCAGACCGATATATACAGATGTAGCAGGGCTAGCACTCAAGCTCTTAACTCAAATTTCTTAACTCATCGCGTTATCTTGAGACAAAAGCCATTAAAAAGCAATTGAAGTGTTTGCTTAACGCATTTAGTTTAGATAACACGTCTCATAAATCATTAGTTAACTCTGCTACATCTGTACTTTGCAGGAAAAGATTCATTACTGTCATTTATTCATTTAACTCTATGTTTATATTAGGCCCAGGAATCAGTGGGTGTCGTCAGTGATTGACAGCTATGTATGTACAGTCAATGGCTGTCAATCACTGATAGGACCGCCCACTTGACACTTAGGGATAAAAAGTGCAGTGATTTAAATGGAAAATTCAATACTGAGTCTTTTCTACTTCTCTATAACATGCTGTCTACAGATTGGATTTAATTGTCTGGTTTCCTTTAGCACTATGCACTATATACACATATATGGCTCTGTATACATCTGCACTGCCACTCACTGGTCTCTGGGGAAAGGTCTGCACTCTTCAAGGAGACTATATTAGTCTTTAGACACTTTTCTGACCATTACCTCCCAGTCACTGCCGCTGTTATAAAGCCGCACACCCTGCTGCCCTCATACAGACAATACAGGAGGGATGTGTGTATCCAATAAGGAAAAACTCAAAAAGTGTTTTTTTTTATAAAAATAAATAAATGGCTGCAACATTTAAAAACGATAACATAATTTCTCTTCTTTATAAATGGCATTTACTTAATGGAACTACATGATATAGTTCCGTTAATGTTATTCTTACCCTATGGTATTCTCCTTAGGTCCCGTATAGATGCTCACATTTTCCTAGTATGAATCAAATCCCACCACTGTTTGGTGATTAATATTAGTTTTCCCAGTGATGACAGAGGCAACCACCTCCAACCTCAACGTAGACTAAGCCTAAACATCAATCTCTATAGACACAGTCACAGCTCAGTCAAACGTCTTGGTAAAGATCAAAAAGTCTGCGTCTCACGATATTTCTGCGTTATAAGTAATAAAGCACAACAATAATAATAAAGCAGTTTGGACGCGATATTCACCAAGGGGCAATATTCTTGGCTAATGGGAATGTGAAGGGTAGTTTTCAATCACTAGTAGTTTATAATTAAAACGGTACATATAATACATATCATGCGTACAGGTCCAAAGAGGTCTGCCAGCTATGTCTGTTCCCACTACCTCTGGAGACAGCTTTTGGAAGGCTTGAAGCTCTGAAAACTTAATTTAGCTTCTAATTAGAAGCTGTAAAAAAAAAGATTATGGAAACATGGCAAAGAAACTTGACATATTTGTAGCAAAATCCAGGGAAAGGTAACATAAGGAAGTGAACAATTACTAGAAATTAAATTTCATTGCTAGATGCCTTTTAAGCTTTTTTTGTCTTTTTTTTTTTTTTTTGCTGACACTTTTAATAGTATATTAAGAAAGCCACTATTCATTAGTTTCTCATATATATAATGTTCCCAAGACCTGCAACCATCTTAGGACCCAGCCAATACATTCATTGTACCAGGTCAGAAGAACCTTGTGTCTCGAGAAATCTGTTTTATTAAGAAAAAATGTTGATCTTGTTTATATACTTTTTTTTACATCAGTGTGATTGACACAGCATTGCGTCAGATTCCAAAAAACTACGGAGTGCAAAGTGAACTCCAGCAGAGGAACAGACTGCCAGAGTTCAACGTATGCACTGCCAGATCCCCATTGACTACAAGGGGATCCGACGGGGATCTGGATGCTTTCCGGCAAAAATGCAGGACTTTCAGTCCGGCCGAAAGCCAACATTTATGCCAGAAAGCACCCGGACCCCCATCAGATCCCATTGTAATCAATGGGGATCTAGCAATCCATGGCCCTATCTGGCTATGCCAGATACGTTAAACTCCAGAAGTCTGTTCCTCGGCCGGATCGGGCTGCTGGAGTATGGGGCCCATGGAGATTAGTGGCAATGCACTGGGCCAAAAATTCCAAGGAAAGGCATATTACAAACTTTTTTTGTCTGTGTGTTAGACATGTTATACTTGAAAAACCCTTTTGTAGGAAAATCCCTTTGACAAAGCGTAATAGTAGTAATGGTAGGAATAATTGCAGTAGGAATAATAGAAGAACGGCTCAAGACAAATTTATGAGGAAAGATGATCCAGAACTGCAAGAATTTACTAAAGCAACTTACCAGATAACTTCAGAGTACCAGAAAGGTTTAATCATTTCCCGCATCGAAGGAAGCTTTTACCAATAACGTTTTATCACTAACCATAACTGAACATTTTTATTACAAACACATTTGCTAATTTTGTTGAATAAAACATTCAGCTCTCTTTCTGTTGTGGGGTCTCCTTGCTCACTGGCCAGGCCACATTTAAAGGGATTGGCCAATTTCCTATATTGATGCAGTAGTTACTTAAACAGATGTGAGGAGAAGCGACAGGTCTTGTTTAAATCTGTTATATTCAGACTGTGGAAGAGTTATCACTATTACTGGTCACGTGAAAAGGTAGTAGAGGTAGAGGCCATGTGCAGGATGAACTGTGGCTATAGAGCTTAAAGGGGTTGGTCACTTTCCTATATTGATGACCTATCATCAGGACAGTTCAAACGCAATCGACGGCAGCATGTCCTTCAAGGAATTTTTATTCAAATGAAGTCTATAAATATGTACATAAAGTGGCAAAGATCATGCAACGTTTCGACTACTTCATAGTCTTTCTCAAGCAAATTCCTTGAAGGACATGCTCCCATCGATTGCGTTTGGATTATCGAAGGAGCGACCATAAGGATCAGTGGTTGCTGATTGGCTGAGGCATTACTAAAGAAGTCTGGGTGGTACGTTAGTGCTGCTTTCAATCTGCTTCCTCTATCATCCGGACAGGTCATCAATATCAGATCGGCGGGGTCCCGACTTCCACAGATCAGCTGTTTGAAGAGAAAGCAGCGTATTCTCTTCACTGTTTACCTGGTTGCCTTTGACATTGCAGTGGCGGGCAGACTTAATGGCAGCTCCTCCTTCCCCATTCAGTTCAGTAGGACGGAGAGCTTACACTTCGTCCGCTCCTTCCCATTGAAGTGAATAGGACGAGGAGCTGTAATTACACCCACTCACTGCTGTAAACAGGTAAACAGTGAAGAGAACACAGCTCTCGCAGGAGCACTGCGTTCTCTCCAAACAGCTGATTGGCGAGGGCGCCAGGGCAGACTCCTGAGGATAGGTCATCAATATAGGTTCATCCTGCACATTGCCTTTACATCTTCTGTGTCGGACTGGGGTGCCAAGGGCCCACTAGTAGAAGTGTCTCCTGGGGCCCACCCTATAGTTTCATACAAATATTGACACTTAAGGGGTTTTTTCCGATTTGCATTAAGATTCTTTAAAATAATCCTTTATACAGAAAGCTGTAGTGTAATAGCGCACATGACCGCTGCAGCTAATCACTGGCCTTGGTGCTGTACACCACTGAGATCACTGATTAGTTACAGCATTCAGGTGCGGTACACAGGCATTTTACCGCGGCAGCCAAAACATTATGTCCCAGCTGCAGCCCGACGGAGCGAACAGGGTATTGGTGCTGGATCAAATAGTGATCAGGATGGTGAGTCTTAGTGGTTTTTTTTTTTCATTTTTATTTTAACAGCATCCCTGTAGTTTGGCATCAAAAATGTGAACTTAGGCACCAGAACAGAACCAAGCTCTGTGCATAGATACAGCAATATAACTCTGTTACACACATACTTCTACACATGCCGTCACTATTTCATACACACACTGTCATACATGCAGGCACCCTTACATACACACACTGTCATACATGCAGGCACCCTTACATACACACACTTTTATACATGCAGGCACCCTTTCATACACACACTGTCATACATGCATGTTCTCTTACATACACACACTGTCATACATGCAGGCACCCTTACATACACACACTGTCATACATGCAGGCACTCTTTCATACACACACTGTCCTACATGCATGTTCTCTTACATACACACACTGTCCTACATGCATGTTCTCTTACATACACACACTGTCATACATGCAGGCACCCTTTCATACACACACTGTCATACATGCAGGCACTCTTTCATACACACACTGTCCTACATGCATGTTCTCTTACATACACACACTGTCCTACATGCATGTTCTCTTACATACACACACTGTCATACATGCAGGCACCCTTTCATACACACACTGTCATACATGCATGTTCTCTTACATACACACACTGTCCTACATGCATGTTCTCTTACATACACACACTGTCATACATGCAGGCACCCTTTCATACACACACTGTCATACATGCAAGCACCCTTACATACACACACTGTCATACATGCAGGCACCCTTTCATACACACACTTTCATACATGCAGGCACTCTTTCATACACACACTGTCATACATGCAGGCACTCTTTCATACACACACTGTCCTACATGCATGTTCTCTTACATACACACACTGTCATACATGCAGGCACCCTTACATACACACACTTTCATACATGCAGGCACTCTTTCATACACACACTGTCCTACATGCATGTTCTCTTACATACACACACTGTCCTACATGCATGTTCTCTTACATACACACACTGTCATACATGCAGGCACCCTTTCATACACACACTGTCATACATGCATGTTCTCTTACATACACACACTGTCCTACATGCATGTTCTCTTACATACACACACTGTCATACATGCAGGCACCCTTTCATACACACACTGTCATACATGCAAGCACCCTTACATACACACACTGTCATACATGCAGGCACCCTTTCATACACACACTTTCATACATGCAGGCACTCTTTCATACACACACTGTCATACATGCAGGCACTCTTTCATACACACACTGTCCTACATGCATGTTCTCTTACATACACACACTGTCATACATGCAGGCACCCTTACATACACACACTTTCATACATGCAGGCACCCTTTCATACACACACTTTCATACATGCAGGCACTCTTTCATACACACACTGTCATACATGCAGGCACTCTTTCATACACACACTATCCTACATGCATGTTCTCTTACATACACACACTGTCATACATGCAGGCACCCTTTCATACACACACTGTCATACATGCAAGCACCCTTATATACACACACTTTCATACATGCAGGCACTCTTACATAAACACACTGTCATACATGCATGTTCTCCTATATACACACACTGTCATACATGCAGGCACTATTTCATACACACACTGTCATACATGCATGTTCTCTTACAAAAATTACTGTGGGATGGAGCCCCATTCTAAAATTTGCTGTGGGGCCCAGTCATTTCTAGCTATGCCATATTTGTCCTATTGTATCAAGATGGCCAGACCATTGCATAAAACAAGCACTTTTTATCTATTGTGTCACCTTTTGTATCACTACCATCTCCTCATAGATTGTAAGCTCTTGTGAGCAGGACCCTCATCCCTTTTGTTTTAATTGTTGACCTGTTTGCTGTTATTTTATTTATGACTGTTTGTTTACTTGAACCCCCTGATTTTAAAGCGCTGCGGAATATGTCGTTATATCAATATAAGGCGTTATATCAATAAAGGTTATTATTATGTACTGTGTGGCCGTCCCGGTTCACAAAATAAGGACCTACCTTAACAATGAAATCAGCACGCAGTGGACCTGGCACCTTTAGGATTTCCCTTTCAGATCCCTTCTGGAATTCCACTGTTGTGTTTTCGATAATGTAGGTTCCAGGGCTCTGAAAGCTGTGTTCTCCACTCTCACCTTGTAAGGTTTTTGACTCAATGACTTAAAAAGAGAAATACAGTATACAAGATTAAAACTTTTATAAGGACAAACGTGAACATTTCTGCAGTGGTTTAACAAGTAACCATGGTGCTCCGCTTAATCATAACTACAATTATCTATTCTTTTATAATCCCCTTGTTAGGCCTCTTTCACATATCTGTGAATCACAGACGTGATTCGTGATCTCCATGGACAGCACACGTACCCATTGATTTTAATGTGCTTATTTACACATCAGTGATTTTCCACCGACCGTGGGTAGATGGAAAAACCACGGAGATATGGTCTATGATAAGGACCCAACACGTCCATTGAATTTTATGGATCCGTAAAAAAAACTGCCACAACACTGATGGCATCCATGTTCTGTCAGTAATTTTCATGGACCATTAGTAGGAGATGCTCTGGAAACTAATTTTAAGGCTAGAAATGTATGTGGAATACACAGGGGTGCACCACCATTGAGGCCAGGTGCTGTGATCGCCTTAGGCAGCATCAGGTAGGGGCAAGAGAGGGGCTGCCGAAGGGCCATTGGGTGAAGGGAAGGGGTTAGGTTAAGAAATTGGCATTGGGGAGGGAGGGGCACCATTTCAGTTTTCGCCTCAGGCAGTTCCTGATAGTAATGGACATGTTGTGGTAGACAACTGTTCACATGGTGCAGTACTGCGTGGTGGCCTTTGTTTTTGTGGCGTTGTGCTGGTGGGTTGGTGGGATCTAGTGCCATGGGTGGCATTGTCAGACAGCAGGGTTGCTGTCTGACTTCTGGGTCCTGCCGCCTACTAGGGCAGTGCCGCTTTGTCACTGCATTGTGCTACGCAGCCTTTTTGTCAGAGTAGGTCCCACTCAAAGAGGCGACCTTGGCGTGGTGAGTGGGCTTATGCCTTTTGATCAAAACGTACACTAATGCCTCTTGTACAGCATGTAGTATGGGGGGCTGTACACTTTAATATTGCGCTGAGAAGCGAGTTTAATTAGATCAAAGCATAGCATTGTGAATGTGCGATCCGGTTCTGTTTTTCTCCCCTTGATATAAGGAAGTCTAGGAGCACCCCTGGGAATACAGATGACACACAAAGAGCAAAAAACAAACACATGGACCAAACATGGATTCTTCATGGACATCTTCATGGTTGAACCAATGACCATCCGCCATGGATGTCATCACGGATGTGTGAAAGAGTCCTTATTAGGAAAGGGTTGTCTGATTGAGAAAACCCATTTTAAGATACATTATTAGGGAATTCACAGACACAGGTTCACCATTAAAAGGTCACTGAAGTTTCACAAAACTTTTGATATGTCATGGCATGTTCTGTGGGGGTCTGAGTGCTGAGATTCTAGAGCAAGGAGAGACATGCATTCACATAGCACCCACTCTCTCATCGCTGCAGGAGACAGAAGTGAGGCAGGCCCATAGACTTCCTATTAAGTCCATCTTGCTTCCTTTTCTGCAATGAGGAGAAAGAGCACACTATGTGAGCGCTTCCCCCTCCTCATTCTAGCGATCGTGGGGATCTCAGCACTTTGACCCCCACCGATAAAAACCTTTGATATGTTGCTATGACATATCAAAAGTTTTGTGAAAGCTCAGTGACCCTTTAAGAATTCTTATGTTTTAGCAAGAGAACAGAGAGTGTTAGGAAAGACCTGGAAAAGACTGCAGATCATTTAATCACCCTTTTCCAGCAAACCATATTCTCGATCTGTGCACTGCTAATGAAGTAACTGGTGACTACTTTATTGTTATGAGCTGGAAAGCTAATGTATGTGAAGATTAACATGTACGGTACTTTATTGTAGATATTGTACTGTGTATTGTGCCTTTAAGGCCAATACACTATGTCGCAGTGGGTATACAAGTTGACTAAGATTAGGAGTCATATGTGCAGATACTGCTGCATTGCACCAAACAGGTTGTGTTCTAGGTAGTGATAGATAGGAGGGCCTCAGAGCGTCTCAAGGTCAGGTAGATAGCGTATGGAAGAATTCTGCTGAGCCACTGTGCACCTGTCATGAGTATATTAGCAGTGAGCAATGGTTACAGTTTGGCCTTGGCCTACTGAGAGGACTAGTGCCATGGGCCAGTGCTCTGTACCGCCTGCTGCCTTGAGGGATCGCAACGTGAGTAGAGACCACCCTGGAGAATGCAAGTTGTGCAAACCACTTTCTGGCCTAGAGACTGTAACTTGTGTGGGTGCCAGCCTGTAATCCCTCTAACTGCCTGCTGTGAGTGTATAGTAAGTCAGCAACAGCAGAAAAACTGCTTGTCTTTGAGAGGTCCAGCAATCGTGCATCTCTATTGAGCCGCCTGTGATCCTTGGATTCTGCTGAGTGGCAGTGTACTGCTTACAGCATCTTGACCTACACCAGACTATGGCCTTGCTTGGGACTGCTGGGTACAAGAGGTTCTCTATGAATGATTGAGTCCACTTCCAGAGAGGATTCTGTTGAGTGTGACCAGAGACTGGGAGAGTGTCAACTCACCATTGCACAGCTAATGTGTACCATGAGCTGCACTGTGGCCTGTGTCTACAAACTGTCCTGTTGCTATGGAAGAGAACTTATAGAGACTGTTACTGTTGGCAACTGCCTGTGGAGTTACTTTGCAAACAGCTTATATAGGCTGTTCTGTTGCTAATGATAACCAAGTTCTGTGCCTCACATCCGTGTACATGGAGGTAATGTGCTGTGTATAGTTGGAGTATATTTATAGAATATAACTTATATTCTATATCTTATATTCTATTCTTTTATCTATATCTTACAATGTAAGAACCAGTATCAGCATTAAATGAATAATATCAAATTATGAACTGGAAAATAGCCACATACAGTGGTGCTTGAATATTTGAATATTCTATATTTCTGCATATGTTTGACCTAAAACAACCTTAGCTTTAAACAAAAGTCTTGAATGTAGATAAAGGTAACCAAATCAAGTCATAGATGTTAGAAGTAATCATTTATTTATTGAAAGAAATGATTCAATATCACACCTGTGAATGGCAAAAGTGAACCTTTAGTAATAGCAAATAATTTGAAGGTCAAATTAGTCAGGTGGTTTTAATTAATGAAAGAACAGGGTTCTATCAAAGTCTGATCTTGATAAAAAAAATTGTGGAGGTGTATCAAGGCACAAACAAAGGAGATTTCTGAAGGACTCAGAATAAGAGTTGTTGATGCTCATCAGACTGGAAAGGGTTACAAAACCATCTCTAAAGAGTTTGTACTTCACTAATCCACAGTAAAAATGCAGGAAATTGTGTAAAAATGCAGGAAATTCAAGATCATTTTTGCCCTCCCCAAGAGTGGTGGACCAACAAAGCTCATGTAAAGAGGAAGGGGTGTAATGTTCCACAATGTCACAAAGGGACCCAAGATAACCTCTATGCAATGGTCTTTCTCACATTAGCTAATGTTGATGTTTGTGAGTCCACCATCAGGAGGACACTGAATGGCAATTATGTGCATGGTGTTTATGCGCTTGACAGGTGCCTCACCTGGTATCTCATTTCAGCAGTACTTAGTACATGGGTTAGAGCATTGACTCTGTATTTATTCCCATGTTTCTTTTCTATATATTGTACCATGCTCTTTTGATCCGTGTGCTTTTTCTCCCAGGGTGGCATTTCTTTTTCTGTCCTCCGCTCCTATTTTTCATCATGTCTATGGCACCATTTATTTATTGCTTCTACTCATGTCATTTTTTAATCATGTCTCAATAAATTATATATTTTGGTACCAAGAGCTCCTTTTCCTTTGTTTCTGCTATGTGCATGATAGGATGGTAAGGAGAACTCCACTGCTCTCCAAAAAGAACATTGCTGCCCGTATACAGTATGCTAAAGATCACCTGGACAAGCTAGAAGGCCATTGGAACAATGTTATTTGGACAGATGACACACAAATAGAACCTTTTGGTTTAAATAAGAAGGGTTATGATTGGAGAAAGAAAAACACTGCATTTCAGCATAAAAACCTCATTCCATCTGTGAAACACGATGGCGGTAGTATCATAGCTTGGACCTGTTTTACTACATCTAGCCCCAGATGGCTTGCCATCATTGATGGAACACTGAATTCTGAATTATACCAGCACATTCTAAAGGAAAATGTCAGGACAACTGTCTGTGAGCTGAATCTCAAGAGAACATGGGTCATGCAGCAAGACAACGATCATAAGCCCACAATTCGTTCTACCAAAGAATAGTTAAAGAATAATAAAGTTAATGTTTTAGTATGGCCAAGTCTAAGTCTTGACCTTAACCCAATAGAAATGTTCTGGAAGGACCAGAAGCGTGAAGTTCATGGGAGGTAACCCCCAAACATAACAGAGTTGAAGCCGTGTTGTTACAGAGGAATGGGCTACAATTCCTCCAAACCAAGGTGCAGGACTAATCAACAATTACTGTGGAATCATTTAGTTGCAGTTATTCCTGCACAAAGGGATTACACCAAATACTGAAAGCAAAGGTTCACATACTTTTGCAACTCACAGACATATGATATTAGATAATTTTCCTCAATACATAAATGGTTATCTTTATCTAAATTTGGTTATCTTTATCTAATTTTAGGACTTGTGTGAAAATCTGATGCAGTTTTAAGTTAGATTTATACAGAAATATGTAAAAAATCTCAATCTCAAAGAATCACAACTGTAGATCATATATGTCAGTGTTCCTTTTTTGCAAAGTATAATGGTACTGTACAGAAAAATGCATAACCATTGTCAGATGTAGCCTGCAAGGTAACAATTATCATCAGGCCACTGGTTAGAACTGATATACTGTACTGTAGGCGAATACTAAAAAATGCGGAGTTGTCACCTATTTTGTATTTATAAAAAAATATTGCCCAATTGAATCTCTCCTTCAGCAATGCAAATGTAGCCCTAAACGTACACATATGAGGATGACACTCTCTGCTATTACAGGCACCTGCATGGGTTTTTCCTGGGAAAACTACAACCACATAATCCAATACTTAAATTACACACTCTTTTATCTTGCCTGATGTCTGTGCACATGAGTTTTTGCGATTTTGTAACTGTTTAAATACACGAAAGGGAATAACCTTTTGCAAATAGGGCACATCATTTTTGTACATTTTCCATCAGCTCAAGATCATATCTGCGGAACACATCAATATGGATAATATGCTTTACAGATCTGTAGATTCTAAATATCCTTTACTATTCTGTTCTGCTATAACTTTTTTTTAAAGGATTCTGCTGTTTTTGAGATGGAAAAGTGTATACAGTAATTAACTCTCATTGTTCTCTAGGTGTGAAGACATCTACACACATATTTATTGGCCTCTTTCATTTGTATAAAATGTTTTTTATTTATATGCAGTAAAAGTGAAGATACTGATTGCTTGTTGTTCAATTCAGGAAATACTAAAAAACAATGAATGATATGATAAGAGCATATGGTGGGCCTAGGTTTTATTTAGGTGTGATGATCTGGGTCCCAATCATATTAATATGCCATTGGTCCAAATGTATATGCTATAGACCTGATCATAAACTGATACTGTAGAAAATATGTCAATTTTAATAATTAAAGACTATGTACACCTTTGGAGGCAATTTTTTTTTAATTTTATTGCATTTTACTTATTTTTAGCTAAAAATCATATTTTCAATTGGCCTTTATCAAAAATATTGAGCCATTCTGTCACAAAGTGTTAATTTAACTGTTTTTCTAACTGTGTGACTGGTACTGGTCACTTTCAGTTTGTGCCAGTCATCTATTAACCCTTCTCTCTAAACTACTAAAAGGTCAAAACCATTTATTTAAGCCACATTCTTATCAGTAAAATAACTGAGCTATAATGATTGTTTTTAATGTGAGAGAGCAGAGATAAGGAGTCCGTCTGCTCCTCAGATGATGGAAAAGACAAAAAATCCACAGGCAGCTAGTAGAGCATCTCTGTACACAAAAAAAGGACTCCATGTTAATAAAAAAAAAAACATTTTTTTTAGCTCAAAATAAGTACAATGCAATGAAAAAAAAAAATTGCCCCCAAGGATGTACATTAAGAGTATTCCACATAAAATGACCATTCTGGAGAATCTGTTCATATGGACCAAACATTTCAGAGTGGCCTTTTATTGTGGGCAGTCTAAAGCACACCTGTACAATATTCATGCTGTCTAATCAGCACCTTGATATGCCACACCTGTGAGGTGGGATGGATTATCTCGGCAAAGGAGAAGTTCTCACTAACACAGATTTAGACAGATTTGTGAACAATATTTAAGAGTAATGGGTCTTTTGTGTATGTAGAAAATGTTTCAGATCTTTGAGTTCAACTCATGCAATGGGAGCAAAACCGAAAGTGTTGCGTTTATATCTTTGCTCAGTGTATTTTAGCTCTTAGAAGTTTATGAATGAATTGCCAGCTGGGTGTTACCAGTTGACATGTTTGCACAGTTTGACACTGTCCAATCAGTGCTGCCACTGGCAGGGTGTGCAGGGTGACACCCCCAACTGCTAACACCGACTTGCTAATGCATTCACAACATTATAAGAAAAGATATTACAGAATTGTTACTACAGAGTATTATCCCAAAAGTCTTAGGAAATCTTGTGGCTAGTGTTTGAACCCAATTGTCAATTGATTCTGGTTAACTGCTTGATTTAGTAGCTAAGGGGGCAATTACTTTTAGGGTCAGGAAGGGCTGAGCAGCATTTTTCCTTCAATAACTGACATGGTAATTTAAAAGCAGAATTTTGTGCTTATTTCGGTTATCTTTATGTAATAATAAAAGTAGTTTGATGATCTGAAACAATCAAGTGTGACGACTATGCAGGACTAGTATAAATCAGGAAGGGGACAAATAGCCTATCACAGCATTCCAAATAAACTTACTAATATACCATACTTAAAGGGAACCTGTCACCAGTTTTATGGTGTCCTAACTAAGGGCAACATAAATAAGTGACTGATTCTCTTAGCAAAATGCTGGGTCACTTTCTTTAATTGACCCAGTTAATCTGCCAACATCTTGTATTGAAAAGCTCCAGCTCATAATGATGAGTCCTGAATATTCATGAGCTCCTGACTCTCCCCGCCTACCTGCTGCTGATTGACAGTTATTTTCCATATGAATCAGCAGCAGGTGGGCAGGGGAGTGGCTATAGCTCTGAATTAAATATACGCTGGACTCAATGACATCACGCTGGACTCAAATCAGCTCATTAGCATGCGGCATCTTTGTGTGTATATTATGAGGTAACCATCTGTCACACTAGTAAGTGAATACATCTAAGGTACTTTTTAGTAGTTAATGATTGTATATAATTAGTTAGATTATAATCAAATATCCACATGACAGGTTCCCTTTAAATTAAAGTGCACTGATGGTCCAATTTCAGTCCACGGTCCTAGAAGTGGAGCTTCTGTAAGCTGTAACGTTCTGAAACAAGCAAAGAACGCATCCCCCCCTTCCCCCATCTGATGCAGAGACAAAGAAAGGGACTGGCTAGTAAGTTCAGACAGACAGACAGTTCTCCTCAACACACACTGAGTTTGAAGAAGCTCTCTGTCAACCTCGGAATGTCACAGCTTACAGAAGATCCTTCACTTCTGGGACTGCCTGGAAATTGACTGCAATAGGACCATCCATGCAGTTTAGAAATTTAAAGTGGATTAATAATATATTTTTTTTCCACATTTAGAAAACAATATAGAACTTTTTCTGATATCATGCAGCTCCTTTAAACACATTAGGTTGTTGGTGGATCCTGTAGGCTATGGACTTAAAGAGGACCTGTCGCCGCTCCTGACATGCCTGTGTTAATAACTTCATGGATTCCCAATGTAATAACAATTCTGGAGCATCTATTCTTATGTCTCTATGTTGTGTCATGCCTTTATTATTTCTACTAGAAGTTATGAATGAATTGCTAGCAGTCTGCAGTAAGGGTACAGAGGGGAGGTAACAAGTTGGGGGGTGTACCTGCACAGTCCTAAAATGACAGTACTGATTGGACAGAGTGAGTCTATGCAGGTACACACCCCCAACTGATCGGGGCACTTGTTATGACCCTGCAGCCGGCCAACTATAAGAACCCGTAGAGCTTTGTGGGCCCCCAACATGTACATTTGTGCAATTTATCTGAAAAGCTGTTAGAAGTATAGGCAAACAGTGCCACTGTAAGATCTTGGAACTGGCTGAGGGAACTTCTGAAGTTCAGCATGAAAGAAAGCTAAAAGAAAACAAGGTGAGACCACCTGCTGTGAGGACACAGAGGAGAATTAGGATAGTAATAGCTAGTCTACCAAGGAATTAGGTACTGTATATTATAGTGTAAATTAGGCAGTGAATATCCAGTATGCTGAGCTCTAAATGGATGTAATGGTTGTTGCTATACAGTACAAATATACTTCTGCCATGTGCAGCAGAAAAGCCCTGGGGTAGGGGGTTCTTTCATATGGAAATTAAATATACTGGAAAAAGTATGAAACCTAAAGCGTACTGCTTCTGTCCATTCATTCACTGAGCTAGTCGGATAGGTCCTACCACCCAACAAGAATTCACCAGTGCCAATGCTCTTTAAAAGGCTTATTTACCCAACCTGGAAGCCAACTGTAGAATAGTAATATATATCCACAGGTGTCTCCATTCTTATATTTAGACCAGCCTTTATAAAAAGCTAGATGAGCACTTGGCTAGGAACTCTGTAGGCCTGAAGACCATTGCAGATCACTACATGGTAACTGTAGCTAATCCCTAAGACATCATAACTTCCACTAGAACTGGAAAACAGGTGTCCACAACTCTGTTAACTCCATAACTTCAAGCTAAATCAACATCACATTGGCCCTGAACTGACACATATGTCACGAATAAGTTAGAATGGTTCATACAAACGTGAGCTGGTCCTTTTACTGTGATTCTCACGCTGCGACTTCCATGCGGCACAGCAATTATTGTCTCTTCTCCTGTGGAAAAGAAAAAGACGTTACACTGAGGGAAACAGATGTTGGGAGTATCAAGTGACTGAAGCAATGCTAGCGGCGATGTGGCTGAATAATAACACAGGTGTATGCATTTTACATTAGAAGAACATCTAAGACTAGCAAAAAAAATACTATTTTATTCCAAAGATGAAGTTGAGGAGAAAATAACATCCAGGCCTCCCACAATTTCATAAAATGACACACGTCACTAGAAAATGGTATTACTTTAGAAACCGTGATTATCTTCTGAAAAGGAAGACTTTCAGTTCAGCATGTCAAACACAAACTTTGACTTCTAACGTACACTGGCTCACGCGTGCTTATATTTTGCATTGCGCATTCCTTCCATGTTACCATATCTTTACAAAGGAAGGACCAATGACGCAACTATTTTACTGAATTATAACCTTATATACAGTTGCAAGAAAAAGTATGTGAACCCTTTGGAATGATATGGATTTCTGCACAAATTGGTCATAAAATGTGATCTGATCTTCATCTAAGTCACAACAATAGACAATCACAGTCTGCTTAAACTAATAACACACAAAGAATTAAATGTTACCATGTTTTTTATGAACACACCATGTAAACATTCACAGTGCAGGTGGAAAAAGTATGTGAACCCTTGGATTTAATAACTGGTTGAACCACCTTTGGCAGCAATAACTTGAACCAAACGTTTCCTGTAGTTGCAGATCAGACGTGCACACCGGTCAGGAGTAATTCTTGACCATTCTTCTTTACAGAACTGTTTCAGTTCAGCAATATTCTTGCGATGTCTGATGTGAATCGCTTTCTTGCGGTCATGCCACAGCATCTCAATCGGGTTGAGGTCAGGATTCTGACTGGGCCACTCCAGAAGGCGTATTTTCTTCTGTTTAAACCATTCTGTTGTTGATTTACTTCTATGCTTTGGGTCGTTGTCCTGTTGCAACACCCATCTTCTGTTGAGCTACAGCTGGTGGACAGATGGCCTTAAGTTCTCCTGCAAAATGTCTTAATAAACTTGGGAATTCATTTTTCATTCGATGATAGCAATCCGTCCAGCAGTGGCTTCCTCTGTGGTATCCTCTCATGAAATCCATTTTTGTTTAGTGTTTTACGTATCGTAGATTCGCCAACAGGGATGTTAGCATATGCCAGAGACTTTTGTAAGTCTTTAGCTGACACTCTAGGATTCTTCATCATCTCATTGAGCAGTCTGCGCTGTGCTCTTGCAGTCATCTTTACAGGACAGCCACTCCTAAGGAGAGTAGCAGCAGTGCTGAACTTTCTCCATTTATAGACAATTTGTCTTACCGTGGACTGATGAACAGCAAGACTTTTGGAGATACTTTTATAACCCTTTCCAGCTTTATGAAAGTCAACAATTCTTAATCGTAGGTCTTCTGAGAGCTCTTTTGTACGAGGCATCATTCACATCAGGCAATGCTTCTTGTGAAAAGCAAACTCAGAACTGGTGTGTGTTTTTTATAGGGCAGCTGTAACCAACACCTCCAATCTCATCTCATTGATTGGACTCCAGTTGGCTGACACCTCACTCCAATTAGCTCTTGGAGATATCATTAGTCTAGGGGTTCATATACTTTTTCCACCTGCTCTGTGAATGTTTACATGGTATGTTCAATAAAAACATGGTAACATTTAATTCTTTGTGTGTTATTAGTTTAAGCAGACTGTGATTGTCTATTGTTGTGACTTAGAAGAAGATCAGATCACATTTTATGACCAATTTGTGCAGAAATCCATATTATTCCAAAGGGTTCACATACTTTTTCTTGCAACTGTATAACATATTTTAAAGAATTTTTGATTGTACATTGTCTGTAGTAAAATGTATCCTGAAATTTTGGAGTTTTCACACTGGACACTTAGCCTCATAATAGACTGACACATTGCTTTTGGGTAGTTATCTCATTATCATCAAAGGCAGGATTACCATGAAAGTTAACATCTACAGTATATGTACAGTATATAATACAGGATCTATATTTGATTATAGGTGATCACGGCCTATTGATACAGGTCACAGGGCATGTCTGGACAACTCTCCCATAGAAGTCAACTCCAGATTGCAGGTTCCTATGGTTCACATTGCTGCTGTAAAGCATATTTCTGAATGCTGATAACATCAGGTCAGGGTAGCTATGTACAGAAAATCTACAATCAGAAGGTAAAAAAATAAAAATAAAAACACAGAAAAACAAGAATATGTGTCACTATCTGGTTTTAATTAGTAATAAAGTAAAATCTTATCCAGCCTAGTAAATCAACACTTATGTTGGGTATGTACAAACGTACGACTGTACATATAGATACATTAGTTAAAGGGGTTGTCCCACAAAAAATATTCAATATACATTTTTAAACCACCTGGCTTGCATCTAATAAAAAATTTAGAACTGAGTTATTCACTCAAATCTATGTATAGCTCCACCTTCTGTTTGCAATTTTTATAATTTGTCTGTCCTGCTCACTGAGGTTGACATACATGCTCAGTTCCATCCTGCAACTGCCAGAGCAATTGGAGCAATGAATGGGGAGACCTCTGAGTCCATGTGAGGATCAGGGCCATTTCTCATATACTGCTGTACTCATGCAGCATCCTGCTCCAGCGTTGCAGTGAGCTGCAAAGCACAGAGTAAAGGGTTAACAATGTACATTTGCTGTAATATGTAATACCTGCATATATATATATATTTGCTCGAGATATTGAGGGGCCATATCCACAGCCACCACTAGATGGGGCTAGTGTCACTCTCTATATAAATAGAGGAGTTAGAACATTCTAGTTAAATTGAGTACAGTCTAGCCAGTTTAAACCAGAGAGTCTTAGTCTGGAGTGCAAAGGCTACAGATGCAAAAATGTAGAGCTGACAGCTCAGCTTGTTCTTGACCCATTACCACCCAGGACATTGCCAGAACATCTACAGAAGCAGACCCGATGTAAGAGAGAGGGATGTAGGGAAAGTTCTGTAGAGATCACTTGTCTGACAAGGGATTATTAACTCCATGCTCAGGAGTTGCCTCTGGTGCCTGAGCATATCAAACCACAGTTTGGCTCACTGTGAGAATCTCCATATCCCAAGGTGTATTTTGTGGATTTATACCGTAAGTACCGTAACCTGTTCAAAGAATAGAGCAGAAGAGTTTGCCTGCCATCAGGGAAAACCGACCTGTGGGTTGCATTCCATTTTTTAAAAAATCTAAACCTCACGGTCTGGATGTGTACGTCTATTATCTTTTGGCCTATTATCTACCTGTGCAGCTGTGAAACTTGTAACATCTATGAAAGTGCATTGTGTGTATCAATTGATGGTCCATGGCATTGATCTGTTTGCATTTGAATTCTTCAGTAATTAACTATTCTGCTGCACAAGTGTCTCATTATTTCTTCCTGCACTACTATTACTCTGAAAAGTGTTGGTGTCACAACAACTGGGACCCTGCCTTGCACCTCAAAACCTGCAACACCAAGGGTACCTCAACTGTCATCAAGCAGGAGGACCCTAGAACCGACAGGTGCACCCTACCCATCCCTACATGATGGCCTAGGGAACACCAGAACCATGAGTACAACTACTATTACCCCCATCAGGCCACCTACACACACGCCCTTGCAACCAGCTTGCTGCACTTATGCATGTAATAATCTGGCCAAATTAGTTTGTAATCTACAAATAGACCATGGCTGACAAAATGGCCCTTATATAACAGAAGTAGTATTGATTGACATCATCAACATGGAAAATAGTGACTGCTGCATTGGTCACATGTGGGTAGTTGCAACGTTATAGCAAGAGAATAAAAAAGACTATTGAAAGGACTGGAGCAGCAGTGTGTTGAGTAGCCGGGATTTTCCAGGAAAGTAATACTTGTTTTAGTTATTTTATCACATCCCTTGCTTTCAGACGGATTTTAAATGTCCCAGACAACCCCTTTAAAGAGGTTGTCCGAGTGTAACCCCTTAACCCCTTAAGGACCGGGCTCATTTTCACCTTAAGGACCAGGCTATTTTTTGGAAATCTGACCAGTGTCACTTTAAGTGCTAATAACTTTAAAACGCTTTGACTTATCCAGGCCATTCTGAGATTGTTTTTTCGTCACATATTGTACTTCATGACACTGGTAAAATGAAGTCAAAAAAATTATTTTTTTTGCACAAAAAAATACCTAATTTACCCAAAATTTTGAAAAATTAGCAAATTTCAAAGTTTCAGTTTCTCTACTTCTGTAATACATAGTAATACCCCAAAAAATTGTGATGACTTTACATTCCCCATATGTCTACTTCATGCTTGAATTATTTTGGGAATGATATTTTATTTTTTGGGGATGTTATAAGGCTTAGAAGTTTAGAAGCAAATCTTGAAATTTTTCCGAAATTTACAAAAACTCAATTTTTAGGGACCAGTTCAGGTCTGAAGTCACTTTGCGAGGCTTACATAATAGAAACCACCCAAAAATGACCCCATCTAAGAAACTACACCCCTCAAGGTATTCAAAACTGATTGATTGCATACATTGTTAACCCTTTAGGTGTTGCACAAGAGTTATTGGCAAATGGGGAGGAAATTTGAGAATTTCATTTTTTTGTCTAATTTTTCATTTTAACCCATTTTTTCCACTAACAAAGCAAGGGTTAACAGCCAAACAAGACTGTATCTTTATTGCCCTGACTCTGCCGTTTACAGAAACACCCAATATGTTGCTGTAAACTACTGTACGGCCACACAGCGGGGCGTAGAGTGAAAGGTGCGCCGTTTGGTTTTTGGAAGGCTGATTTTTATGGACTGGTTTATTTACACCATGCCCCATTTGAAGCCCCCTGATGCACCCCTAGAGTAGAAACTCCCTAAAAGTGACCCCATCTAAGAAACTACACCCCTCAAGGTATTCAAAACTGATTTTACATACGTCATTAACCCTTTAGGTGTTGCACAAGAGTTATTGGCAAATGGAGATGAAATTTGAGAATTTCATTTTTTTGCCTAATTTTCAATTTTAACCCATTTTTTCCACTAACAAAGCAAGGGTTAACAGCCAAACAAGACTGTATCTTTATTGCCCTGACTCTGCCGTTTACAGAAACACCCAATATGTTGCCGTAAACTACTGTACGGCCACACAGCGGGGCGTAGAGTGAAAGGTGCGCCGTTTGGTTTTTGGAAGGCTGATTTTTATGGACTGGTTTATTTACACCATGTCCCATTTGAAGCCCCCTGATGCACCCCTAGAGTAGAAACTCCCTAAAAGTGACCCCATCTAAGAAACTACACCCCTCAAGGTATTCAAAACTGATTTTACATACGTCATTAACCCTTTAGGTGTTGCACAAGAGTTATTGGCAAATGGAGATAAAATTTGAGAATTTAATTTTTTTGCCTAATTTTCAATTTTAACCCATTTTTTCCCACTAACAAAGCAAGGGTTAACAGCCAAACAAGACTGTATCTTTATTGCCCTGACTCTGCTGTTCACAGAAACACCCCATATGTGGCCGTAAACTACTGTATGGCCACACAGCGGGGCGTAGAGTGAAAGGTGCGCCGTTTGGTTTTTGGAGGGCTATTTTTGCTGGACTGTTTTTTTTACACCATGTCCCATTTGAAGCCCCCCTGATGGACCCCTAGAGTAGAAACTCCATAAAAGTGACCCCATCTAAGAAACTACACCCCTCAAGGTATTCAAAACTGATTTTACAAACTTTGTTAACCCTTTAGGTGTTGCACAAGATTTAATGGAAAATAGAGACAGAATTTCAAAATTTCACATTTTTGGCAGATTTTCCATTTTAATATTTTTTTTCCAGTTACAAAGCAAGGGTTAACAGCCAAACAAAACTCATTATTTATGGCCCTGATTCTGTAGTTTACAGAAGCACCCCATATGTGGTCGTAAACCGCTGTACGGGCACACGGCAGGGCGCAGAAGGAAAGGAATGCCATACGGTTTTTGGAAGGCAGATTTTGCTGGATTGTTTTTAGACACCATGTCCCATTTAAAGCCCCCTGATGCACCCCTAGGTTAGAAACTCCAAAAAAGTGGCCCCATTTTGAAAACTATGGGATAAGGTGGCAGTTTTGTTGGTACTATTTTAGGGTACATATGATTTTTGGTTGCTCTATATTACACTTTTTTGTGAGGCAAAGTAACAAAAAATAGAAATTCAGAAATTTCATCTCCATTTGCCATTAACTCTTGTGGAACACTTAAAGGGTTAACAAAGTTTGTAAAATCAGTTTTGAATACCTTAAGGGGTGTAGTTTCCAAAATGGGGTCATTTTTTGGAGTTTATACTTTAGGGGTGCATCGGGGGGGGCTTCAAATGGGACATGGTGTCAAAAAACCAGTCCAGCAAAAACTGCCTTCCAAAAACCATATGGCGCTCCTTTCCTTCTGCGCCCTGCCGTGTGGCCATACAGCAGTTTACGACCACATATGGGGCATTTCTATAAACTAAAGAATCAGGGCAATAAATATTGAGTTTTGTTTGGCTGTTAACCCTTGCTTTGTTATGGGAAAAAATAAATTAAAATGGAAAATTTGCTAAAAAATAGCTGTTTTGGCACTGTTTTTATTTTTTATTATTTACAACGTTCATCTGACAGGTTAGATCATGTGCTATTTTTTATTTTTTTTTATTTATATTTTTATTGTAACTTTTACAGTATAACAGGAAAGTAACCAGGTGTCAAGGTATAGGCACGCAGGCCATGTCATAATAGTACAATATAGAGTGAGTACAAATGAGAGATCATACATCATGCATTACATGGAACATGAGTCGAGGTACAAGCCTGTCTCAGGCGACTTTAAGATACACTTCAAATATCCAAGGTATTTATAAAGCTGGGAATCAAGACCCGAAGTGGGGAGTAAGACCCTGCAGCAAGGTGCTATGGTTTATCATCTGAGATGCCATGGTACCTGAAGACGCAGATGAGGTGGTGTGTGCATGTGCTGAGAGGTTACCTTAGTGATTCAATTAGCGTATGTTTTACGGAGCTAAATTCATGGTTTGGGGGATCTATATTTGAGCCACATTGACCATTTCTTGAGGAAGGTCAAATGCGTGCGGGATTCCCAGGAGGATAATTCCTCAAATCTATGTATCTGGTCAATTTTTTGAATCCATTGGTCCAGGGTTGGTACAGTAGACTGTAACCAAAATTTAGGAAGTTGGAGGCGTGCTGCCACCATCATCTGTGTAAATACAAACGGTGGTTTAGCATTCACCCTCCCTTGATACAGTGAGAGTAAGGCAATTTGCGGGGAAGGCTGAAACGTTGTTCCACAAACGTTATTAGCCGTAGAAAAAACTTCTCTCCACCACTTCTGAATAAGTGGACAAGTCCACCAAATATGGAGGAAAGTTCCTCTCTCTCCAAGGCATCTCCAGCACGTATCAGAAGCAGAACCAGCAAATCTCGCTATCTTGTCTGGTGTATTGTACCATCTTGTAAGGATTTTATAACTGTTTTCGATCATGTGCTATTTTTATAGAGCTGGTTCTTACGGACGTGACGATACCTAACATGTATACTTTTTTATTTTTTTAGGTTTTACACAATAAAATCATTTTTGACACAAAAAAAAACATGTTTTAGTGTCTCCATAGTCTGAGAGCCATAGTTTTTTCAGTTTTTTAGCAATTGTCTCAGGTTGGGTATCATTTTTGCGGGATGAGATGACGGTTAGATTGGTACTATTTTGGGGTGCATATGACTTTTTGATCGCTTGCTATTACACTTTTTGTGATGTAAGGTAACAAAAAAATTGCTTTTTTGACGCCGTTTTTATTTAATTTTTTTTACAGTGTTCACCTGAGGGGTTAGGTCATGTGGTATTTTTATAGATCAGGTTCTTACGGACATGGCAATACCTAATATGTCTACCTTTTTATAATTTATCAGGGTTTTACACAATAATATCATTTTTGAAACAAAAAAAAATCATGTTTTAGTATCTCCATAGTCTGAGACCCATAGTTTTTTTATTTTTTGGGCCATTAACTCATGTAAGGGCTCATTTTTTGCGGGATGAGGTGACGGTTTGATTGGTACTTTTTTGGCGTACATGCGACTTTTTTGATCACTTTTATTACCCTTTTTGGGAAGTAAGGTGGGCAAAATTTCAATTTCCTCATAGTTTTTATTTTTTTATTTTTATGGCGTTCACCGTGCGGGGAAAGTAACATGACCGTTTTATAGATCAGGTCGTTACGGACGCGGCGATACCTAATATGTGTAGTGTATTTTTTTTATTTTTTTTTTATTCAGTGATAAATGTGTTTTTTTGAAACTTTACTTTTTTCACTTTTTTTAACTTTTTTTTTGACCCAGACCCACTTGGTTCTTGAAGATCCAGTGGGTCTGATGTCTGTATAATACAGTACAGTACAATATATATTGTACTGCACTGTATTTTACTTACACTGAACAGATCTATGCTTTTAGCATAGATCTGTTCAGCACCATGGACAGCAGGATGCCTGAGAGGCGTCCTGTTGCCATGGGAACCTTCCCCGTCTGCTCAGTACTGGTCAGAACTGCGCAGACCGGGAAGGGTAAGAACAGGGCTGAGGGGGGCTCTCTCCCTCTCCCATCGGGGGGCTGCAAAGGCACAGCAGCCCCCCAATGGGAGAGGGAGGGAGCTCCCTGCGCTGTTAACCTTTTCCATACATCGGTCCGTACGGACCGCTGTATGGAAAGGGTTAAACGTCTGACATCGCATCGCAGATGTCAGCCGTTTATACCAGGGTGCCAGCAATGTGCTGGCACCCTGGTATAACCACTAGACGCCAACGATCATTCAAGGGGAGGCGGGCGGGGGATCGCGATCCCGCCTGCCGCACCGCCCGCCTCCCGCACATTACCGCACCTCCCGCACCGCCTGCGAAACCCCCCCTGCACCACCCGCCCACATAATATCATTCAGGGGTGCAGGGGGGGGTGAAAAAGCTTTATTTTGGACATACTAAAGTTTCTGATCCCCGTGGTCAGGGACCGCGGGGATCAGAAACTGCAGAAAGCGCTACAAACCACAGGTCTGAATTGACCTGCGGTTTGCAGCGATCGCCGACATGGGGGGGTCACAGGACCCACCTCGGCATTGACCCAAGGTGCCTGGCTGTGTGTGACAGCGGGGATCTCAGCGCTGTCACCATGTCTGCAGACATGGTGACAGTTAAATGCCATGACGTGTATACTCATCATGGCGCGCTAAGTAGCAGTGCTCCATGACGAGTATACTCGTCATAGGTCGGGAATATTTTCACACTATCTCCTTCTCTGATCACTTCCCTGACAGGAATTGGGGCGATCAGAGAAGGAGAAGCACATAGTCCCTCCCTAACCGCCCCTTACCTGCTCCCTAACCCCCCCTTACCTGCCCTGCTCAGATACAGCTCCTGCCGGCTTCTCTGGTTGCCTAGCAACCCCAGCACGCCGGCTTCACTGTACGTGATGTTGCGTGAAGGGGTTAAGGACCAGGCCCATTTTAGTTTTTTCCTCCCCACATTCCAAGAGCTATAACTTTTTAAATTTTCCATTCACATAGCCATATAAGGGCTTATTTTTTCCGGGACAAGTTGTATTTGCAATGGCTCCATTTAATTTACCATTTCTTATAATGGAAAATGAGAAAAATTCCTTGTGGGGTAAAAACTGAAAAAATTGGATTTTGATATTACAGCATTCATTATGCGCTAAAAATGTCATGATGTCCTTATTCTGCGGGTCAATATGATTATAATGATACCAAATTTGTATCCTTTTTTTGTTTTACTACTTTTAAAACAATAAAAAATCTTTGCATCACCATTTGCTGACACCCACGAAATTTTTATATTTTTGGCAAGTTTCTTATAAGGCAAACTGTAGTTTACATTGGTATTTTGGGGTATCTAAGGCTTTTTAATCAATTTTATCCAACTTTTTGGGTGAACAAGGTGATCTAAATATGTTCATAAGGCACAGAGCTTTTACTTATTATAAGATTATTCTATACAGTGTATTAAAGTGCTCAGATCCTGCGAAGACTGGCTCATGTTTTTGGCAAAACAGTTGAAAAATGACAGTTCCACTACTGAATGCCAAATACTGCATTTCACTCCCACTGTGTCAACCATGAACAACTGACCAAGAGAACCTAGATTTATCAAAACTGGTGTAAGGGGAAACTGGCTTAGATACCCATAACAACCAATCAGATTCCATATATCATTTTTCAGAGTTCCTTTGGAAAATTAAAGGATCAATCTCATTGGTTGCTATGAGCAATTAAGTCAGTTTTCCTTTACAATGGTTTTGATAAATCTCCACCTATGTTTTTATTTGTGAAGACTGTCAAGATGGCATAGCAAAAAAGGAAATGTAAATAAGTTCTTATCCAGGAGGACAAAAGCTGGCTGTCAAGTGCCACCTTTTGGATGGCTACCCTATAAGTCAATGTCTGTCCCTTTAAACAGGCCTTGGAACACAACTCGTACATAAGCCAAAACCATAACCTTTTCCCTAAGAAAAAGACACCCCTCTGCAGACAACTGTTATAAGGTTTTTGCCCCTCACCATTGCAAGGCAGATTAGTGGTATGGCTGTGTAAAGATGTCTTTGACCCCTTATGCCACAAAGAGAACGACAATTCCCTCAGACCCATATGAAAGGTCTCTCACCCAGCTAAACCAGTACCTTGCCCTACACTGACAAGGGACAAAAACCCTGAAACAGCTGTCTTTCTTATGGAAAAGATTCTGGTTTTGGCCTACATCTGAGAATTGTTCCAAGGCATGTTTAAAAGGATAGCTTTAAGCTTTTGCCCTCCTGGATAAGAGCTTATTCAAAGAAGAAATTGTTGAAATGCTGCAGAACTGCTTTTCATCTGCTCAGTATCACTGGATATGGATCTCAAGCCTGGGGCCCGTGACATGCTGCTTGCTTTTCACAAACAAGCGCATTCAGTTAAAGTCAAAAAGTCAAGTTCACCTTCTGCGTGCCAGTCCTAGGTGGAACTCTGCCACTACAAAGATATATTGGGCCAAATATTTTTCAGAACTGCTAACTTAAACCACTTTCAACCACCCAGGACTGTTCAAGCTTTCCAAGCTTACTATCAATTTATTACTGTAGAGCTTCCAGCAAAAAAACTTGCAAGTGAGTGATCCTAATCTTCACAGACCTACACCTAGAGATACACAACACTTGGTTATAGATATATTTTGCTTGGGAAGAAATACACAACATTAGGTAATTCTGGGATGCCAGACTACCACCTTTGACATGTACAGTACTTGTATTTCACTGTGGGATTTGCATAATTAACTTAAGCACATCATGCTTATATTTTTTGTTCTGGAACTAGACCTGTACAAAATCCAGGTTTGAGTGCCCACAGACCAAACCTTCATGGTCAGAGTCTTGTTCATAAATATGCCACTTAGTGATGGCAACCTTGGCATTCAATGAAAGATATCAAATAAATTGTAAATGAAATAATATACTGGCAATATAAATCTTGGCACCCATGTATCTATGGGCTCAAATGAAGTTTTTTTGTATATATTTTTAATTCAGTGTCTCCTAAGTGCCAAGACACAGTGATACTTCACCATTTCAGGCATATCTGCTTTAGAGTCAAAAGATCCAAAAGGTTTACAGCAATGTTTATTAAGAGGTAATCAAATAATCCCACCTTATTCTTGAACCACAATTTAACCTAATTGCTCACAGTATCATATGTATGCGTGGCCAACTTTCTGCTGGGAGCAGAGACTGACACATTGGGGTCCAGGCTTTTCTATCAATACCTCATGAATGTTCCTTTGTCACTAAACCTAGATATGAGAAATATACTAGCCTACAAGCACTTCTTCAAGCTATTAAAACAATCTTAAGACCTTCCACATCTTGGCTTTTCTGTGATTTGGCTGATGTGTTCAAAGGGTTGGGGCTTGGGAATAGTGTGGTCAGAGCAGTAAGACAAGGTCTCTGATGTCTTTCAGCCAAAGAAAAAGGCTAAGTCCCACCATTTTCCCAATTTTATTGACCTCATAAGCTTAAAAGGATCTGAAAGAGGATGACGTCATGGTAAGTTCTTGTCTTTTCTCTCTATATCAGTCAGCAAACTTTTTGCAGATGTAATTTGTCAAGATGATGTCATGAATTTTTAGCCTCTTCTCGACGACACATAATCTATTGGACCAAAACAATTCCAATTTTTTACACAGTATACTGCCTAATTTAAATGTCATTTGTCGTACATTTTAGGTCAGTGCTGTATGATAACTTGTCTTGGCTGTGCAACCTCAGGCACAGAGACTGTGCACAAAGAGATACAGGAATCACAGGACTAAGTGAGAATTTGTGGTTATATATACAGGGTGAGGCAAGAGGTGGACACCATATGCCATGTAAAGCACTTTAGTAAACGTTGACTTCACTCACAGGTAAAATACAGGTCAAAACTGACACTTCCAGTGTGTTTCTGAGTACATTGTAGCCCATACTGATATATCACATGACCCCCTTTCCATTGGAAAAACCTGAGCTAAATTCATTATGGTGGATTTCAAAATGGCAGCCAAAAACATTTCCTCCATTAAGTAATGCATTCTTCCTCTCAATAAATACACTGCTCAAAAAAATAAAGGGAACACAAAAATAACACATCCTAGATCTAAATTAATTAAATATTCTTCTGAAATACTTTGTTCTTTACATAGTTGAATGTGCTGACAACAAAATCACACAAAAATAAAAAAATGGAAATCAAATTTTTCCACCCATGGAGGTCTGGATTTGGAGTCACACTCAAAATTAAAGTGGAAAAACACTCTACAGGCTGATCCAACTTTGATGTAATGTCCTTAAAACAAGTCAAAATGAGGCTCAGTAGTGTGTGTGGCCTCCACGTGCCTGTATGACCTCCCTACAACGCCTGTGCATGCTCCTGATGAGGTGGCGGACGGTCTCATAAAGGAACTCCTCCCAGACCTGGACTAAAGCATCTGCAAACTCCTGGACAGTCTGTGGTGCAACATGACGTTGGTGGATAGAGCGAGACATGATGTCCCAGATGTGCTCAATTGGATTCAGGTCTGGGGAACGGGCGGGCCAGTCCATAGCATCAATGCCTTCGTCTTGCAGGAACTGCTGACACACTCCAGCCACATGAGGTCTAGCATTGTCTTGCATTAGGAGGAACCCAGGGCCAACCGCACCAGCATATGGTCTCACAAGGGGTCTGAGGATCTCATCTCGGTACCTAATGGCAGTCAGGCTACCTCTGGCGAGCACATGGAGGGCTGTGCGGCCCTCCAAAGAAATGCCACCCCACACCATTATTGACCCAATGCCAAACCGGTCATGCTGGAGGATGTTGCAGGCAGCAGAACGTTCTCCACGGCGTCTCCAGACTCTGTCACGTCTGTCACATGTGCTCAGTGTGAACCTGCTTTCATCTGTGAAGAGCACAGGGCGCCAGTGGCGAATTTGCCAATCTTGGTGTTCTCTGGCAAATGCCAAACGTCCTGCACGGTGTTGGGCTGTAAGCACAACCCCCACCTGTGGACGTTGGGCCCTCATATCACCCTCATGGAGTCTGTTTCTGACCGTTTGAGCAGACACATGCACATTTGTGGCCTGCTGGAGGTCATTTTGCAGGGCTCTGGCAGTGTGTCACGGCTGAGGATGGGGGAAATCCTCAGCCGTGCGATGCCAGATGCTGTTGGCCTACTCGGCCAGGATAGGGAGCAGGTCATCTCCTAACAGCGTCCCTACCCTGACCCTAACTCCTAACTGCATGGGCCGACCTTAAAGGTAGGAGGACCCATGCGCAGGAACCTCGGATCCCTAACTCACCCTCCGTCCGGTCCCTGCGCTAGGAGTCAGGGTAAGACGACCTACTCCTCCTAGACGCGGAGGAGCAGGAGTCTCACTGGCCAAGCTGTTGGGAAAAAGGGGAACACAAACAGCTTTACGGGTATGGCAGGCGAACTAGAAGTTCCACCAACCTGCCACAGCCTTGCTGACTGGATCCCTGTGCAACAGGAATCCAGAACCGTAAACTGCACAAAGTAACAAGGAAGGTCCCAACAGAACATCACATACAACATGACATACAAGAAGACATAAACATAAACTTAAACTTATGACCACAGTGGTGGCTCTCACAGAGGAATGGAAAGCACAGGAGGCTGCCTCAGCTAGCAAGACTGAAGCAACCTACTGAGCCCTGCTAGAGAGAGGGTATATATAGGCCAAAGTGGCCACACCCAAAGGTTGGACACACCCAGTGACATCACACACACACTGGGAAGGAAGTTAACCCTTCCAATGCCACAGAAGGGAAAACACACATACATAAAGGGAAAGTGCACACAATAACATACCACACAGTGCACACAACACACACACCTAACAAAAGGTTGCTAGGTGTGACCGCATGCCAGGGCAGCAAGCTACCTAGCGACGCTCAGGCTGCTCTGCTGCTAAAAACAACACTGGTTGCCTGCGGCAACCACAAGTGAGGCCACAGACAAGCGGCCCTCACCAGTGGTTGAACGCCCATACAAAACCGCAGGCAACCGCTTGCGGTAAAGGAGTCACGGTCATGGGCATGGCCGTGACACAGTGCTCCTCCTGTTCCTCCTTGCACAAAGGCGGAGGTAGCGGTCCTGCTGCTGGGTTGTTGCCCTCCTATGGCCTCCTCCACGTCTCCTGATGTACTGGCCTGTCTCCTGGTAGCGCCTCCATGCTCTGGACACTACGCTGACAGACACAGCAAACCTTCTTGACACAGCTCGCATTGATGTGCCATCCTGGATAAGCTGCACTACCTGAGCCACTTGTGTGGGTTGTAGACTCCGTCTCATGCTACCACTAGAGTGAAAGCACCACCAGTATTCAAAAGTGACCAAAACATCAGCCAGGAAGCATAGGAACTGAGAAGTGGTCTGTGGTTACCACCTGCAGAGCCACTCCTTTATTGGGGGTGTCTTGCTAATTGCCTATAATTTCCATCTGTTGTCTATCCCATTTGCACAACAGCATGTGAAATTGATTGTCACTCAGTGTTGCTTCCTAAGTGGACAGTTTGATTTCACAGAAGTGGGATTGACTTGGAGTTACATTGTGTTGTTTAAGTGTTCCCTTTATTTTTTTGAGCAGTGTACTTTCAAACACTGGAAATTAATTTTCAATTAATTTCACCAGTTAAAAGGATGTGTCCAGGCTTTTGCCTCACCCTGTAGATATAATATATATAGCTGTTCCCCTGCTTACCGCCGCGGTCCTTGGCGCCGTGTTCAGCGGTGATCTACTACCAGTGTTTCCTTTCAGTCCTGGCCACAGCATGCTTACTGCTTGTTTCCTGCAGCATCTCCTTAAGGGCCGGCGCACGTCACTGCCTGTGTTTTATGGGTTTGATCATGTGACCTCACCAATCAATCCTAGCCCTCCTGCACATATATAAGTGGCGCAGCCCCCTTCCCAGATGCCTCAGTGTCAAGGTCCTTGTGTCCTACTAAGGTTCCTGATATCCGCTTGTGTTCCTGTGTTCCTGACTCGTACTTGTGTTCCTGGATTCTGCTACCCGTTTGATCCCTGCCTGCTTGTCTTGACTCTCCTTTTGCCGATCCGGATTGCCTGCCCTGAACTGTTGCCTGTTTGACTTCGCCTGTGCCTCATCTTTCGGTCCTGCACTGTTGCTCCTGGTGACGACTCAGCCTGCTGACAACGCCTGTACCTCTGGTACCTTTCTCAGGTACCTCCTGGTCTGCCTGGACCAGCTGCCTCGTGTGCCAATCCTCCTCAAATGGTAGCGACCTGGTGTTCCCCTCAGGAAAGTCTATCCCTACCAACAGGGGTACTGTGAAGATCGAGAAGTTCACTTAGACAACGCCCTTAGAGGAGGTAGGACACGTGGCACAGTGGGTTCACACCCGCTGGTTCATGACACACATATATATATATATATATATATATATATATATTTACATTCACACAATGGTTTTAAATGTTACAGTAGCCTCAGGTTACAATATTCCCAATATACAATGGTCACAATCAATATACTGTACAATGCCACACACTGACAATATGTGATTGGTTGTTTAGTAGCGTCTCTTTACAGTACGGCAGTATTACATGTCCTGTTCTGATCTTTACATGTGCCAGGATGAGCTGCCCCTTGGACATCAGATGAGAACAGCTCCATTTTATTTTTCTGTTTTACTCAGAGCCTCTGTCCAGATGTGAACAGGATCTAGTTCTTTTACACAGGCTCTCTCCTTGCACGCTGTATAGAAGCATGCCACATGTTCTGATGTTAGCGGGAACATTTGCACATGTTCATGCATTGGGCATTACGTATAGATACACTGGAAGTCCCAGACAAGGTAATTGTAACAATCACTTCATATGTCACATTGAACAAAACACAAAAAGTATTTTATTTGACAAGGTGTGTATTTGCGGTATGGAGCTCTCTGGAGCTGTATGAATACACAGACGGGTATTTATCAAACTTATCACCGCACACAACCATGCAGAGCACCACGGCTGCCTGACTCATGTCATGTTTTCGAGCTGATGTAAGATTCTACACATGGTTACAGATGGAAGCTATTCTAAAGAAAGGCTATAAAAGGGAATCCTTATAGTGGAAGACGGTACAAGGTTCTGTTTATTGTGGGTCAGGATTATCATCATAAATGTGGGATGAGATGGTCGCATCTTGCTTCCACTTCTGTACAGGGGGCACATACTTCACCTAAGATCTCTTCTCTATATTTCACCAAAATACCCTGCGCTCTTTGTCCCTCACTTGTCCCTCTTTTGGAATTTATCAATCAATTTGATTATTGACTTTACTGCTCCGCACATTAGCCATTCCCTCCACATTAGTTCTGCATTTACTCCTATTCGTATCTAAAGCTGCACAATTTTGTAGTAATGACACCAAATATATGAAAAATGGGTCTTTTACACAATAAACTTTGTAGACATCATATTACAGTTGAAGGGATGCTGGGCAGCCTACTGTACTGCCTTTATAAAATAGTACTATGATAACATAAGTGGATACATACACGTACAAGACTCTCAATCACTGCTAGTGGGTGAGGGAAACCCCCAGCCCATAAATAAGAGATCAGGACTCATTATCACGATTAATGGCATGACTATTTAACATGTGCATTCAGTGTTGGACTGCCCATCGGGCATCACTAGGCCAAGACTTTTGAGTCTTTGGTCCCTGATGTTTTGCCCAGGACCTCAAAATTTGTGTCCTACTGCAAATTCAACTTTATTGCCATGCTTAGAATGGGGTAAAACAGTTGAATAGTGGGGTGTAGCACGGGAACCAGTGGTTCCCAGCCCCACTGTTCACTTTCATGAGGTAGTGCAGGCGGTCACGAAATGACAACATTATTGTGACCTCCTGCACCGGATCTCCAGTAGTTTCGATGACGTGGTTTGCTTTTTTTCTGTCACTTTTGGAGCAATACAGGAGGTGGACAATAGAACTACTAGGACAATACAACTACTGGGGGCATGACAAGACTTTAGAAATACCTAGGGGCGATAGAGGGGGGCATTAAAACTACTGGGGGCACAACATTTGGACATTATAACTACTTGGGACAATACAGGGAACATTATAACTAACTGCGGCAATACAAAGGGACATTATAACTTCTTGGGGCACGACAAGCAGACATTATAACTATCAAGGGTAATATAGGGGAACATTATAACTACTGAGGGCAATACAGAGGGACATTATAACTAGGTGGACTCTATAAAGGAAATTATAACTACTGGGGACACTCTACATGGCCTTATTACTAATAGGGTTTCTACAGGGTGCATGTCATGGGGCCCCGTTACTACTGAGGGCACTTAGGGGCCTTATTGCTACTGGGGCACTTTAAAAGCCTTATTATCAGTGGGGATGCTTTCGTGACCTTATTACAATTGGGAGTACTTTAGAGGACCATATTACTACAGGGGGCACTTCAGGGATCCTTATTACTAATAAGGGTACTTTAGGGGGCCTTATTACTACTGGAGGCACTTTAGGTGGCCTTATTATCACTGGGGACACTTTAGAGGACTTATAACTTCTGGGGGCACTTTAGGTGGCCTTATTATCACTGGGGACACTTTAGAGGACTACTGGGGGCACTTTGGTAAGTTTTATTAATAGTGGGGGTTCTGTAGGGGAATGATTATTATTGGGCACAATATGGAGGGCATTACTACTAACAGGCACTTTAGGCACTCTGCGAGGGAACTATAATTGGTGGGACTTTAGTATGTGGGGGGGCTATCTGTATAGTGTCTATGGGCATTTGGGAGCACAGCAGGCACAGTAATGAGGGTAGCAGCAGAATAACACTGTTGGGGCACGGGGGGGGGGGGGGGGGGGGGTTGGAAAAGTCAGGAGTCTAGGAGCCTAAGATGTCTGTGTAGTAAACTTTGTAGAAATGAGACATGGTTCAAAGATTTCGTTATGGCAGTCTGCATACATCACTGGAAGAAACAGAATGTATAGAATGTAGTGCTGTATTCTCCTGTATTTTTGGTAGTGCAGAATATAATGTCCACAGAAATATGCCATTAGCACTGAGGTGGGGGAGGGGCGGGCACACACAAACATATTTCACCCTCACGCACAGCAGATGGGCCTGCGAGTTTTAAAATTCCAGGGCTGAATTTCACACCCAGTCCGACCCTGAGTGTATGTGTGTAATATTTGTCATATCCAATAGCTATTGATCCTATCTACAAAACAACACACTAAATATCATGTCTAGTAATGGCATGCACAAGCTCATTTCGTTGCAACTTGCTATTCCAGCAGATTCTAATAGGCCAGGGGTGTCAAACTCATTTTTGCCAAGGACCACATCAGCCTTATGGTTGTCTTCAAAGGGCCGTTAGTAATTTCATGACTGTATAGATGTAACTGTGCCAGTTAGGTGCAGTTACATTTATAGCCCGTTGAAGGCAAACATAAGGCTAATGTGAATCTTTTGCCTTTGTCCGTTTCCGCTGGTGCTTGCTGCGGCCCAGTTCATCCCCACCACTTGGGGGTCTGTCAAGAACGGGGCTCACTGGTTTTCTGCTCTCGGGGTTTTGCCTCTGGTCTGCCGGTGCACTTGGTTCTGTGGTAGTGCTACCACTTTTGCCTACCTGCTTACTGCCGTGTCCTGTTTTAATCATGTCCCGAAGGTCTGCCTTGGGCCTCTGGCACTTGACATTTCATAAATACAGAATAGCCTCGCCTTTAATAATTGCCATCCTTTCATGATCAAAGTCCCCTGTTTCAATCTAATTTAGAAATATGAGTGGCAGACAGTACAGCACCATACAACCAAAAGTTATTATTCAAAAATCATAGTTAATGATATCCTAAATTTTCACACACCCATAGTTGTGAGTTTTTCTACTGTTGGGTGCAACAGGATGTCTAAGCATGTGTTTGGCTGTCATAGTCTTTGTGCTGCCGCCTATAAATTATTCCTCTTCTGCAATGGGAAGGAAATCCTGCTCATGCTACAATACTGAACTGTCTATAGGGGACCGTCTCATTTCCTTCAATGCCATTACTGCAAGAGAGGATCCTTTTATGTGACCTTCTAATGATGGGTCAGGGTATCCAGATGTCACACTGATGAACTACAATGACGTCTCTTATTGTCTTCTGGAAATATTAACTTTCAAAGGATATCCAAAAATACACAAAAGGCGTGGTAGAGCTGATTATAGCAGGCGAGATCCTTAAAGTCCTGGTGATCCCCTCAGTCATTTACATGTACAGTTGCTAGCCCTGTCAAAGGAACATGTGGCTGGCACAGCTATGAAAGCATTGTGGTTGGCACTTGTAGAGTTTAGCAGAAACCTTGACAGCTATAACATGTCTGTTGTGAAAGGAATCCTAACTGATCCTTATAGATCCCACTGACATCATCTATTATTGCAATGGAAACTAGACGGACCGTTGCCTAATAGTAGTGTGAACAGAGCCACGGCAGAACTTCTGCTGATACTCAATATCTGACTTTACTGGTGTGGAATTCTGAGCTTCACAATACAGAAGAGTATGGAGGTCCCAGACGTGTTGATTTTTTTCTCACTACTGGTTATTAGTACAAGGCTGCCAAACGTCCAATTTTCAAAGTGTTACAGATTTGGTCATTGAATTAATTCTTTACTTTTAGGAAAAGTCTTGGCACTTCCATCGTTTTAATTCCACTCTCGCCATCCCTAAGGAGTCATACACAGTGCATGGTCCAGGCTTCTATGACTTCAACACCAAGATATTGAAGAAAAATGAACTTAGCAGGAAAATAATCTGATCTACAGTAAAGTATGGCATGAGCAATGAACTGTGAGATCTCTGTGGCACCTCACCGGTTGTCTAACAAGCCACATGTTTTATTATTGGACAGTGTAATTCCTTCTATCTTCTTCCTGGTCTAATGTATGACTATTGCAACTACAGCTACAGATGTGTAGACAGGAGACAATTGACTCCTGATGTATACCCTAACCACAGGGTTTTTGGATAAGCAGATGGTTCCACCCAAGGAATCATTAATGTCACTTTATCAATATTTGTGAAAGATCCTCTAAACTATCCATATGGCATACGGAACATGTCAATTCCATTCTTCCCAGTGGAAATTGAAAGCTCAGCCCTCCACATATTTGAGACCTATATACCTTCAGACCATGGATAGTCTTTTAAAGTAAATGTGTCACCAAACACTGTATCTGCCAGTTAAAACCCGATAGTTTTTATTTTTCTGATTGAAGATTTTCTATTCTATTTCCTGAACATGATTACGGAGGCAGCCATCTTGCCTTAGATGCTCTTAACAGCATTTAGAAAGTATTAAGAAAATTGCTTTACGGCAGCCCAACAGGCCATAGACACAATGGACTGAAGGGGACCTCATTGACTTCTTTGGGAGAGTCTTCTGGGCATGTTCTGTGACCTGTGCAGAAGTCATTGTACAAGGAAAGAAAAGATAAGCTTTGACAATCACCTATTGTGAATGGAGGATCCTGTCTTATCTATACACAGAGGTGATAACATTACAGGCAGGATTAGGATGACAGATAAGCAGGTAACTGCAGTAAAGTGATCTGTACAGATCAAGAAGTGGTGGCTATTATTATTCTTAGTGGCCAGTGCGCAAACTGCAGGAATTTATGGTTTTTGTTTAAATACACTGAACAAAAATATACAATATACACTTTCGGTTTTGCTCCCGTTTTGCATGAGCTGAACTCAAAGATCTGAAACATTTTCTACATACACAAAAGACCCATTACTCTCAAATATTGTTCACAAATCTGTCTAAATCTGTGTTAGTGAGCACTTCTCCTTTGCCGAGATAATACATCCCACCTCACAGGTGTGGCATATCAAGGTGCTGATTAGACAGCATTAATATTGCACAGGTGTGCCTTAGACTGCCCACAATAATAGACAACTCTGAAATGTGCAGTTTGATCACACAGCACAATGCCACAGATGTCGCAATGTTTGAGGGAGCGTGCAATCGGCATACTGACTGCAGGAATGTCTACTAGAGCTGTTGCCCGTGCAATGAATGTTTATTTCTCTATCATAAGCCGTCTCCAAAGGCGTTTCAGAGAATTTGGCAGTACATCCAACCGGCCTCACAACCGCAGACCACATGTAACGACCCGAGCCCAGGACCTCCACATCCAGCATGTTCACCTCCATGATCGTCTGAGACCAGCCACCCGGACAGCTGCAGCAACAATCGGTTTGCATAACCAAATAATTTCTGCACAAATTGTCAGAAACAGTCTCAGGGAAGCTCATCTGCATGCTCGTCGTCCCTATCGGGGTCTGGACCTGACTGCAGGTCGTATTCGTAACCGACTTGAGTGGGCAAATGCTCACATTCTATGGCGTCTGGAACGTTGGAGAGGCTTCCTGTTCACGGATAAGTCCCGTTTTTCACTGTTCAGGGCAGATGGCAGACAGCGTGTGTGGCGTCGTGTGGGTGAGCGGTTTGCTGACGTCAACGTTGTGGATCGAGTGGCCCATGGTGGCCGTGGGGTTATGGTATGGGCAGGCGTATGTTATGGACAACAAACACAGGTGCATTTTATTGATGGCATTTTGAATGCACAGCGATACCGTGACGAGATCCTGAGGCCCATTGTTGTGCCATTCATCCACGACCATCACCTCATGTTGCAGCATGATAATGCACGGCCCCATATTGCAAGGATCTGTACACAAGTCCTGGAAGCTCAAAACATCCCAGTTCTTGCATGGCCAGCATACTCACCGGACATGTCACCCATTGAGCATGTTTGGGATGCTCTGGATCGGCGCATACGACAGCGTGTTCCAGTTCCTGCCAATATTCGGCAACTTCGCACAGCTATTGAGAACCTGATCAACTCTATGCGAAGGAGATGTGTTGCACTGCGTGAGGCAAATGGTGGCCACACCAGATACTGACTGGTTTTCTGCCCCCCCCCCCCCAAGTAAGGTAAAAATGTGCACGTTTCAGAGTGGCCTTTTATTGTGGGAAGTCTAAGGCACACCTGTGCAATATTCATGCTGTCTAATCAGCACCTTGATATGCCACACCTGTGAGGTGGGTTGGATTATAGGGTTCATTCACACATCCGCAACTCTGTTCCGCATTTTGCGGAACGGAATTGCGGACGCATTCATTTCTATTTCTATGTGCTGTCCAGATCCGCATTTCCGGATTCGCACTTCCGGGTCCGCAATTCCGTTCTCGAAAAAAATAAAAGATATCCTATTCTTGTCTGCAATTGCGGACAAGATTAGGCATTTTCTATTATAGTGCCAGCGATGTGTGGTTCCCAAAATGCGGAACGCACATTGTTGGTGTCCGTCGTTTGCGGATCCGCGGATCGGTGAATCCGCAAAACACATACGGATGTGTGAATGGACCCTTAGACAGATTTGTGAACAATATTTGAGAGTAATGGGTCTTTTGTGTATGTAAAAATTGTTCCAGATATTTGAGTTCAGCTCATGCAAAATGGGAGCAAAACCGAAAGTGTTGCGTTTATATTTTTGTTCAGTGTATATTGACATGGAAAATTTGAAATAACATCATAAAATATTTTAACATAATATTC
Source organism: Bufo bufo (assembly GCF_905171765.1). Lineage (NCBI taxonomy): Eukaryota > Metazoa > Chordata > Amphibia > Anura > Bufonidae > Bufo > Bufo bufo. The sequence continues at coordinate 669,888,079 of NC_053389.1, read as the reverse complement.
TGACATTCCATTTAACCCCCTCATGACGCAGCAGTTTTCCATTTTTATGTTTTTATTTTTAACTCCCTGACTTTCCAGAGCCACAATTATTTTTTGTTTGTTCACATAGCCATATGAGATGTTTTTTGCGGGACAAGTTGTACTTTCGAATGGCACCATTGAATATTGCATATGATGCAGTGAGAGGTTGGAAAAAAATTCCAAATGTGGTGAAATTGGAAAAAAAAACATATTTAGCTGTTTTTCTCTTTAAATGCTGAATGTCTAGTTTGCAGTTCTCCCAGAGATGGTCAGTGGAGACTAGCTGCAAACCACTGCACACAGAAAACAGAGAAGATTCTGCTTCCTAATCTCTTACTCACTCACTAGCACCCCTAGAATCATGGAGGACATTACAGAGAAGTACTGACCTGTATGGTTGTGGATAAAGAACTTGGGAGGTTTCTATCACAGCCCATAAATCTGCAGCAGTATGCTTTTCTGTGTGTGTCTCATTCAGCTCCTGCTCACTCCCTTCCCTAACCTCTCCATAGACTTGCATTGACATGTATGATCTTATCCTTCTGTGGAGCTGCTGCTGTCTTGGATGAGTTTAAGAATTTGTCTACACAGTGAAATGTGTCGCACATTTCATGTAATGTTTATTGATAATGTTGCAATGCAACAAGCAACATGCTGCGACTGCGATGGGACAGTCGCAAAAAATCTAGATGTGTCAGATTTTGTGAAACACATCGTCCACGACCTTTCTACCAATTGCTTTAATTGAAATCACGGGCAGCAAGCTACTAGCCTGCAACTTAGCTAAAATTGTTGTGGGACAAGTCGTACATATTTTCGTGGCAAGCGACATTTCTGCAACTCGCATGGCAGGCTGAACTCTTTTTTTCTTTTTCTTTTTTTTTTTATGGAAAGCAATTAGCAAAGGGGGAAGGTAAACAGCTGATAACATGAGAACTAAACATTTATCTCTGATAAGACATATTACTAAGTTTCTTGTGGTCGCTTGTACAATTAATTAATGCAAAGTTAAGCAAAAAGTTAGTGTCCTTTTAAGAAAAGATGCTCCAACACTGTTATTTAATGGTAAATATGATTATTTACTAGTGTTGATCGCAAATATTCTAATCGCGAATTTTTACCGCGAATATCGGCACTTCGAGAAGTAGAATATAGTGCTATATATTCATAATCGCAAATATTCTAGATTTTCTTTTCATCAGTAACCTCCCTTCTTGCTTGTGGGCCAATTAAAAGGCTGCAATATCTTTGTCTGAGCTTAGCAACATCCCTAGCAACCAATAGAAAACTTCCCTTACTATATAAGATACTCCCCAGCAGCCATTTTCTGCTGTTTTTTGCATTTCTGAGAGAGAGAGCAGTGACATTGCTGTGCTCTGTGCTTTCATCTGGATCCTATTCCTTATCCAACTACATTAGATAGTTAGTCAGCTCATATATATAATACCGATAGTTAGTGGGAGATAGTCAGTGTAGGTTAGATAGTGATGTAGTGTAGCTGATTAGTGTTGGTCAACCACCAAAGTGCTCGTGTAGAACACTTCCCGATGCTCTGGTGCTCTAGAGCACCCGAACACAATGGAAGTCAATGGGAGAACCCGAGCTCTGAAGAGGGGAGGGTGTCGGGACTCTAGATCGGCTTAGGAGTCCCTGCTCTGACTCTATATATAGCCTCTATTTCTGAAAAGTTTCGGGTGGGATTCAAACTCACAACCCTAAAACCACAACATTACAGCCAAGAATCGTATCCACTACACTATAGAGCTGCATGGCCAGTTACTAAAAAAATAATAAATAAATAAATAAATAAATAAAATATGAGACTTCTGCTGTATAGGAATACTTACTACTATCGCGAAAACGAATATTGCCTATGCCGCTCATCACTATTATTTACTACAACAGACATGTCAGGAGAGATGACAGGTCCTATTTAACTTATACTACTATGCTGTCTTTCTCTGATGCCTCTATCTTTTCCAGATATTTTGCAAAGCATTTTCTCCCATTTTTTTTTACAAGACTCTAAACTCCATTTGTCTGTGTTTTACTGAGTGCTCTATACAGTGCTGCCCATAATTATTCATACCCCTGGCAAATTTTGACTTAAAGTTACTTTTATTCAACCAGCAAGTAATTTGACGGGAAATGACATAGGTGTCTCCCAAAAGATAATAAGACGATGTACAAGAGGCATTATTGTGAAAAAAAAAAAAAAAACATTTCTCAGCTTTTATTTACATTTGAGCAAAAAGTGTTCAGTCCAAAATTATTCATACCCTTCTCAATAATCAATAGAAAAGCCTTTATTGGCTATTACAGAAATCAAACGCTTCCTATAATTGCAGACCAGCTTTTTGCATGTCTCCACAGGTATTTTTGCCCATTCATCTTTAGCAATGAGCTCCAAATCTTTCAGGTTGGAGGGTCTTCTTGCCATCACCCTGATCTTTAGCTCCCTCCACAGATTCTCAATTGGATTCAAGTCTGGACTCTGGCTGGGCCAGTCCAAAACGTTAATGTTGTTGTCTGCTAACCATTTCTTCACCTTTTTTGCTGTGTGTTTTGGGTCATTGTCATGCTGAAATGTCCACTGGTGCCCAAGGCCAGGTTTCTCTGCAGACTGCCTGATGTTGTCGTTAAGAATCCTCATGTATTGCTCTTTTTTCATGGTTTCATCTGACCATAACACAGAAGACCAGAAGTCTTCTTCTTTGTCCAGATGAGCTTTTGCAAAGGCCAAGCGAGCTTTTGTTTGCCTTATCTGGAGAAGTGGCGTCCTCCTTGGTCTGCATTGTGCAGTGTCCGTTGGATTGTCTGCCTTGAGACATTGCCACCAGCAGAGCCCAGATTCACCAGGGTGGCCTTGGTGGTGATCCTTGGATTCTTTTTCACCTATCTAACTATCCTCCTGGCCAGCACTTGTGTCACTTTTGGCTTCTGACCACGTCCTCTGAGATTTTCCACAGTGCGGAACATCTTGTATTTTTTGCTCAAATGTAAATAAAAGCTGAGAAATTTTTTTTTTCCCACAATAATGCCTCTTGTACATCGTCTTATTATCTTTTGGGAGACACCTATGTCATTTCCCGTCAAAAAATTACTTGCTGTTTGAATAAAAGTAACTTTAAGTCAAAATTTGCCAGGGGTATGAATAATTATGGGCAGCACTGTATATGTATATACTGGCAGTAGAAATCTCATAAATGTCAGCACCTATACACTGAGAGACAGCGTAGCTAGTTCACATTCAGAAAGACATGTTCCACGTGAGGAACGTAGCTTATGGCCCATGTGGCACTCCATCCTGGCTCTGTTGAGCAATGCTATATTGCGCAAATGACTATTACATCTTTCTTACTCCAATCCTTAACCTCTGAAGCCTTCTTATATTATAAATCCGTACGGCTGGTTTCTCTTCAGCATTTCTCGCAGTTCTTTGGCAATTTTTCATGCAGTTTTTTTTTTTTTGCCAAAGTCAGAAGTGGTTTCATAAAGAAGGGGAAATATAAAGGAAGGACTTCTCCTTCCTGCTGCACCCACTTCTGGCTTTGGCTCAAAAAACTGCATCAATAACTGCAGTGGAGTTTTTCCAAATAATGCTGTGTGTGAAACCAGACTAAATCTTGGGTTATATACTGGGAAATGAAATGTATATGTCCCACAGTCTTACTTTCTGTATTTCTGGAGCACATAAACCAGCAGAGTTTATATATTTATATAATATATACTGTATATATTATAACTATAATAATTAGTCACTAATAGAGAGAGTTTGGGATTGTCAATTTTCTAGAGTATAAGGATAAAAAGTTAATGAGGAACTTACTTTTTTCAGTGGAGAGATGTGTTTTGGATTGTCCTCTGACCAGCCGGCATGTTGACCCATCTCCTGCACAAACTCCACAATTGTCTTCCTTGGCATTGCTCCCAAGCTGCCGATCGCAGCCCACCGCCTGCCAACATCAACAGCAAAGTCAGAAGGAGGGCAGACCTGTAGTACACATGCTCAGGTTTCTGGAATTTTATTTATTATGTTATGCTTTTCATTTTATGAGCTGGCCTAATTCTATCAGAGCACACATTGTTTCTAAGTTGATGCAGGACACATCCTGTGGCACCGTATCATTTATGCTATTTTAATAAAATAGATTGCTTATCAGTTGCTACAATGCAAGCCCCAAGGAAAAGTGCAAAGTATTGTATTACTGTACTTCTTTAATACAGTATGTTACTGGCTCATGGTGCAATTGCAAGGCTTAAGTGCATTCTGGAGTTACACAGTCCTTAAAGTAAAGCTTTATCCGTAAGGTTTATTAGCCTTGTAGTCAGCAAATGCAAAATCTATCATCGAGGTAAACTCTTCATTACTCCTTTTTCTGGGGGGGATTTCCACTTTTTTAATATTTGGTTCTTGCTTTGTGCAATGGACAAAGATGCCCAGTCATGACCTGGAAACTGTTGACAGATTTGTTATTCTCTTGTTATTTAGTACTTTAAACATATACTGTGTACAGTCATGAATATGTTGTGGATCTATTTTATTATTAACACTTTCATACACCCACCGGCCCCAATTATTAAATTGCTCCAATCAATGCATCAGAATAAAAATAATAAGCAACGGCTTAAATAGACCCTCCGAAACTGGCCAAAGGCAGGAAGAGCTATAGCAATCAATGGCCTTAGCTGTCACAAAGGGTAGTCGTGTAATGTCATTGGTGCAGGGCCGGACTCTCAGTGATAAAGTCCCCAACTACCCCTTGGAACTGCTAAGGCTATTGACTGGCTGCAGCAATCATGTAGAGTAGTCGGGGATGCCATTGCTGATGTGCTGGAAATGAAGACTTGTAGAGACCACTGAAGCAACAGAGCTGGAGGGGTGGGGGATTGGACAGTGAGTAAGGTGTCTTTTGTTTTTTTTATTATAACACTTCCTGCCTTTACACAATTTTGGGGAGAAAAACTTGGAAAACTTCTCTGATTAAAAATTTCCCGCCTTTTAATTTTTACAGCTATTATGAAAACCGTATCCGTGGTAAAAGACAAAAGATAAGCGCTAACCTTTTTTTTTAAAATGGCACCTTGTCAGTATTAAAGGGCATCTGTCAGCAGATTTGTAACTATGAAACTGGCTGACGTGTTGCATGTGCGCTTGGGATGAAGACATCTGTGTTGGTCCCATGTTCCTATGTGCCCGCATTGCTGAGAAAAATGATGTTTTCATATATGCAAGTGAGCCTCTAGGAGCAACAAGGACAATGTCATTACACTTAGATTCTCCACTCTCTCTACATCTGCCTCGCCCTCTGCACTTTGATTGACATAGCCAAGACATGAACACTTTTACACTGCCTGGCCCTGTCAGTGAAAATGCAAAAGGCTTGGCAGTTGCAGAGAGAATATCTCTAGAATATCTCTGTACTTTGCTCCATTCAGCTTCCCCTCAACCCTGACCAGTCTCCCTGTCCTAGCCGCTGAAAAACACCCCCACAGCATAATGCTGCCACCACCATGCATCCCTTTAGGGATGGTATATGAGCAATGCTTGGTTTCCTCCAGACATGATGCTTAGAACTGAGGCCAAAATATTCAATCAAGGATTCATCAGACCAGAGAATCATGTTTCTCACAGTCTGAGAGTCATTTACGTAATTTTTTGCAAACTCCAGGCCGGCTTTAATGTTTGTTTTACTGAGGAGAGGCTTCTCTCTAGCCACTGTCATAAAGTCCAGATTGGTGGAGTGCTGCTGTGATGGTTGACCTCCTGGAAGTTTCTCCCAACTGCACACAGGATCTTTGGAGCTCAGCCAGAGTGACCATTGGGTTCTTGGTCATGTCTCTCACCAAGGCCCTTCTTTCTTGATTACCTAATTTGGTGGGGCAGCCAGCTCTAGGAAGAGTCCTGGTTGTTCCGGACTTCTTTCATTTAAAAATGATGGTGGCTACTGTGCTTTTGGGAACTTTAAGGCTTCTTTCACACGGGCGAGAATTCTGTGCAGGTGCAATGCGTGAGGTGAGTGCATTGCACCTGCACTGAATCCGGACCCATTCACTTCAATGGGGCTGTGTACATTAGCAGTGATTTTCACGCATCACTGGTGCGTTGCGTAAAAATCGCAGCAAGCTCTATATTGTGCCTTTTTCACGCAACGCAGGCCCCATAGAAGTAAATGGGACTGCGTGAAAATCGCAAGCATCCGCAAGCAAGTGTGGATGCGGTGCGATTTTCATGCATTGTTGCTAGGAGACGATCGGAATGGGGACCCAATCTTTATTATTTTCCCTTATAACATGGTTATAAGGGAAAATTATAGCATTCTTAATACAGAATGCTTAGTAAATAGTAATGGAGGGGTTAAAAAATAAAAAAAAAACTATTAATAAACTCACCTTAAACCACTTGAACGCTCAGCCTGGCATGTCTTCTTTCTTTTTTGATGAAAAGGACCTGTGGTGACGTCACTGCGCTCATCACATGGTCCATCATCATTGTGATGGACCATGTGATGAGCGCAGTGACATCATCAAAGGTCCTTTAGCCAGGTCCTGAAGAAAGTAGAAAGAAGAAGAGATCCGCTACGCGATCAAATGGATGGTGTGAGTTAAATTTGTTTATTATTTTTAACCCCTAAAGCCACATTTTACTAAGCATTCTGTATTAAGAATGCTATTATTTTCCCTTATAACCATGTTATAAGGGAAAATAATAAAATCTACAGAACACCTAACCCAAACCCAAACTTCTGTGAAGAAGTCCGTGTTCGGGTCTGGGTACCAAACATGCCGATTTTTCTCATGCGCGTGCAAAACGCATTAAAACACTTTGCACTCACGTGGAAAAATCACGCATTTTCCCGCAACGCACCCGCATCTTGTCCGGCCATCACATGCGACGCCCGTGTGAAAGAGGCCTAAGAGAAGCAGACATTTTTTTGTACCCTTCTCAAGATCTTCACACAATTGTGTCTCTGAACTCTACAAGCAGTTCATTTCTCCTCATGGCTTGGTTTTTGCTCTGATGTGCATTGCCAACTGTGAGGCCTTACGTAGACAGGGGTGTGCCTTTCTGAATAATGTCTAATCAACTGAATTTACCACAGGTGGACTCCCATCAAGGTGTAGAAACATCTCAAAGATGATCCAGAGAAATGGGAGGCTCCCAGAACTAAATCCCAAGTGTCATAACAAAGGGTCTGAATACTTATCTCCATGCAAAATAAATCAAATTTTTTTTTTTATAAATTTGCAGAAATTATCATGTTTTCTTTTTCCCATTATGTTATTTTTTTTGTTGTCGTTTTAGCACAAGGCTGCAACATAACAAAATGTACTGTATATATATTACCCACTTGTAGACAGCAAGAAAATCGGACTGCACTCCAAACGGTTCTTCAGTAAAACAGTGTAAGTTTTATTCACCCATATGGTGGAAAAAGCGACGTTTCGGCTCGTACATGAGCCTTTCTCAAGCTTGAGAAAGGCTCATGTACGAGCCGAAACGTCGCTTTTGCCACCATATGGGTGAATAAAACTTACACTGTTTTACTGAAGAACCGTTTGGAGTGCAGTCCGATTTTCTTGATATATATATATATATATATTAAAGGGGTTCTCCGATAATTAAGAAAATGAAAATACTTAAATATTACTTTATTATAAATATATTCCCAAGATTGTCTGGGGAGCAATCATTAGGAGAAATAAATGGCCGCTGTCCCATTAGTTCACCCAAAACCTGTCCTGATCACACAAGAGGACAAGTTACTTTACAATACTGAGGTAAATAGCTGCCTTCTCCTCCTCTCTGCTTGTGAGGGATTATGACCCTGAACACAGATGATAAGAACTTTAGCTGAATCTCTGGGGAATTTAATTAAGCAGGAGACATGAAGTACAGGACAGGCTGTGGTAATGGAGACTGTAAACAAGTGCTGCTGCTCATTAGCCACACCTCATCCTCCTCTCATGTCTCCTCATCATCTCCATTCCCACAGAGATTCACTTGTATTCAGGATCATGATTCCTGACAAGCAGAGCAGAGAGGAGGATGAGGCAGCACTATGGCTCATTGTGGGGAAGTAACTTGTCCTCCTGTGTGATTAGGACAGGTTTTGTTTGTACTTATAGGACGGCGGCCATTTTATTTCTCCTAATGATTGCTCCCTAGACAGAACAAGCCATTCTAAGTAATGAACGGTATTTCTGAATATATTTCTTATAAAATAATATTTAAATATATGAAAAAAGATGCATTTTATTTTGGGTTGTCACCCAGGAGTTTCTTTAACTAAGTTTTCTATACTTGTCCTGAACATTTCACAGACAGGCACCTGTCACGATCCCGTAATACCAGTTTAAAGACTTTTTACAGTATGACATCATTAGTGGCAGGGAGCAATAGGTGCTGTTATCCTTAGGACATGCTTCCTTGCAGCTGCAGGACTAACAGCTATGCAGACCTGTACTGGTTTTAAGCAGTCACATATAAATATTTTGATATACAATCCTAAAGTAAGCTTTGACACATTCCATGCATTAAAATCCAACTTAAAAGGTCCCAACAGAATAGGTTTAATACAGAGATTTCCATTACATGCACAAATTATTATTATTATTTTTTATTATTAGGTCTGGCGCTGTCTCGCTTGACCTACTAAGAGGTCATCAAGCTCATTTGATTTAGAAACTGCTTTATATTCATTCATGGCTCCGTAAAGGAAAAAGCCTTGGAACCACATACACTTTCTGAGGGCAGTAATCATTTTATCCTGAGTTTTGTTAACTCTTAAACGTGCAGGTTTTTCATTGTATACTAGAGGTTAACCACAAAGTCTCAACCCAAGAACATACAATGTATAGGAATTCCTAACGTGTTTATGTTCATGGCACAGACTATACCTCGGGTGTCAGATCGAATACCAATGGTTTTATTTTTATTGTAAATATAAAGTTGGATAGTTCTATTTAGTTATATAAAGTAGGGCAGTAATTAGGATTCCGTATTATTTGTGTGTGACTGGTGTATAAAATGCGTGGGATGCAAAGATCACTGTGTTAAGGTAGATGAAATCCAATGGATTCTTCTGAATAATACTCACACAGCTCCACAGTGTAGTGAAAGATAAGAGAATTAGTGAGGCAAGGTTTACACTATTCAGAGTAAGGCTACATTCATACGTTGCATTTTGCGAATCCGCAAAACACGGATACCGGCTCATGTGCATTCCAAAGTTTGCGGACCGCACATATGTCGCAGCTATCATAGAAAATGCCATGTTCTATTTTTTGCAGGGCCGTGACATGGAGCAACGGATGGGTACAACACACTGTGTGCTGTCCGCATCTTTTGCGGCCCCATAGAAATGAATGGGTCCTTAACATTCCGCAAAATTGCAGAACGGAGGCGGACTCATTCATACAGTCGTGTGAATGTAGCCTAAAGCTAATTGTCTGGGTATGAACTTACACATGCATGGGCATTCTTCAACATAGGGAAGCAAGCTTGATCTAAAAAAAATTTTGATCTATCGGTTCACATTTACTAATGTCAGAGTACCTAGGTTTTCATGTAAATTGCATCAAAATGGGGTGGGGTTTAGGCATCTAGTTTTAGAGAAAGTATCTGGACCTAGTCCAAAAATTGAGAGTGGCTTAACAGGTAGTTGTGGCTTCACGGGACATGAACATGGCCTAAGAAGCAACATTTTGCACCCAATTTGTGCCACAACCCTGGCATAAAATTCTGTCACAAAGTAAGCCAACCAATAGTTGATATAGAGTTGCACTAAATGTCCATCCCTGCACCAGATTTATCATCCAGCCTGAGCGACTGTGTCTAAGGTCTAAGTTTACGTCATCTATGGTTAAATTACTGGGGAGCTTAGCATCAATCATAATGCTAAGCTCTGGTTCGCCAAACAATTTATTAAAGAGGTTCTCCATGCAGGGGAGACTGGGCACCATGAGGATGCATAGCAAAAACTTGGATTTGGATCCCGCTCCACCATCACACTTTTGGTAGCAAATCATGGGTTCAAGACAAGAAGCCATCAGTGGTTCTTTACGTCTTCTACTCTTACTCCATCTCTTAGCTCATCCTTGAGTTTGAGACAGACTGGACACTTTGGGATCATTGGGTGACAACCTTCCTTAAAATTTAGGCAGTGTATCTTTAGCAACTAGTTTGTTTCAAATTACTTTTTATCTGAAAACCCTGACAGTGGTGATAGCAGAGAATGAGAAGAGGCGCTCGGCGGGGCTTCCATCATGTCACTCTGCATCTCAAGGCCCCATTAAACTGGCAGATAATCGCTAGTTAGCGATAATCTGGCAGTGCAAAACTGCCGCTGACATCGGGTAACCGGACCCTTTCAACATGTTTAAAAATAATTGTTTGCCAGTGGCAGATTGTGCCGTGTAATCAGTATTCTGCTGCCGGCAAACAACAAATCAGTAATGGGATGAGCGATGGCATGAGCGATCACTTGTCCCTATACTGAGGAGGAGATTGCTGCATGTAATAGCAGGGGTCTCCTCTGCTGACGAGCAGGCTATTGCCAGGAAGGAACGCCTTCCTCCTGATAATCGCCTGCTACATTTGCAGGTGTAATTGGACCTTCAGCCAGTGGTTTTTGATAAAATCGTGTATTTAGGTGAAGATCTTCTGAAAGTAGCTGTGCATCTACCGTCAACTATCCAGACCTTCTTAAAGTACTACCACTTGACATTGTGCACCATTCAATCCCTAGCTGAATGTGATCAGGGGCGCACTGTCAATGAGGTCATGTGAAGCAGTTGCCTCAGGTGGCGCCATCCAGTGGAAAGTGGGGGGAGACAGTGGCGATGCGCAGTGCTGTATTAAAAGCAGGGCACATGGGGCCCTCCACCACTTAACTAAATGAAGAGGCCTCCACCAACTGTAGGGAACTGGTGCACATGTGCGGATCATGAGCAGTGAAAGTGCCAGCCCTGCAAGCCAGCAAAAGTTACAGTGAGATTTATGTTCCACATTCCACATTGTGGAACATACATCTCACTAAGCAGATGCAGCAGGACCTGACGCTTCACGTGGTGACATCATATCATCAGGCTGGGAGCGTCAGGAGTGCAGACTGCCAGTGCGGAGCTAAGCCCTGTAATAGGCTTTTGCTCCATCTCTCTCATACTAGGGCATCCAGGAGTCCTGCAGCCTCAGGAATGTCCCCACGTTCATCAGTGCTGAGCACCTCTGCCAGGTGGGTGTCCATTGTATTTCTGATTGGGCCTCCTCTGCTCTTTCTGAGGGAATGTACACAGCTTCTGAACAGAAAGCAGCCACTTGTCCTGCTCTGAATAGAGACCCGGCCAACCCAAGTCTCCTATAGATCAGAATGGCAGCTGCTCTGCACTTGGAGAGCCTCCCCTCTGCAGTGCCAGTGTCCCTGCCTGCCCTCATAAACATGTCCCCTACACAGTGAAGACCCCACCTGCCCAGCAGTATTACCCTGCAGACCCTGCATAACCCCTCACCTGCCCAGCATTACCCTGCAGACCCTGCCTAACCCCGACCTGCCTAGCATTACCCTGCAGACCCTGCCTAACCCTCCTACCTGTCTTTTAAGCTTTCAGATAGTAGTCGGTGTAGACAGGAGGAGAGGGATGGAGTCTGTAAACAGTCTAAACTGACACCACCCCATGACTGAAAGCCAACATAACATCTGCAAAGGGCGCCTACCCCTAGGGCCCTCTATATTATGTACCCCAGATGTAGGAATGCCGAGTGGTATAGTGCAGCCTAAAATGTCTCTTTATGTGTCACGGTGCTCCTACCTGGATACTGCTGGACCCCAGGCTTTGGCTCTGAAGCAATAAATAGGCGGAATATTTGAGGGACTTGAAAGAAAGATTAAGTCCTGACCTTGTATGTAGTTGAATAGCAGCTTTACTTTGCATAAACGGTCTCCAAAACGGTTTAGAAACTTTCTCTTGGTCCCAGCAGGCTTTAGCATGAACCTGGCAGGCAACCTCCACTCTGCTACATCTGTTTCTCTCTGGCTCTGCTGTACTGACAGGCTGACTGTATGACTTTGCTTCTTCTTGTATGATGCACTTCTCTTTGTATGGGCTGTCTCTAGATTAGGCCAGGGAACTTTCCTCCTGGCTCCTGAGGCTCTAAGCTTTGGCCTCCATGGCCAGAAGAGCTTAAGGTGCTCTGGCCTGCGTAGGCACGTCCAGCAGAGACGTGCCCCAGTAAACCCTTCCCCTAGCAGGGGGTAAGCTAGAGTAACTGGACTTCTGCCCCATCCTTCTTGCAGGAAGTCGGACTAGCCCACTTCTCTCCAGAGGGGGGTTAGACTGGAAGGTTTCATTCTATCTAAGATAGCTCTGCCATATTTGCTGCCACCTGCTGGTGAACCAGGCACACTACATGTGAACATAACAGTTGCAAACAATATTATAGATGCACATTGTGGAGGATCTGGAATAAATGCATAAAATGACATGAGGTTAGACCAATAGAGATAGCAAGGTGCAGAAGTGGTAACACCACTCTGGGGTGTTACACATCCAGCCACTTACAGAAATGGTGAGTGTACTGTATGTGTAATGTGTGTACTCTGTATGTTATATGTATGTGTATGAATGTGTATCTTTATGTAACGGTTATTGATGTGTGGGATGTGTATGTTAAAGGTTGCAGTAACACCGCTGTGTGTGCATATATAATGATAGACCAGCCTCTCATGGAGTCCTGGTACTTGAAGTTCAATTTTAATTTTCCACTGAGTTAAGGACACACTGGCATATACAGTGCCTTGCAAAAGTATTCCCCCCCCCCCCCCCCCCTTGCCTTTTTTCCTATTTTGGTGCCTCACAACCTGGAATTAACATGGATTGTTTGAGGATTTGCATTTAATTTACAGAACATGCCCACAACTTTGAAGAGGGTTTTTTTTAGTTTTTTTTTTATTGTGAAGCAAACAACAAATAGGAGAAAATAACAGAAAAGGTCAATGTGCATAACTATTCACCCCAATAAAGTCAATACTTTGTAGAGCCACGCCACCTGCGGCAATCACAGCTCCAAGTCTCTATAAGCTTGCCACATCTTACCACTGGGATTTTTGCCCATTCCTCCTTGCAAAACTGCTCCAGCTCCTTCAAGTTGGATGGTTTGCGCTTGTGAACAGCAATCTTTAAGTCTGACCACAGATTTTCTATTGGATTGAGATCTGGGCTTTGACTAGGCCATTCCAACACATTTACATGTTTCCCCTTAAACCACTCAAGTGTTGCTTTAGCAGTGTGTTTGGGGTCATTGTCCTGCTGGAAGGTGAACCTCCGTCCTAGCCTCAAATCACACACACAGTGGTACAGGTTTTTCTCAAGAATATCCCTGTATTTAGCACCATCCATCTTTCCCTCAACTCTGACCAGTTTCCCAGTCCCGGCTGGGTTTGCGCCAGACATAGCATTTTCTTTGATGGCCGAAAAGTTTAATTTTAGTCTCATTAGACCAGAGCACCTTCCTGCATACATTTTGGGGGTCTCCCACATGCCTTTTCGCAAACTCACAATGTGCTTATCTGTTTTTGCTGAAAGTAATGTCTTTCTTCTGGCCACTCTGCCATAAAGCCCAACTCTATGGAGCATACAGCTTATTGTCGTCCTATGTACAGATACTTCAGTCTCTGCTGTGGAACTCTGCAGCTCCTCCAGGGTTACCTTAGGTCTCTGTGCTGCCTCTCTGATTACTGCCCTCCTTGCCCGTTCCGTGAGTTTTGGTGGGCGGCCGTCTTTTGGCAGGTTTGCTGTTGTGCCATGTTCTTTCCATTTGGTTATGATAGATTTGATGGTGCTTCTGGGGATCATCAAAGATTTGGATATTTTTATATAACCTAACCCTGACTTGTACTTCTCAACAACATTGTCCCTTACTTGTTTGGAGAGTTCCTTGGTCTTCATGGCAGTGTTTGGTTAGTGATGCCTCTTGCTTAGGTGTTGCAGCCTCTGGGGCCTTTCAAAAAAGGTGTGTATATGTAATGACAGGTCATGTGACACTTAGATTGCACATAGGTGACATCATTTCACTAATTATGTGACTTCTGAAGGTAATTGGTTGCACCAGAGCTTTTTATGGGCACATGCCAATTTTCTGTTTTCTATTTCTAAACAATAGTTTCATTTATATATTTTTCTCATTTCACTTTACCAACTTAGACTATTGTGTTCTGATCCATCACATACAATTCAGATTAACAAAACATTGAACTTAAGGCTGTAATGTAACAAAATCCCCCCAAAAAAGTAAAGAGGGGTGAATACTTTTGCAAGGCACTGTTTATATATATTCGGTCCTGGGCTTCCATAGCCCACAGCTGCGGGTCACATGGGTCGTTAGGGCCTAATTTAAAGCTCAGTGTAGAGCTGAGCAGTGTGGCCATACCTGGAGAGCTGACTGCTGAACTACAGAAGGTATTGCATGTGCCACCCAATACTTTCCATTTGTACCCATGGGACGGGTAGCTGGTCCCACGTATAGTCAGGGACTGTCTTGTTGTATTAGGTACTTGCTCAGCCGAGCAGGGTTTGTTTGTTTAAGCCTATTTGTTAAGGTTATGCTTATGTTTAAATATATGTGTGAAATAAAAACACTTAAATGGGACTTTATCCTGTCTGTGTCATAGAAACATAGAAACATAGAATGTGTCGGCAGATAAGAACCATTTGGCCCATCTAGTCTGCCCAATATACTGAATACTATGGATAGCCCCCGGCCCTATCTTATATGAAGGATGGCCTTATGCCTATCCCATGCATGCTTAAACCCCTTCACTGTATTTGCAGCTACCACTTCTGCAGGAAGGCTATTCCATGCATCCACTACTCTCTCAGTAAAGTAATACTTCCTTATATTACTTTTAAACCTTTGCCCCTCTAATTTAAAACTGTGTCCTCTTGTGGTAGTTTTTCTTCTTTTAAATATGCTCTCTTCCTTTACCGAGTTGATTCCCTTTATGTATTTAAAAGTTTCTATCATATCCCCTCTGTCTCTTCTTTCTTCCAAGCTATACATATTAAGGTCCTTTAACCTTTCCTGGTAAGTTTTATCCTGCAATCCATGTACTAGTTTAGTAGCTCTTCTCTGAACTCTCTCTAGAGTATCTATATCCTTCTGGAGATATGGCCTCCAGTACTGCGCACAATACTCCAAGTGAGGTCTCACCAGTGTTCTGTACAGCGGCATAAGCACTTCACTCTTTCTACTGCTTATACCTCTCCCTATACATCCAAGCATTCTGCTGGCATTTCGTGCTGCTCTATTACATTGTCTTCCCACCTTTAAGTCTTCTGATATAATTACTCCTAAATCCCTTTCCTCAGATACTGAGGTCAGGACTGTGTCAAATATTCTATATTCTGCCCTTGGGTTTTTACGCCCCAGGTGCATTATCTTGCACTTATCCACATTAAATTTCAGTTTCCAGAGTTCTGACCATTCTTCTAGTTTTCCTAAATCCTTTTCCATTTGGCGTTTCCCTCCAGGAACATCAACCCTGTTACATATCTTTGTGTCATCAGCAAAAAGACAAACCTTACCAGCGAGGCCTTTTGCGATATCACTTATGAAGATATTAAACAAAATCGGTCCCAGTACAGATCCCTGTGGAACCCCACTGGTAACATTACCTTGTTTTGAATGTTCTCCATTGACTACAACCCTCTGTTGTCTGTCACTCAGCCACTGCCTAATCCACTCAACAATATGGGAGTCCATGCTCAATGACTGCAGTTTATTGATAAGTCTTCTATGTGGGACAGTGTCAAAAGCCTTACTAAAATCTAGATATGCGATGTCTACTGCACCTCCACCGTCTATTATTTTATTCACCCAGTCAAAAAAATCTATAAGATTTGTTTGACATGATCTCCCTGAAGTAAACCCATGTTGTTTTTCATCTTGCAATCCATGGGATTTTAGATGTTCCACAATCCTATCCTTTAATAGGGTTTCCATTAATTTGCCTACTATTGATGTCAGACTCACTGGTCTATAGTTGCTCGATTCCTCCCTACTACCTTTCTTGTGAATGGGCACGACATTTCCTAATTTCCAATCTTCCGGGACGACTCCTGTTACTAATGTCCTTGCTTCCTGCACAGCTACCAAGTGTCTAGCAGAGTGACCCCCTACAATATGTATACAGTATATGTACAATATGAATATATACACTATAGAAGCAACGTGACTTGTGCTACATTTACTTAGCTCCCATTTACTACAATAGGAGTTAGGCTCCATTCAGACGTCTGCACTTTGGGTCCGGATCCGTTCCGCAATTATGTGGAATGTGTGTGGACCTGTTCATTTTCAATGAGGATGGAAAAGATGCGGACAGCACACAGTGTGCTATCCGCATTTCCAGTCTGCGGCTCAGAACTTCTGGTCCGGTCCGCGGCTCCGCAAAAAAAAATAGAACATTTCCTATTCTTGTCCGAAGCTGCGGACACGAATAGGCATTTCTATTGGGGTGCCGGCCCAGATCCGCAAAACACTGCGGACATGTGAATGGACCCTTATGCAAACGGCAGAACACCTGCGCATTCCGCTGTTTACATAAGCCCAGCCAAAGCTTAGTTCCATCTCGCCGTGGAAACGGTAAGATGGGACAACCCCTTTAAAGCAGATATATCTGCTTAATATGCTTCTCTATGGAAAGACAGCATATCACAGCTAGAGGTCTGAACTACTAGTAGTGAAAACAGCACAAAAAATATATATTGTGCCATTTGGCTACTAGAAGAGAATACATCAGTCTCATAGTATGACCCTGGGTATATACCTGGGTATATGAGGTATATTATGAGAAGATCACTCAGTGTGGTGATTGACAGGCTGCTCAGTATGCACATATTCACATCAACGATGTTGAATCATTGTAAAATGTGGAAAAAGCGATTGGACAATCGCATGTTAAAGTCCCCTAGGGGGACTCAAGTGTAAAGAATAAAATTTAAAATATAAAAATCACACCACCCATGTGAAGAATAAAAAATAAATATCATTGGTATTGGCCACATCCTAAAATGTGCAAACTATTTTGGAGGGTATTTCTACTAATCGGGCTGGTGTTGGGGAGCATTATCACTAACGTATTCCAAGTATGTCTTTAACAATAGGGCTGGCTGTAAGGGGTTAGGTTGAGAATTTGGTATGTGGGGTGGGGGTGCCGTTTCAATTTTCGCCTCTGGCAGCAGAAAGGCTACATGCACCCCTGGATGTGATGGCCAGCGGCAGTCAGGGCTGAGGAAAATGAGACCCACATCTATTAGCCATTTATGGCATATCTTGTAAAATCGGAATATCTCACTATATACACCTACATTAGACCACTTGGCATTCGACTCAGGCTACGTGCTTATGATGATAGTATACTATGATAATTATAGGGGGAGATTTATCAAAAGTGTAAAGTAGAACTGGCTTAGTTGCCCATAGCAACCAATAAGATTCCACCTTTCATTTTTCAGAGCTCCTTTGGAAAGTGAAAGGTGGAAGCTGATTGGTTGCTATCTCCCCCATAATTTATACCCAGAGCAGTAAAAACTGAAACAGAAACAGAATCCTTATTATAAATGCAAAGACCAATAAAGATCCTAACGTCTTCTCTCAACATATATTGTGAGGATAAACGCATTTCAGCATCAGAGTTATTGCTGCTAGTGCTTTATAAATCATACACGATGAAAACCAGAAAGTACAAAAACAAATTAACACGGAATGTATAAAAATAGAGACAGCCAACACATAAAATGTTATGCTATGTGTAGGACTTATTGTGTAGAGAAGAAAAACAGGTATTTAACCAGCACTTCTCTGTAATTCCACACTCTGTCACTGGTCCACATGCTCCAAGTAAAAATATGCCACTTAAAAGGTCCCTTTCATCTCCAAATGTGAAAGACTTCTGTTTACCCCTGATGAAAGAATGTAATCTGATGTGAAGCCATAGAGGGCTCACAAAAATCACATCTTACACATGGTAAAAGTTAGACTGGTTAGGGATGTGGAAAATGTCATAATCCATTTTTTTCTCTATTTTTCAGTTGATGCATTTTATCTCATAACAGAAAAGGACATATTGATTTAACTCTCGCCTCTTATATGGACCATACTTTTTGCATCAATCATCTACAGGATTATTGATTTTTTTGGACAATACTATGAGTTTCTAGAATGGAACGACAACAGGCAAATGCAATAAGATGGGAATTCAGTGGATAATCCCTGGGATCTGCCTGAAATAAAGAACAGCTAACAGTCAGTGTTGCACCCAACGCCAACAGTGATTGGCTGCAGCAGTCACGTGACGTTGCCATCACAGTTGGCTTAACAGACTGCAGCCAGAAGAAGAATCTGACAGGTACAACCCCTTTAAAGCGGATCTACCAGCATAATATGGTACCCTGTATGAGGGCAGCAAATTACAGCTACAGGTCCTTGCTACTAATAGCCAAAGCGGCACAAAAATGCTACTAGGAGGGCTGAAAGAATACACTGAGCACATAGTTTATGAGTCTCCCTCTCTGCCATGACTGACAGCTGGTGTGTATGCAGGTACACACAGAAGCCTGTTAACCACTGAGGGGCAGCAGAGGCAGAGAATCCAGACTCATAAACTATGTGCCCATGTATACTTTCTGCCCTGCTAGTAGTCAAATGGCCGACAAGCCAGAGGACCATATTATGCTGACAGGTGCCCCTGAAATGTAGTTAAAGAGGTTCACAGTTCATAGCTGGGGGATTTTCTAATTCCTGGTGATCAGCTACTATCATTGGCAGAAACCGCATCTGCAGAATAAATGGGCTGGAGTGTGTGCACCCCCATCTATGATGGCCATATTTCACAATAGGGCATATAGATCATAAGACGGCCTCTTTAGGGTGTACCTTGCCTTGTGCACCTACCATTCCTATTAAGCCCGTTAGCTATCTTAATCACTTTTAAAAAGTGTCCATCAGAAAAGTCTTCTTTTCCTGTGTTTTTGAAGCAATCATTATACAGGGTGGGCCATTTATATGGATACACCTTAATAAAATGGGAATGGTTGGTGATATTAACTTCCTGCTTGTGGCACATTAGTATATGTGAGGGGGGAAACTTTTCAAGATGGGTGGTGACCATGGCGGCCATTTTGAAGTCAGCCATTTTGAATCCAACTTTTATTTTTTCAATAGGAAGAGGGTCATGTGACACATCAAACTTAATTGGGAATTTCACACGAAAAACAATGGTGTGCTTGGTTTTAACGTAACTTTATTCTTTCATGAGTTATTTACAAGTTTCTGACCACTTATAAAATGTGTTCAATGTGCTGCCCATTGTGTTGGATTGTCAATGCAACCCTCTTCTCCCACTCTTCACACACTGATAGCAACACCGCAGGAGAAATGCTAGCACAGGCTTCCAGCATCCGTAGTTTCAGGTGCTGCACATCTCGTATCATCTGAAGGCAATCGTCTATGCTGTGAAGATACGAGATGTGCAGCACCTGAAACTATGGATACTGGAAGCCTGTGCTAGCATTTCTCCTGCGGTGTTGCTATCAGTGTGTAAAGAGTGGGAGAAGAGGGTTGCATTGACAATCCAAAACAATGGGCAGCACATTGAACACATTTTATAAGTGGTCAGAAACTTGTAAATAACTCATGAAAGAATAAAGTTACGTTAAAACCAAGCACACCATTGTTTTTCTTGTTAAATTCCCAATAAGTTTGATATTTCACATGACCCTCTTCCTATTGAAAAAACAAAAGTTGGATTCAAAATGGCCGACTTCAAAATGGCCGCAATGGTCACCACCCATCTTGAAAAGTTTCCCCCCTCACATATACTAATGTGCCACAAACAGGAAGTTAATATCACCAACCATTCCCATTTTATTAAGGTGTATCCATATAAATGGCCCACCCTGTAGAATACAATACAGCTATGCTAAGGCTGGGTTCACACCTGAGCGTTTTACAGCACGTTCCTACGCGCTGTAAAACGCTCAACAGGCAAGAACCAATGATTCCCTATGGGCATGGTTCTCACCTGAGCGTTTTACAGCGCGTACGAACGCGCTGTAAAACGCCCTACGCCCCAAGAAGTACAGGAGCGTCTTTGGGGCGTAATGTCACGCGTTCCCGTACATAGACTTCCGGGAACGCGCGACAATGGGCTTGTTGCCGGCTGCGAATAGTAAACGCCCGATAAAATCGCACATACAGAGCGCCCCATACAGTACGCTCAGGTGTGAACCCAGCGTTAGTGTTATGTATGTAACCAATAAGGCTGCTGATAAGTATTCAGGAGAGGCTCTACCTGTTCTCAGCATTTCATTGGTCGCTCATGTTCCTAATCTGATTGGTTGGAGCCCTCACTGCAGCTCCCCCTTTAGACTCATTCAGACATAAGCCAACCTTATGTGAGAGTTAATAAAAAAGACATATAGAAAAAAATATCTATATAGCATGCTAATGTCTGTAAAGCGCTGTGGAATATTGCGGTGCTATATCAGTGCATAAACCGGACATATATACTTTTAGCCATGGTTTTTGTTCTGAAAACATATGTGCATATGGAAGTGGAACCGATTGAACTTGAAGTAGGAGACAGAGGGGGAAATTTATCAAAACTGGTGTGTAAAGGAAATTATGGCTTAGTTGCCCATAGCAACAAATCAGATTCCACTTTCCTTTTTCAGAGATGCTTTGGAAAATGAAAGGTGGAATCTGACTGGTTGCTATGGGCAACTAATCCATAATTTCCTTTACACCAGTTTTGATAAATCTCCCCCAAAGTATTTAATTGATACACTTCAATACATGTCTTTTCACATTTTGCCTTCATTCCTTTTCCAGGATTTGTTTCCTTTCTAATTAGCCCCTGAAGTGTATGTTACCTAATGAAAACATTATACTTACCTGTTCCCCATTACTGCGATCCTGCACCTAAACACGGTTAGGGGATGTTTGCTTACTTCTGGCTGATCGGTCGCGTGCACTGCTAGAGCCAATGACTGGCCTCAGCGGTGACATGCCACTAGGCACCATAAACTACCGGTGGCTGCGAAACCCCTTTAGTCCATATGTACATGTTGTGGATTGGGAGCATTTAAGCACAGTTTTTTGAGCTAACAGTCTTTCCAAACACTTCAAGCTCGTTCACATTTCGTACTTTAAACAAAAAAATATATAATAAAAATGAAAACAGGAATGACCGCCTTCCCTTCTGTATTTAATGGTAACCAAGTAGGAACGAAAGAAGACTATACAATACTTCCTTCAGAAATGCATTCTGTAATACCCAAGATTTGGGGGCGTTACTATTTCGTACTTTGGTTAGTGCACGTTATATATTTCTTACACAATGTGAGTATGGTTGGGGGTGTTTGGTAATAGGAATAACCCCTGAGGAAGCCACAAAGAACCATGGTGGCGATACTGTATGCGTGGGGTTCAGCCCTACAGCAACACAAGGGAGTCTGCATTCCATATTTTGGAAATATTTTCAGGTTGTATTTAGTACACAATCAATACTTTGATTGGCACTGCCACTTTTTGCACATTGTTGTCTTATCATGGCTGTGTATTCATTACTTTGTATAATTGGCCGATGTGTCATTTATCTGCATGAGGTCATGGCTGTTTATTGATATTTGTGCACATAGATCATTTCACTCAATTTTTAACCCCCTGGATATTTGCAATCCTCGTGCACTGTACTTGCTGCTTTTTTTTTTCGGGGTGGGGGGGGGGGTTGTACCCTGGTGTCCCTCTTCCCTTTGTGGAATATTTTTAAGTCTTTTTAGGTTACCCAATAAATCTTTTAATGGAGTGCGTCCCCTATATTGCATGATATGCAGGATGGCACTGTTATTAATTATTGATTAGGTGGTGCCTGCCCCATTTATGCCTTGTTATCGTTTTCTTGGTATTAGGAATAGAACTTACCATTCCATTCCTCCCCTCTTGATAGGAGTGGGCTGGTCCGACTTCCTGCCAAGGGTGGGGCTGAGCTCGGGAGAGTCAGTCTAAAGATGGAGAGCGAGGAGTGAAATCCCAGGGAGCAACGGCCTGAGGTAGGACACCATGACACCATACTACAACAACACTACATCGGGGCCACTACCACTCCCATCCTCTGCACTGGGGCTCGCTGCAATTCCTTCTCCTTTCTTCTGGGATTTATTCTAGTTTTGGCTTTGCACCTCAATACGGTGCCATCTAGTACCGAAAGCGCGGCCACACTGCATCAAGTGTCACTGCCTCCTCGCTCTTTTACTTTGTTTTGTCACACACTAGGGTCCTAATGAAATAGTTATTGAAACGCGTTGAGTATTACTAGTGGCAGCATATAACGAGAACAATCTATTTCCCTAGATCACATTGCAAGTGGAGAGGGGCTGACATTGGGCTTCTAGTCCAGCGGGCTGGTCGACTCATACAGCACTGCAAATGGGACTTCACTGAATACACCTCATAACAGCCTAGGCTTCCGGTATACTCATAACATATGTTAGGGCTTTAAGTGGTTATTTGAGTCCCCCAAAAAAGGTAGGAAGCGGTCCTAGCTGCTCATTAATAATCTACAATTGACAGCCCCTTTCTACCTTATTCACATACCAGCTTTCCGTGGGGGTCGTTTGCCTTTGAGCAATTGGGCTCCGTCCCACATTTTATATCAGATTTGAATTAAAGGGATTCTGTCATGAGATTTTACCCCTATAACCTAAACATTTAGGCAATCCTATCCGTCCCTCTGCCAGATCCCGCGCCTGCGGGACGGATAGGATTGCGGAGGCGGCGCTGAGCTAGGGAAGGCGGCGCTGGGCACCGGACGGCGAGGGGTGCGGCCGGGCACCCTGTATTAACGGACCTCCCCTTGGGCACCTTAAGTGAGTAATTGACAGGTTATAAAAACCTGTTTTTTGGGAAAATAGAGCAACAGTGAAGTATAATAAGGCCAGCTTAGGATTCTTATTATTACTCCGGACATGAGCATATGTTTAGGTTATAGGGGTAAAATCTCATGACAGAATCCCTTTAAAGTTACACAATGTAAACCTCATAATAATTTAGGTTGACATCATTAATTAATCTACTCCATTATGTTAAATGGTGGACATTAAATAATGTGTAATATTTATAAGGAATACAGACACTAATAGTTTCTATATAGGGTGTATGATATCACTGTTCTGCACAGGATGCTTTCCAGTCATCATCACTGATACTACAGATTACTTACCGTGGTGAACTTCCATCGACCTTTAGAACAGAAAGCTAATTGAGGTTATCAGTTCTGCATTCAAATGAAACATATGCTTGTTTTCTCTCACAATGTGTCTAATGATGTCATTTCTAATACCGCGTGTGATTAACTGCAAGCCTTCTGTTCATTTGACTCTAAACTCATCAGATAAGACGTTGTTATTCCAAACCTAACGGTGTTTCAGTAAATTTCACCAAAATTACAAAAAGGATTTAGGATTCCATAAATAAACAGATATATGAGGTAAGATAAAGTTGCATTATATATATATATATATATATATATATATATATATACTGACAAAACTGTAAAGATTCATTTGAGCTGCTGAAACAAGTGGTAGTTTAACCCCTTAGTGGCCACACATACGTCTTTTTACGGCAGTCATTAAGGGACCTTAGGCTCGGCTTCTGGCTTTTCACAGTGGCCCAGTCTAAGCGATGCACAGGTCTTGCATGCAGCCGAGAGCGGGGGCTTGGCTCTCACATGGCAGCCTCACTCCTGACAGGATCCCCAATCCGGGCTGTTTAACCCCTTACATGCCA
The DNA here is from genome assembly GCF_905171765.1 of Bufo bufo. Taxonomy (NCBI): domain Eukaryota; kingdom Metazoa; phylum Chordata; class Amphibia; order Anura; family Bufonidae; genus Bufo; species Bufo bufo. The sequence goes on along the minus strand of NC_053389.1, from coordinate 669,864,210 downwards.
TGGACAATGGCACCTCCCACATGTTAGCAGTTACGAAGGGAGCAGACTCCCTCTGTATCCCATTAGCACCCCACAAATGAGCCGAGTATAGGTAGGCCACAAGCCTGCCTCCAGGGTTTCCCTGCAGGCTCTGCCTCTCTGGTGCAGCCTGCTGGTCAATGTCAGTATAGCACTGATATTAAAATGCATTGCACTATAGGAATAGCGCAAAGTATTTTAGAAGCGGTCAAAAGATCACCTATTATAATGATCTTGTGGGACTATTAAATGGTTAAAAAAAGTTCAAAAAAAATATTAAATAAAAAAAATTCCAATAAAAAAATGTTTTTTTTCTATGGAAAAAATGCTTTTCAATGGAAAAAAATAATTGCAAAAATATAATCTCCCCCACATGTTTGCTATCACTAAATCCATAATGTTACTCACACTTCACCTCTTACTGGTTTTAATATATAAAACGAGATGGCGGCACTGCCCTTAGAATCCGGTCACATTGCATTTTTGTACTGGTATGTGTACTATCATAAGTAGAAGGAGAAATGGATGGTTCATAACAAACCAACTGGAGCAGAGAACAGAATAGCAATCCTCAAGAAACTGGATGCTTTTGTCATCTAAATCAAATCGATGTTCTTAAAACACTTGCCTACTTTAGCCATTTCTGTCTGGACTATTTTTGTTCCTCATCAATTATTGCTAAGAATTCCACACAACGCTTTTCAGCTTATGAACTTCATTATATCTGTGTTATTAATATGCTGAAATCGTTAACAACTTAAAGTGATGTCATCTGTTCCCGAATTTAGTTTATTTTACTTCTTCATCTTGACTGAGGCATTTTTTACCAGTTCTGAGAAATAATTCTGTATTACAGGATCAGGAGATGTGTTGGCCATGGCCAAAGTATTTGATACCAGTCAGAGGCTTAAGAACAAGATAGCAATCTCCAGAAAATACTACAAACTGATGAAAAGTTATGCATCTAAATTTATTGTGAGGGCGCCTTGAAGAACAAATGTTCTTGAGTTTTGAGGTCCAAAGTGAAATTCAAAGGCTTTTAGCCTAGAGAAGATTGATTTTACATAGAAACATAGAAAGTTTCGGCAGATAAGAACCATTTGGCCCATCTAGTCTGCCCAATATACTGAATACTATGGATAGCCCCTGGCCCTATCTTATATGAAGGATTGTCTTATGCCTATCCCATGCATGCTTAACTCCTTCACTGTATTTGCAGCTACCACTTCTGCAGGAAGGCTATTCCATGCATCCACTACTCTCTCAGTAAAGTAATTCTTCCTGATATTACTTTTAAACCTTTGCCCCTCTAATTTAAAACTATGTCCTCTTGTAGCAGTTTTTCTTCTTTTAAATATTCTCTCCTCTTTTACCTTGTTGATTCCCTTTATGTATTTAAAAGTTTCTATCATATCCCCTCTGTCTCGTCTTTCTTCCAAGCTCTACATGTTAAGGTCCTTTAATTTTTCCTGGTAAGTTTTATCCTGCAATCCATGTACCAGTTTAGTAGCTCTTCTCTGAACTCTCTCCAAAGTATCAATATCCTTCTGGAGATATGGTCTCCAGTACTGCGCACAATTCTCCAAATGAGGTCTCACTAGTGCTCTGTAGAGTGGCATGAGCACCTCCCTCTTTCTACTGGTAATGCCTCTCTCTATACACCCAAGCATTCTGCTAGCATTTCCTGCTGCTCTATGACATTGTCTGCCTACCTTTAAGTCTTCTGAAATAATGATTCCTAAATCCCTTTCCTCAGATACTGAGGTTAGGACTGTATCACTGATTTTATATTCTGCTCTTGGGTTTTTACGCCCCAGGTGCATTATCTTGCACTTATCAACATTAAATTTTAGTTGCCAGATTCTTGACCATTCCTCTAGTTTTCCTAAATCCTTTTCCATTTGGTGTATCCCTCCAGGAACATCAACCCTGTTACAAATCTTTGTGTCAAAAAGACACACCTTACCATCGAGGCCTTCTGCAATTTCACTGATAAAGATATTAAACAATATGGGTCCCAGAACAGATCCCTGAGGTACCCCACTGGTAACAAGACCTTGGTCTGAACATACTCCATTGACTACAACCCTCTGTTGTCTGTCCCTCAGCCACTGCCTAATCCATTCAACAATATGGGAGTCCAAGCCCAAAGACTGCAATTTATTGATAAGCCTTCTATGTGGGACAGTATCAAAATCCTTACTAAAGTCTAGATAAGCGATGTCTACTGCACCTCCTCCATCTATTATTTTAGTCACCCAATCAAAAAAATTAATAAGATTAGTTTGACATGATCTCCCTGAAGTAAACTCATGCTGTTTTTCATCTTTCAATCCATGGGATTTTAGATGTTCCACAATCCTCTCTTTAAGTATGGTTTCCATTAATTTCCCCACTATTGATGTCAGGCTTACTGGCCTATAGTTGCCCGATTCCTACCTACTACCTTTCTTGTGAATGGGCACAACATTTGCTAATTTCCAATCTTCTGGGACGACTCCTGTTGCCAGTGATTGGTTAAATAAATCTGTTAATGGTTTTGCTAGTTCACCGCTGAGCTCTTTTAATAGCTTTGGGTGTATCCCATCAGGCCCCTGTGACTTATTTGTATTAATTTTAGACAGCTGACTTAGAACCGCTTCCTCTGTAAAGATACATGCATCAAAAGATTCATTAGTCTTCTTTCCTAACTGAGGTCCTTTTCCTTCATTTTCCTTTGTAAAAACTGAACAGAAGTATTCATTGAGGCAGTCAGCTAGTTCTTTATCTTCTTCCATAAACCTTCCTTCTTTTGTTTTTAATTTGGTAATTTTTTGTTTTAGTTTCCTTTTTTCATTTATGTATCTGAAGAATGTCTTATCGCCTTTTTTTTTTTCCCTGACTGAGCTAATTTCTCTTCTGCCTGTGCTTTAGAAGCTCTTATAACTTGCTTGGCCTCTCTCTGCTTAATCTTATAAATTTGCCTGTCATCCTCATAATTTTTTTTTTTTTATAATTCCTAAATGCTATCTTTTTTTTTTAATGATTTTGCCCACTTCTGCTGAGTACCACAGTGGTCTCTTCCTTTTTTTGCTTTTACTGACAAGCCTAATGCAATTTTCTGTTGCCTTCAATAGTGCCACTTTTAAGTAGTCCCATTTCTCCTGGACTCCAATGAAACTGTTCCAATCTGATAGGGACTCGTATACCACTAATCTAATTTTAGAAAAGTCAGTTTTTCTAAAATCTAAAACTTTTGTTTTTGTGTGGTGTGACTCAGTCACTGTACTTATAGTAAACCACACTGACTGGTGATAACTAGATCCCAAGCTTTCCCCTACAGTAATATCATATTCCAAATTCCCATTTGTGAATACTAAATCTAAAATAGCCTCCTTTCGGGTTGGCTCCTCAACTACTTGCTGTAGAGATAATCCCAGTAGGGAATTTAGAATATCTGTACTCCTGGCAGAACTAGCTACATCATTAATTAATTTTACATCATTAATTAAACGGTGGAAGTGAAGACAAAACATCTACTAATAACTGAGCTAAATATCCTAAAAAATATTGAAAGCTAAACATTTTAGTAAAATTTTCATTTGAGATACAATACTTGGCTCTAATGCTGAACAATGTCAATATGCTTGTATTGGCCAGAAGCCATGCATTATAGAAGAGTAAATAAGAAAAAGAATGTGTTCCCTTTAGAAGTGGCAGCCAAATATTTAATGACAACCCACTTCAATAGGTTTCTGTGTAACAATACTTACAAGATGTAAAATTATCATATAACTGTATAACAATACTGTATGTAAGTCACTTCTGTCCTAAAGCTAAGGAAACCATATTATACTTTCATTTAAAAATGTTGATACTTGGTGCTAACCTCCAGTCACTAGTTATAAAGATAGTGTTCTAGTAGGAAATCTAACACTTTTGGCATTTATTACCCTCTATTAGGGGGCTGTTAAAATCCTGACATTTATTTATTTCTCTTGTTCATATAGATGTGTCCTTCCTGTCCTCTCCTCAAGATTAGCAGCTTTTCAAAAACATAATACTGTAATATTGTGTCACAAGATGTCTATTCCATATGTGTCTATCTGTGGTTAGCCAGTGATGTGACTTAAAGCTGGTCAAGAGTTTTAACAACATGATGTGATACTATACTGAACTGGTTTAATGATAAATTGGAGTCCTTAACTAAATTTAAACTAAGGTAAGGGTGGACACATCTGTTAGCGCCAACACATTCCACTACACTTTGCAGGCATTGGGTCATATTTGCTAATCCTATAAATAGTGAAAACAAGACAGGCAGTCTAGACATGCACCTGATTTATCACAATAGTTCATGATGAATGATAAACCTGGCGTATGATTTGAAACTTTTGTCACACTTTATACACCACCCAATGGTTGGCTTAGTTTGAGTCAAAATTTAATTCCAGAATTGTGTTGCATATTAGACTACGCACCCTTCCCACACAGCCACCCTTTTCCCCTTTTTTCTGTTAAGCTACACCCCTTTCCAGGCTAAGTGCAGATACTTTCTCTATCCTAGGTGTGCTAAATTGTATCACATTTTGGCATAATTTTGCCAAAATCTTAGTTTTTGCCAAAATCACACTAAACCAGTCGGCTCAAAATCTGCATTCTCAATCACTATCTGTTTGTAGTGTGCAAGAAAACCAACCCAAGCATGTGAGGAACATACAAACGCCCCGCATATGTTGCCCATGGTCAGATTTTAACCCAGGATCCCAGTGCTACAAGGTAACAGTGCTGACCACCGAACCACCATGCTTTGGGCATCTGCTGAAAAAGTTTTAAACTGTTTCTATTGATAACCATTCAAAAAAGAAATTAAGAGAAATAAAGACCATACCTATAATAGTCATAACCTTGCTTGATGACAAAACACTGCTTTGATGCGACCAAGTATGCCTATTGTCTAAAAGCTCTTTCTCCATTCAATGGTGATATAGTCCGCATATACTGGTATGTATAGTGTCATATTCACATAATGCTTTCTTAACAGTTTATTCTCATTTTATGCCATGTATAAATTTATGGCCCATTTCTAAACTTATACACAAAGTGGAATCTCACATGCTGCATCACAAATACAAACTGATCACAAGGGGCCTGTTGTTTTCAGCTCAATATGCCCTCTATTCGATTGACATGCTCTAGCAGGGGATAGGATGAGGCTGTTTCACATAGACAACTTCTTTAAAGTAAGAAACAAATGACAGTATGGGGAAAATGTATTAAGGCTGGAGTTGTGTACAATGGGCTTAATTTGTCTTGTGCTGGCATTAGATGTGTCACAATTATCAAGAGGCACATGAATCTTAATAATTGTGGTGCATTTCTGGCTACCCTTGAGCCAGAACTGAAATCTTCTCCAGCAAGTTACTGGAGCAGATTTCAGGCATAATGTGCAACAGTTTTCAGGTGCACATGTTGAATGTGTTGGGCTGCAGAGTTGCCGTGTATGGCCCCCCCCCCCCCCCCCCACTAATGCCTCACCCACTTTTTACAAAAGCGCCAAGGGTATAAAAAAAGTTGCAAATTTGGGCGCAAACAAGGTGTTATAAATACAGCGGCGAAAAAGAAAAACAGGGTCACCATCTGGGACTGCTAACTGTAACTATATTTTTTCACAACTGTGGTGAGCAGATCTAAAGCTACTCCTAGGTGTTCACCAGAGCTCTTTATAAGGAAATTGAACTTGGTTGCTAGGGACCCAGGTTACGTTTGTGAACTAAGGCAGCAGAAAACCGATGTGAGCTGGAAGGTGTCAAGGAGTAGCAGGAAAAAAGAACATGCCAGAGTCTAAGCCAGGAGAGTTAGTAGAAACCAAAACAGTAAACAATAGGTTAATCAATAAACAAGCTAAGGAGCCAATGGAAGGAGAATCAGTAGCCTAATAACTAGACAGGGGGGTTACTTAAGAAACAAGCCAAGGAGTCGAAGCCAGGAGAATTAGTAGAGGCCTAATCAGTACATATGGGGTAAATCCTGAAACAAGCAGAGGTCAATACACAGATCCAACAGATATGAAGCACTATTTTGAACACGAAAAACAAACTGGAACCAGGAATCAAAGAATCACAGGTGTTGGCAAACAATAAGTGCCAGACTTAAATCCCCTGCCTAACTCTGGGAATGAACACCGAGTCGGGCATCTGATTTGCTCAGTGTCCATACTCAGGGAGCTTGGTTGGTTGGCATGCTTGGCTGGTTGGTATGATATCCAGCAAACACATGCAGGCTGCCATCTTGACTCACAAGTCCGGCGATGCACAGGTAAGCCCTTACCTGTGCCTGTGACGGGAGCCGGTCTGAAACAAATGTGGTCACCGGGAGCAGGCAGTTCCGAGAACAGCCCAATGAAGGCCCCCGGCAGCTGTTCTCGGAACTGCCTGCTACCGGTGACTGCATTTTATTTCAGACCAGCTCGCGGTACAGGCACAGTTAGGGGTTTATCTGTGCATCGCCGGACGGGTGAGTCAAGATGGCAGCCCGCATGTGTTCGCTGGCCATCACTGTTGGTAAGTTGGACTTGCACCAAAATTTGTGACTACTCCAGAAAACTGATGTAGCAACTTAACAAATCTCCCCTAATGTGTAATGAAAGTAATCATTTACCATATTTCTCTCTCTAAGAAAAGCAGCCACTGCACCCTTCATGGATTCAGGATACACAGAGTATATGCTCACAAATTAGAGACTGTAAGACCTGTCCTGGGTAAATGCTGAGCAAATACTACAGTCTTGATCAAAAGTTTAAGACCACTTGAAAAATGGCAAAAAATCATATTTTAAATTGTTGGATCTTAACAAGGTTCCAAGTAGAGCTTCAACATGCAACAAGAAGAAATGAGAGTGAGACAAAACATTTTTTGAGCATTCAATTAATTGAAAATAACGATTAAACTGAAACAGGCTGTTTTTCAGCTGATCAAAATTTTAGGACCACATGCCTTTAAAAGGCCAAATCTGTGCAAAGATGTGGATTCATTGTCATTTTCTGTCAGGTAGTCACACGTTGTGATGGCAAAGGCAAAAAAAACTCTCCCTTTTTTAACGTGGTCGGGCTGTTGAACTGCATAAGCAGGGTCTCTCACAGTGCGCCATCGCTGCTGAGGTGGGACGCACCTTAAATGATCCTGAGTAGGGATGAGCGAACCCGAACCCGAATTTTTGGGTGTCCGTGACACGGACCCGAACCCGAACATTTTCGTAAAAGTCCGGGTTCGGGTTCGGTGTTCGGCGCTTTCTTGGCGCTTTTTGAAAGGCTGCAAAGCAGCCAATCAACAAGCGTCATACTACTTGCGCCCAAGAGGCCATCACAGCCATGCCTACTATTGGCATGGCTGTGATTGGCCAGTGCACCATGTGACCCAGCCTCTATTTAAGCTGGAGTCACGTAGCGCCGCACGTCACTCTGCTATGATCAGTATAGGGAGAGGTTGCAGCTGCGACGTTAGGACGAGATTAGGCAGATTAACTCCTCCAAAAGACTTCATTCTGTGATCGATCTGCAGCTGTGGATCATTGAAGTGCTATTATTGACTTGCTCACTTTTTTAAGGCTGCCCAGAGCGTTTTTAGATCACTTTTTTTCTGGGGTGATCGGCGGCCATTTTGTGACTTGTGGTGCGCCAGCACGAGCTATCATCAAGTGTATTTAACCATCGATAGTGTGGTTATTTTGTGCTATATCCTACATCAGCTGCAGGCTGAGCCTGTGTCACCCAAGTGCATTTAACCATCAACAGTCTGATTATTTTTTGGCCATATACTACATCTGGTGCAGGCTGAGCCTGTGTCACCCAAGTGCATTTAACCATCAACAGTGTGGTTATTTTTTGGCCATATATTACATCAGGGGCAAGTTGAGCCTGTCACCCAGCGCCTAAAAAATAGACCTGACATTTCTATTCAACCAAATCTGCACAGTTTTAGCTGGTCAAGTTATTTGTAGTGACCGTAAAAGCAGACTTTTTGTTCTGGGTTGAAAAAGCATTCCCAAATTTGCCATTCTGAAAATAACTAGTTTGTGGTATTTGAGGCCTACTTGAAATCTATCCCAAAAAGAAAATCTTACATTGAAGTTATTGATAGTGTCATTCAGAAAAACCTAAGACACACGCTAGCGTGCTGATAGAAGTGTCATTCTGTGATTAAACCTATAACTGTCACACAGCGCAAAAAAAAACAGGTCTCACATCTCTATTCAACCAAATCTGCACAGTTTTAGCTGGTCAAGTTATTTGTAGTGACCGTAAAAGCAGACTTTTTGTTCTGGGTTGAAAAAGCATTCCCAAATTTGCCATTCTGAAAATAACTAGTTTGTGGTATTTGAGGCCTACTTGAAATCTATCCCAAAAAGAAAATCTTACATTAAAGTTATTGATAGTGTCATTCAGAAAAACCTAAGACACACGCTAGCGTGCTGATAGAAGTGTCATTCTGTGATTAAACCTATAACTGTCACACAGCGCAAAAAAAAACAGGTCTCACATGTCTATTCAACCAAATCTGCACAGTTTTAGCTGGTCAAGTTATTTGTAGTGACCGTAAAAGCAGACTTTTTGTTCTGGGTTGAAAAAGCATTCCCAAATTTGCCATTCTGAAAATAACTAGTTTGTGGTATTTGAGGCCTACTTGAAATCTATCCCAAAAAGAAAATCTTACATTGAAGTTATTGATAGTGTCATTCAGAAAAACCTAAGACACACGCTAGCGTGCTGATAGAAGTGTCATTCTGTGATTAAACCTATAACTGTCACACAGCGCAAAAAAATACAGGTCTCACATCTCTATTCAACCAAATCTGCACAGTTTTAGCTGGTCAAGTTATTTGTAGTGACCGTAAAAGCAGACTTTTTGTTCTGGGTTGAAAAAGCATTCCCAAATTTGCCATTCTGAAAATAACTAGTTTGTGGTATTTGAGGCCTACTTGAAATCTATCCCAAAAAGAAAATCTTACATTGAAGTTATTGATAGTGTCATTCAGAAAAACCTAAGACACACGCTAGCGTGCTGATAGAAGTGTCATTCTGTGATTAAACCTATAACTGTCACACAGCGCAAAAAAAATCAGGTCTCACATCTCTATTCAACCAAATCTGCACAGTTTTAGCTGGTCAAGTTATTTGTAGTGACCGTAAAAGCAGACTTTTTGTTCTGGGTTGAAAAAGCATTCCCAAATTTGCCATTCTGAAAATAACTAGTTTGTGGTATTTGAGGCCTACTTGAAATCTATCCCAAAAAGAAAATCTTACATTGAAGTTATTGATAGTGTCATTCAGAAAAACCTAAGACACACGCTAGCGTGCTGATAGAAGTGTCATTCTGTGATTAAACCTATAACTGTCACACAGCGCAAAAAAATACAGGTCTCACATCTCTATTCAACCAAATCTGCACAGTTTTAGCTGGTCAAGTTATTTGTAGTGACCGTAAAAGCAGACTTTTTGTTCTGGGTTGAAAAAGCATTCCCAAATTTGCCATTCTGAAAATAACTAGTTTGTGGTATTTGAGGCCTACTTGAAATCTATCCCAAAAAGAAAATCTTACATTGAAGTTATTGATAGTGTCATTCAGAAAAACCTAAGACACACGCTAGCGTGCTGATAGAAGTGTCATTCTGTGATTAAACCTATAACTGTCACACAGCGCAAAAAAAAACAGGTCTCACATCTCTATTCAACCAAATCTGCACAGTTTTAGCTGGTCAAGTTATTTGTAGTGACCGTAAAAGAAGACTTTTTGTTCTGGGTTGAAAAAGCATTCCCAAATTTGCCATTCTGAAAATAACTAGTTTGTGGTATTTGAGGCCTACTTGAAATCTATCCCAAAAAGAAAATCTTACATTGAAGTTATTAATAGTGTCATTCAGAAAAACCTAAGACACACGATAGCATGCTGATAGAAGTGTCATTCTGTGATTAAACCTATAACTGTCACACAGCACAAAAAAAAACAGGTCTCACATCTCTATTCAACCAAATCTGCACAGTTTTAGCTGGTCAAGTTATTTGTAGTGACCGTAAAAGCAGACTTTTTGTTCTGGGTTGAAAAAGCATTCCCAAATTTGCCATTCTCAAAATTGTGGTGAACGGGAACAATGAGGAAAACATCTAATAAGGGATGCGGACGTGGACATGGTCGTGGTGGTGTTAGTGGACCCTCTGGTGCTGGGAGAGGACGTGGCCGTTCTGCCACAGCCACACGTCCTAGTGAACCAACTACCTCAGGTCCCAGTAGCCAGCAGAATTTACAGCGATATTTGGTGGGGCCCAATGCCGTTCTAAGGATGGTAAGGCCTGAGCAGGTACAGGCATTAGTCAATTGGGTGGCCGACAGTGGATCCAGCACGTTCACATTATCTCCCACCCAGTCTTCTGCAGAAAGCGCACAGATGGCGCATGAAAACCAAGCCCATCGGTCTGTCACATCACCCCCATGCATATCAGGGAAACTGTCTGAGCCTCAAGTTATGCAGCAGTCTCTTATGCTGTTTGAAGACTCTGCTGCCAGGGTTTCCCAAGGGCATCCACCTAGCCCTTCCCCAGGGGTGGAAGAGATAGAATGCACTAACGCACAACCACTTATTTTTCCTGATGATGAGGACATGGGAATACCACCTCAGCACGTCTCTGATGATGACGAAACACAGGTGCCAACTGCTGCGTCTTTCTGCAGTGTGCAGACTGAACAGGAGGTCAGGGATCAAGACTGGGTGGAAGACGATGCAGGGGACGATGAGGTCCTAGACCCCACATGGAATGAAGGTCGTGCCACTGACTTTCACAGTTTGGAGGAAGAGGCAGTGGTGAGACCGAGCCAACAGCGTAGCAAAAGAGGGAGCAGTGGGCAAAATCAGAACACCCGCCGCCAAGAGACTCCGTCTGCTACTGACTGCCGCCATCTGGGACCGAGCACCCCAAAGGCAGCTTCAAGGAGTTCCCTGTCATGGCACTTCTTCAAACAATGTGCTGACGACAAGACCCGAGTGGTTTGCACGCTGTGCCATCAGAGCCTGAAGCGAGGCATTAACGTTCTGAACCTTAGCACAACCTGCATGACCAGGCACCTGCATGCAAAGCATGAACTGCAGTGGAGTAAACACCTTAAAAACAAGGAAGTCACTCAGGCTCCCCCTGCTACCTCTTCTGCTGCTGCCGCCTCGGCCTCTTCTGCTGCTGCTGCCGCCGCCTCGGCCTCTTCCTCCGCCTCTGGAGGAACGTTGGCACCTGCCGCCCAGCAAACATGGGATGTACCACCAACAACCATGTCACACGGCAGCGTTCAGCTCTCCATCTCACAAACATTTGAGAGAAAGCGTAAATTCTCACCTAGCCACCCTCGATCCCTGGCCCTGAATGCCAGCATTTCTAAACTACTGGCCTATGAAATTCTGTCCTTTAGGCTGGTGGACACACACAGCTTCAAACAGCTCATGTCACTTGCTGTCCCACAGTATGTTGTTCCCAGCCGCCACTACTTCTCCAAGAGAGCCGTGCCTTCCCTGCACAAACAAGTGTCCGATAAAATCAAGTGTGCACTGCACAACGCCATCTGTGGCAAGGTCCACCTAACCACAGATACGTGGACCAGTAAGCACGGCCAGGGACGCTATATCTCCCTAACTGCACACTGGGTAAATGTAGTGGTGGCTGGGCCCCAGGCGGAGAGCTATTTGGCGCACGTCCTTCCGCCGCCAAGGATCGCAGGGCAACATTCTTTGCCTCCTGTCTCCTCCTCCTCCTACTCAGCTTCCTCCTCCTCTTCTTCCACCTGCTCATCCAGTCAGCCACACACCTTCACCACCAACTTCAGCACAGCACGGGGTAAACGTCAGCAGGCCATTCTGAAACTCATATGTTTGGGGGACAGGCCCCACACCGCACAGGAGTTGTGGCGGGGTATAGAACAACAGACCGACGAGTGGTTGCTGCCGGTGAGCCTCAAGCCCGGCCTGGTGGTGTGCGATAATGGGCGAAATCTCGTTGCAGCTCTGGGACTAGCCGGTTTGACGCACATCCCTTGCCTGGCGCATGTGCTGAATTTGGTGGTGCAGAAGTTCATTCGCAACTAGCCCGACATGTCAGAGCTGCTGCATAAAGTGCGGGCCGTCTGTTCGCGCTTCCGGCGTTCACACCCTGCCGCTGCTCGCCTGTCTGCGCTACAGCGTAACTTCGGCCTTCCCGCTCACCGCCTCATATGCGACGTGCCCACCAGGTGGAACTCCACCTTGCATATGCTGGACAGACTGTGCGAGCAGCAGCAGGCCATAGTGGAGTTTCAGCTGCAGCACGCACGGGTCAGTCGCACTGCGGATCAGACCCACTTCACCACCAATGACTGGGCCTCCATGCGAGACCTGTGTGCCCTGTTGCGCTGTTTCGAGTACTCCACCAACATGGCCAGTGGCGATGACGCCGTTATCAGCGTTACAATACCACTTCTATGTCTCCTTGAGAAAACACTTAGGGCGATGATGGAAGAGGAGGTGGCCCAGGAGGAAGAGGAGGAAGAGGGGTCATTTTTAGCACTTTCAGGCCAGTCGCTTCGAAGTGACTCAGAGGGAGGTTTTTTGCAACACCAGAGGCCAGGTACAAATGTGGCCAGACAGGGCCCACTACTGGAGGACGAGGAGGATGAGGATGAGGAGGAGGTGGAGGAGGATGAGGATGAAGCATGTTCACAGCGGGGTGGCACCCAAAGCAGCTCGGGCCCATCACTGGTGCGTGGCTGGGGGGAAACACAGGACGATGACGATACGCCTCCCACAGAGGACAGCTTGTCCTTACCTCTGGGCAGCCTGGCACACATGAGCGACTACATGCTGCAGTGCCTGCGCAACGACAGCAGAGTTGCCCACATTTTAACGTGTGCGGACTACTGGGTTGCCACCCTGCTGGATCCCCGGTACAAAGACAATGTGCCCACCTTACTTCCTACACTGGAGCGTGATAGGAAGATGCGCGAGTACAAGCGCACGCTGGTAGACGCGCTACTGAGAGCATTCCCAAATGTCACAGGGGAACCAGTGGAAGCCCAAGGCGAAGGCAGAGGAGGAGCAAGAGGTCGCCAACGCAGCTGTGTCACGCCCAGCTCCTCTGAGGGCAGGGTTAGCATGGCAGAGATGTGGAAAAGTTTTGTCAACACGCCACAGCTAAGTGCACCACCACCTGATACGGAACGTGTTAGCAGGAGGCAACATTTCACTAACATGGTGGAACAGTACCTGTGCACACCCCTCCACGTACTGACTGATGGTTCGGCCCCATTCAACTTCTGGGTCTCCAAATTGTCCACGTGGCCAGAGCTAGCCTTTTATGCCTTGGAGGTGCTGGCCTGCCCGGCGGCCAGCGTTTTGTCTGAACGTGTATTCAGCACGGCAGGGGGCGTCATTACAGACAAACGCAGCCGCCTGTCTACAGCCAATGTGGACAAGCTGACGTTCATAAAAATGAACCAGGCATGGATCCCACAGGACCTGTCCATCCCTTGTGCAGATTAGTTATTAACTACCTCCCCTTAACAATATATTATTCTACTCCAGGGCACTTCCTCATTCAATACTATTTTTAATTTCATTTTACCATTATATTGCGGGGCAACCCAAAGTTGAATGAACCTCTCCTCTGTCTGGGTGCCGGGGCCTAAATGTGTGACAGTGGCCTGTTCCAGTGGTGGGTGACGTGAAGCCTGATTCTCTGCTATGACATGAAGACTGATTCTGCGCTGACATGAAGCCAGATTCTCTGCTATGGCATGAAAAGACTGATTCTCTGCTGACATGAAGCCAGATTCTTTGCTATGGCATGAAGAGACTGATTCTCTGCTGACGTGAAGCCAGATTCTCTGCTATGGGACCTCTGTCCAATTGATATTGGTTCATTTTAATTTTTTTAATTTTAATTTTAATTCATTTCCCTATCCACATTTGTTTGCAGGGGATTTACCTACATGTTGCTGCCTTTTGCAGCCCTCTAGCTCTTTCCTGGGCTGTTTTACAGCCTTTTTAGTGCCCAAAAGTTCGGGTCCCCATTGACTTCAATGGGGTTCGGGACGAAGTTCGGTTCGGGTTCGGATCCCGAACCCGAACATTTACGGGAAGTTCGGCCGAACTTCTCGAACCCGAACATCCAGGTGTTCGCTCAACTCTAATCCTGAGGGTTATGGAACAAAAAAGTCAAGTGGAAGACCCAAAAAAAATTCATCAGCACTGAGCCGGAGGATCCAATAGGCTGTCCGTCAAGACACTGGACGATCCTCGACCCAAATTAAGGCCCTTACTGGTGCTGACTGCAGCCCCATAACCATCAGACGGCATCTGAGACTGAAGGGCTTCAAAAACAAAAAACGTCTTCAAAGACCTCGCCTCCTTGAATGCCAAAGAACTGCTCGTCTGGACTTTGCAAGAGAGCACCAAACATGGGACATTCAAAGGTGGAAGAAAGTTTCATTCTCCTATGAGAAAAAATGTAACCTTGATGGTCCTGATGGTTTCCAACGTTACTGGCATGACAAGCAGATCCCACCTGAGATGTTTTCTACGCGCCACAGTGGAGGGGGCGCCATAATGGTCTGGGGTGCTTTTTCCTTCAGTGGAACAATGGAGCTTCAGGAAGTGCAGGGGCGTCAAACGGCCGCTGGCTATGTCCAGATGTTGCAGAGAGCATTCCTCATGACTGAGGGCCCTCGTCTTTGTGGTAACGACTGGGTTTTTCAACAGGACAACGCTACAGTACACAATGCCCGCAGGACAAGGGACTTCTTCCAGGAGAATAACATCACTCTTTTGGCCCATCCTGCGTGTTCCCCTGATCTAAATCCAATTGAGAACCTTTGGGGATGGATGGCAAGGGAAGTTTACAAAAACGGACAACAGTTCCAGACAGTAGATGGCCTTCGTGCGGCCGTCTTCACCACTTGGAGAAATGTTCCCACTCACCTCATGGAAACGCTTGCATCAAGCATGCCGAAACAAATTTTTGAAGTGATAAACAATAACGGCGGAGCTACTCATTACTGAGTTCATGTTTGAAAGTTGGATTTCTGTTTTGGGGGGGTTTAGTTTTTTTTTTGAAGGTGTGGTCCTAACCTTTTGACCAGCTGAAAAACAGCCTGTTTCAGTTTATTCGTTGTTTTCATTAAATTGAATGCTCAAAAAATGTTTTGTCTTACTCCCATTTCTTCTTGTTGCATGTTGAAGCTCTACTTGGAACTTTGTTAAGATCCAGCCATGCTAAATATGATTTTTTGCCATTTTTCAAGTGGTCTTAAACTTTTGATCAGGACTGTATTTGTGTGCTTGATCCTGGACATCAAACTGTTTCAGTCTGTAGGATTTTCTGCGTATTCCCAAGGCAAGCGGTCTTGTAGAAATCTTGTAGAGAACACAAGTGTTTATTGCTTTATAAGCACCACCATTTGTGAATGAGGGGGGGGGGGGCTTAACCAAGAGGGCAGGAGTTAATGTTTTTATGTTTTTTTCTCCTATTACAGACAGAACAGTGGAGGGAGATTCCCGCTGCAGCAAACCATCTGACAGCCAGACACAAGCTCGACATTGTTCTGTTTCGTGTAGAACAGTAATTACTGGAAAAAAGGTTCAATATAAAATAGTGCATGTGACTTTTACTACTGCAAAGGATGATATATAAATAACTTTCTACAAAGCAGGTCTACTGTCTCCATGCCTTGACACTGAACATGTAATGACTGATCTCCTGAGTCCAAAATTGTCTTCTTGCTGTTGGTTTTTCTAAAAGTCAAACTCAGAAAGAGACAGGGGAAGTGGAAAGAGATTGAAAATTAAGTGAAAAAAAGGCATAAAATTAAAAGGCATAAAAACAGTAAAAAAAACAAAAAACACAAACATTTTTTAACCAGAGTCTGGTTTAAGACGTATTCCTTAAAGAGGACCTTTCAGGGGTCCAGACATTATGAAATAAGTAGAGGGTTGTGTAGGGAATAATTCATGGATGTAATATCGCTTACTAGTTTGTCTGTCAGGCACTCCGTTCCCCCGCTGTGGCCCCCGTTCACTTTGCCTGCATGATATGCTAATTAATAGCATCGGTACAGGGAGGAGAAGACTGCCCTATTTCTCACTGGCATCTCCTTCTCCCTGGCTGTAGCGTGGTCCAATCACAGACCTTCTCCCTGGCTGTGACGCTCTCCGCTGCGATTGGACTGTGCTACAGCCAGGGAGAAGGTCTGCGATTGGACCACGCTACAGCCAGGGAGAAGGAGATGCCCATTGATAAACAGGGCAGCCTCCTCCTCCCTGTAACGATGATAATCATTAGCATATCAGGCGGGCAAAGTGAAGGGGGGCAACAGCGGGCAAACGGAGTGCTGGACAGACAAACTAGTAAGCGATATTACATCCATGAATTATGCCTTACACAACCCCCTACTTATTTCATAATGTCTGGACCCATGAAAGGTCCTCTTTAATTTTCTGGAAGCTATAACATTTTCTATTAGTCCAACAACCATTCACATAAGGTAACATGGGAACAGAAGCCACAGCGCTGTTAATAGTACATAGCTGTAAGTAGGCAGTTAAAGAGGTTCTGCCATAAAGTACTTTTTACTCTAAAGATTATTTTCATCAATTACTCCACGTTTCATTTCTCCTCGGATTGTTTATTTATTCATTTCTTTTTTCAAATTTACCTCATTTGCCATTTTGGCTTATTCCCCATGCTTGAATCCTATTTCCTGTTGCTGAAGGTGTCTACTGTTGCATCATGCCTTAGGACAGTGAGATGTGTCCTGTCATCAGCAGGTCATGTAACACTAACCGTGCCCCTTCTTTTTACCAATGATGCTTCCTACGTCCTACAGTATAAGGCTCCAATGTAGGATGTGATCTACAGCAACTGAATATCAAAACATATTTGCCACAGGGTGCAATGGTAGGCTAATGACTTAAGAATAAGGTAGTTTTGATATATGGTGGTATTTAGGGAAAGTTATATAACAACAATATCTGTCGGACAGGATACATTTATATGTGGCACAACCCCTTTAAGACTATTACTGCACTGAGATGCACGTATGATGATCCTGGCAGTTTTACATCCCACATGCCACGGTCAATAGCAACTGTGGAATCTGAGCAGTTAAGACAGAAGGAGGGGCTCTCTCTGTTCTTCTATCAGCACCCCACCCCACCAAGCCTGCCATGTAATAGAATTCCAGCACAAATGCCTATACACTTTAATTAAAAACGTATTACAGTATACAGTACAAGCGATCAAACGATTGCAGGTTCAAGTCTCCAAGGGAATTAAAGAAATGCCCAAAAAATAAATACAGCTGACTAAAGAATTAATATCTAAAAAATATAAAAAATGTAAACTATCATGTTATCCATTTCTCATATGTAGCTACCAAAATAATAATAAAGCTGAACATAACTGGTATAACTCCAAAAATGTCCAATATATTAAAATATCATGTTATTTAATACACACAGTGAATGCGATAAAAAAAAAAAAAAAAAAAGGTCCTCGCACAGCTTTGTCGGCCAATAAAAAAATAGTTATGTGTGTCAGAATATTATGAAAAACAAAGTAATTTTATTATTTAAATAATATTTTTTAATAAAGTCATGAAAGTTATTCCAAATCAGACCAAGTTACTTGCCAGTCATGAATGAAAGCAAGAGTGAAACTCGCATTGGGCGATTCCCATGACTTGAATGCTATTTTCATCTGCACTTATATTGATTTCATTTTGTGAGTATAAACGCTGTGTGTTGGTAATCTTGAACTGATGGTGCTTCACTGCTGCGGGACTTGAAGATATCATCTGGAGGTGAAGTAACCATTTAGCAACATAGTGGATGGATTTATGGCACTAAGAGATCCCAGAATTTTGGAAGTGAGATCCGGGACTGGCAAGTTATTGGTTTAACTGTTCTTTTTTTGGAATTATTTTCAGCCCTTTTGAAATGTAGAGATAAAAAAGCAAAAAAAACAACTAAAGGGAACAGCATATCAGTGGCGCACCGACGGGCGCTAGAACAACCAGCCAATATATATATATTTTTATCCCTCAGGGCCGCACCGCCGATCACCACAGGCGGCGCGGCCCTGGATGTAATTGCGGCAGCGGTGGGGGGGAGAAAGCAGTAGGAGATGAGCGCTACCATTGTGGTGAATGAATATCTCCATATTCATCTGTATCGCTGTCCTCAGGACAGCGATACAGATGCCTGTGCTGCGGCAGGGGAGGGAGAGGTGTGTCCCTCCCCTGTTCTTCTGATAGGCCGCAGGCACTAATGCCTGCAGCCTATCAGAGGCCGGCTCAGGCGGCGCGATGACGTCATCATCCCGCAGCCTGAGCCGGGCAGCACACAGCAGGGACACAGGCCGGAAGAGGCCTGCATCGCATCACTGCTGATGGAGGTAAGTATCAGTGTTTTCTTTTTTTTTTTTTTTGGGGGGGGGGGGGGAGCTGGCACTATGGGGGCATCTGACAATTCTTACAGCCCAATTTTTTTTGGGGGTGGCACTCTGGGGACATTTCTTACTGGCACATTATGGGGGGGCCACCATGGGGGAGAGGAGCACTATGGGGGGCATCTGGTGGCACTATAGGGGCATTATTTGGTGGCACTATGGGAGAAGTGGGGGTTCTAAAGGGGACTTTTTTTTCTTATTGGCACATTATGGGGGGCATTATGGCATCTGGTGGCACTAAGGGGGCATTTTTTACTGGCACATTATGAGGGGGCACCATAGGGGAGAGGAGCACTATGGGGGCATCTGGGGGGTCTAAAGGGGCTTTTTTTATTGACACATTATGGGGGACACTATAGTGGAGAACGGCACTATGGGGCATCTGGTGGCACTATAGGGGTATTATTTGGGGGCACTATCGGAAAGTGGGGGCTCTAAAGGGGCCTTTTTTCTTATTGGCACATTATGGGGGGCATTTTTTACTGGCACATTATGGGAGGCACTATAGGGGAGAGCGGCACTATGGGGCACTATGGGGGAGTGGAGCACTATTGGGGCATATGGTGGCACTTAGAAGGGGCATTTTTTACTGGCATATTATGGGGGACACTATGGGGAAGGGCGAGAGAAGCACTATGAGGGCATTTACTGGGACACTATATAGGGGTATTTTATACTGGCATACATTATGGGGACATTAGCTCAACTGCGGGCACTAAGCGGGGGTATTTCATGTACTGTCATATTATAGGGAGAATTATTACTACTAGGGGGTATTAGCTTTACTACTACTGGGGGGCTATGAGGAACATGATTACTAGTATGGGCACTATAGGGGCATTATTGGGGGGCACAGTATCAGCTTAGCATAATAATTTTTGGGGGACATTATCTTTATACTATTATTGTCTGGGTGCAGTTATTTTTTAGAGCACTGTGTGCCAATAATTGTTGAAGGGGGCACTATCTGTGTGGTAGTAGTATTTCCAGGGGGACTTTCTTTGCAGTATAGTATTGGGGGTGGCAGGAAGATGTGTAGATGACGGAAATTGGGAAACTAATGTCTGTTTGTTAATCTCTGCAGAGACGGGAGATGGCTGAAAAATCATCATGGCGGTCTGGTCTGAATGGAGAAGATGAAGAAAGAGAATGTCTACAACAAAGGTGACATCACTGGATGTAAGAGGTATGTGGTGCTATGTAGGAGAGGAGATGCTCCGGCTCCTCCCCCTGCCATTTGCAGAAGGAGGATTCAGAGCTTGGTGAGGATGGCCAAAGGGGGCAGCAGGCCACGAGCGGGTGGCAGATGGTGGGGGGGGAAACCACAGGCCTTGAGCAGGATCAGGGGAGGGAGGAGAGCGAAGGAGCTTCCTGGCTGTAGCTTGTTGTATAAGCAGGCAGTGCAGCCAGGACAGACCCTCCCCTCTCCGTATGATGTGTAGAGACAGGCCTCAACAATAGAATTTCAGCTGTACAGGGTTTGTTGGGCGTGGCCTATTATATGTAGGAGGGGCTTTTAATAATGGGTGGGGCTAAAATGGCCGCGCCCCCTTCTTTAAATATAAAGGGGGCTTTGAAAAATGGGCAGGCAAAAGAATTGGCACAGCGCACTACACATGCCACATTTTTTTGCACTACACATGCCCCCCTAGACAAAATTCCTGGGTGCTCCCCTGCAGCATATCATATGTTTTCTGGTGCAACTCTTATGATACAGCTCCGGCTTCATTCACTATTTACTGTCCGGCCACTCCTCTGTATGTTTGCTGGGTTGCGGCCGAATTTCTGCCAATCCCCATTATAGTGAATAGGGCTGGACGGAATTCCGGCAGCACACAGCTGCGCCTGGCAGTGGCTGTTCCCAGCCAGACAGCCTGTCGGATCTGCTTAAACACAGATGTGAAACAGGTCTATGTCTCTTGTCTTACAAACAGTGTAGGGGTATTACATACTTTATATATCTCTGAGGCCATATGTGAGGGACTATTTTGTATGCCGGGAAGAAAGCGGTTAACAAGAGCTAATTCCAATGCATTCTGGGAGATGCAGGTGCTTAAAGGGGTTGGCCATTTCTGGTTATTCTTGACCAATGTGCTTGTGAGGTGATTATATGGCATTTATTAAAGCGGCTCTGTCACCCATATCAACTCTATACAACCAGGCATATAGCCTGTTAGGGTTGCTGACGCGGATTAAAACTATACCTATTCTTTATCTGTGGGTAGTAGCATTGTGGAGAAATCTGAACCTTTATAAATATGCTAATGAGCTATTGGAGCACCAGGAGGCAGGCTTATGCGGTTCTAGCGCCGCTCCAACGACTCCCCACGGAAGAAAGTATTCCAGATAAGAAGATAGGTAGTAAAAAGAGTTTTACATCTGTGGGATCATCCCTTTAAGGGCTGTGGGATATACTAGCACTATATACTGTTATACGGCATAATAATAAAGGAGACATCAGCTTCTAACATACAAGGCAACATCTGGGAATTTGAAGTCAATTTCCACAGCAGAAATATATTAGTGATCATTGCTGTCTTAGTTCCCTATGCAAGTATGGATTCAGTGTAAGTGATCATTAATGAAAGCCCTGGATATTAGGAGAATTAGCTCATACAAAATGTGATGTATACTGGTGAAACACTACTCTCGTTACATCATCTCGGATTCTCTGCTTAGCTTGCTTTGGGCACCATACCATATACAGGATTAAACAACAACGGTATTTAGACAAAAAGTCATTCATTTCTGAACACCTCTTTTAAGACGTTGTCACAATGAATGTCTCCCAAGAAAGTCTCCCAAGAAAATGATTTGTTGCTTGCAGACAGCGAGGGAATGGAGTCCACATCAGCAGAAGGATATGTTTGTTTAGATGACTTACTGTAAGAGTCAAAGCACCTGCCAAATCATTTGTAGTTCATGCCAAAAACATGTCACAACTCCGACACTAATGGAGGATGCAACAGTATGCATTACATACAAGCTGCTCTGCTCCACTCTCTGCATATAATCGCACCAAGGATGATTTCAAGAAACTGTCTAGACCTACAGACTTGTCTGTAGCGGTTTGAGAAAGTAACAACTGGGCACCAGCCCCTTTGTTCTAGGGAAGGTGGGAATCCCAGCAGTTGGATCCTGCTAAACAGTAAAATATTGAAAATCCCTGAGACCGTAACATCATCTGATTGGGTGACCCCTTTAATACTTCCTACTTCACATGTTAGGGGTAACTATTTGGATGACAGGATTGTACTATCATCATTCAAACCAACTAGAACCAGTGCACTGATTGCATAACATTTGCTGATGACAATATGCAATTTCTTGAAAAATGCTTTATGCTATGTTGATTTATTTTATGAAACATAACAGAACATTCAGCCAGTCTGAGGGATAATAGCCAAAAATACTAAAGCAAATTAACTGTAAAACCACAGTAAAAAAAAAAAAAAAAAAGGTTCTGGGAAGTTTTTAAAGCAAGATAAATGTTTACACTTTTCTAAGTGATTATAATCCATTAGGTTTTCTGTTTAGCTAAAATCATATAAATAGAGGAGCGTCATAAAAAGAGGATACAGGGCCAATAAACAATACGGAGTGATACTGCTCAAGCATCTTACACATTGGGTTTGGAACTCATAACAAGAGCTGATGCACTCAACATCTTTTTGAACTTAAATGGGGTTCTCCGATACTAAAATACTGATAGCCTATTCTTAGGATAGGTCATCAATATCGGATCTGATACTCAACACCTCTACCTATCAGATGTTTGCAGTAGCTCCAGCGCTGGAACCAGGCATCTGTGTAGTGGCCAGTTACTGCAGTGCTGCTCCCATTCATTATTTCATATGTACTCTATATAATTTACCTATTCATTTTATTGATTTATATATCGCCGACATAATCCTCAGAGCTGTACTGAGGTTGTCATCACTCACTGTCCCCAATATGGTTCACAATCTACACTCTAACATAACTTATATTAAAGCAACCCTCTGGCTTAAAAAAAAGAATTAGCCAGGCTATCCCAATTGTTTTTAATCTACAGGGTGTACAAAACTCCGATATTCTTATTTAAAATTGGTTATAGGGAAAATTCCAACTGTCCGAAATGCAATGAGCCAGAAGCTGGACTGTTCCATCTGCTTTGGAACTGTAAGTCATTGGCGACATACTGGAGGGAAATAATGCAACTCATTAATAAGGTGTATTGTGCAAATTTCTCTCCTGACCCGAATATGTGCTTACTAGGTATCTATGACTGAGCATATACAGACAACCAGGGCCGTTTGAAGGAATTTGGGGGCCCCAAGCAAAATAGACATGGAGGCCCCCCCTCCACGCCCTCCCCACCTTATGCACGCAAAGCCTACAGGAACCACAGTATAGCCATACAGTTTAAGTTCACCCACACTTTATATAAATAAAAAAGGAGGTTTACAGTGCAAATACTGCTGTTGCATTTAATGTGCATGAAATTTGAACATTTTCAACAAATGTCCTACTTACTCTCCCCCTCCCTGTTTTTTTTTTTTTTTTTACTCCCTACCCTACCTTAGATAAGTTCCTAAGTTAATTCAGTCCTCCGTCTCCATCCCTGGACCCTGTAGTGTGGCCGAGCTCCTCGCTCTCTACCTCCAGTCCTGGCTGTCACTCAGTGCGGCCAGGAACCGCGTGGTACAGGTCAGGAGATTCAGTTTCCTGTTCCCGGCCGCGGCCGGACTAAAAGGAAGTGAGCACTCAGTGTACACTTCCTGTCAGTCCGGCCGGGAACAGGAAACTGAATCCCCTGTTCTTGTACCGCGCGGTACCCGGCCGGACTGAGTGACAGCCAGGAGGTAGAGGAGGAGAGCTCGGCCACGCTACAGAGCAGCAGTCAGCAGAGGAGGAACTCGGGAGGTAACCAGGAGTGCTGCAGCCGCCTGAGGCTCTTTATAGAGCGCTCAGGCGGCTGCAGCCTTAAAGGAAGCAAAACAAGCACCGGTAGCCGGGGGCCCCGGGCCAGCTCGGGGCCCCAAGCAATTGCTT
Source organism: Bufo bufo (assembly GCF_905171765.1). Classification (NCBI taxonomy): domain Eukaryota; kingdom Metazoa; phylum Chordata; class Amphibia; order Anura; family Bufonidae; genus Bufo; species Bufo bufo. The sequence goes on along the minus strand of NC_053389.1, from coordinate 669,840,668 downwards.
GTTTTGCCTGTCTGTTAGCGACGGGCCTGCAGACAACTATAAATACTGGAATTAATAGGATGCTATATCAAGCACGTAAAACTTTGGCAGCGAAATGGATTCAGCCTTCACCTCCTATTATTACTGAGTATGTAGCTAGACCGAATACAATTGTTAGATTGGAAAGAGGAGTCTACCTTAAGTGTAATAACCTCCCAAAATTTGAAGCTATCTGGGGACGCTGGATTGACAGATCTGGTCTTTGTATTCCATGGCTGGCGCTTGCTAGGGGAGTTATGCATCTCTGGTAATGTGGGTCCCTGAGGTTGGGAGTTGGGGAAGATGTAACTCAGAATGTGGCCTGGGGGCTGGGGTGTGCCACTGTCCCGGGGGAATATCAGCTGTCCGATTGTAGTTCTTCTTGCTCAGGGAGTCACGTGTGGGATTCTGTTTCTATCCTTTTTGAAAGGATTTTTTTACAATTTAACTGTCAATGTGATGGTCTCGTAGGGAAGGGAATCAGTAGTTGGGGTGTTATAGTCGACTATTGTTTGATTGTCACTTCAGTTTGTTACGTTAAAACAAAAAGGACAAAAAAAAAAGACAAAATGATACTTGATTATGTTTAAATTATGCTTGTACCTGTGAACATAATCAGGGGCGGACTGAGAACCCTCAGGGCCCCCGGGCAAAATAAATCAAGGGCCCCCTTACAGGCCCCACTCATGTTCTGCTGCAAGCCCTACCCTTGTCCCGCCTCCCTGCCCCGCCTCCAGCCACACCCTACACAATCTTTAATAAGATTTCAAAGTTAAAGTGACACAAAAGGCACCCAGACCCCTTCAGCTCATTGAAGTGGTCTAGGTACAGTGTCCCTTTTGCAAATCGAGCTGCAATGTTCTAGAGAAACTGCATTGTTTACATTCCAGCAATAAGTCAGCCTCTAGTGGCTGGCAGCCACCTGAGGGCTTCCTGGAGTGAAACAGACCTTTGGTCCGGTATCTGATGCTGGACGTCCTCACACCCTGCATGATGACCTCCAGGGTCAAATTTTTCCCCATAGGAAAGCATTGATTCAATGCTTTCGTATGGGGTGATCTAATCTCAGCGTCCATTAGTGAGCCTCTGTTAGAAGCAGTGTGGGCATAACTACTGTAAAGGGGGCACATATCTGGGCATAACTACTGTTAAAGGGGGGGGAGGCCCTTCACAGTAGTTATTAATCCCTTTCAGCAGTCCCCCCTTCCGTGAATGGGGGACTGCTGAAAGGAGTTAATAACTACTGTGAAGGGCCTAGCCGTCTGGGCAACCACACAGATCATCCCCCCACCCACCTTGTACTTGTTCCACTGATCTGCTACTTGCGGGCTACATGGGTTCAGTCACTTCGGTGCGCAATCCCATCCTGCGGCGCGTGATCCCGCGAGACCCGTGACCTACAGCGGCGGGTCTTGCGGGATCACGCGCTGCAGGACGGGATTGCCCACCGAAGTGACTGAACTCATTCCCGCGCAGCCCACAAGTAGCGGAACAATTACAAGAGGGGTGGGGAATAGCCAAATGAAAAAATATTTTGAACCAAAAGGTGTTATGGGGGCTCTGTGGATGGCACTGTTGTGGGGGCTCTGTGGATGGCACTGTTGTGGGGGCTCTGTGGATGGCACTGTTGTGGGGGCTCTGTGGATGGCACTGTTGTGGGGGCTCTGTGGATGGCACTGTTGTGGGGGCTCTGTGGATGGCACTGTTGTGGGGGCTCTGTGGATTGCACTGTTATGGGGGCTCTGTGGATGGCACTGTTGTGGGGGCTCTGTGGATGGCACTGTTGTGGGGGGGATCTGTGGGTGACACATATAAAGCACCTTATGCTATATATGTGTCATCCACAGATCCCCCCCATAACAGTGTCCCTTTGAGTGAATGATCCCCAATACAGGGTCTGGGGGTCGGCATCTGGTGTTGTAATGGCAGCGGGGCCCGGTGCAGTCACTGTATTCTATTACACAGGGCCCCGCTCACTGTAATACTAATATTCATATGTGAACAACTTGAAATCCTCTGCGATCCTCTCCCTCTGAGCTCTCTGTACTCACAAACTCAGTAGCAGGCCGGGCGGCAGCGCAACTCGCTGACGTCACACGCCTGCTCCTCCTACTTCATTCATAAAGTGGGAGGAGCAGAAGCGTGATGTCAGTGAGTTGCGCTGCCGCCCGGCCTGCTACTGAGTTTGTAGAGAGGATCGCAGAGGATTTCAAGTTGTTCACATATGAATATTAGTATTACAGTGAGCGGGGCCCGGTGTAATAGAATACAGTGACTGCACCGGGCCCCGCTGCCATTACCAGGCCAGCATAACATTCGTAATCGGGCTGCTGGGCATAACATTAACACATAATGTTATTCTGGAGCGGGCCCCCATGTCCGAAGTGCCCGACCGGTCAGTCCGCCCCTGAACATAATGTATATTTTATTTGCTTGCCTGAAAGAAAATTAATAAGAAGATATCTGATAAAAAAAAAAAGAATTAACTGGGGAAGGAACCAAAGACATGCGGCTCTCATTTTCATCTTTTTAGCAGTAGATCCGTCAATTCCAGCGTTCCTCTTGTGCCATCCAAGATGGCTGCACAGCTCTCAAGACTACCTGATGCATACTGTGTCCTAGACACTTCCTACTACCCATGGATTGGCCAGAACCGCTCACGTGAATAGTGCTGACCAATCCAAGAGCAGAGATGGACAAGGAGGAAGTACTGTCTGGGGCTACTGAAGCACAGTGTAGAAGTAGTGCAGCAAAAGATGGAAAGCAAAGAACCAGGTAAATGTTCTGTTCGTTCCCCATATGAGTATTTTTTCTTTAATTGGAGCATAATTGTACCTTGATTATCAGGAGGAAGCCCCATCAACATATGGAGAACACACAAACTCCATGCAGATGTTGCCCTTGGTCAGTTTTGAATCTTGGACTCCTTGGACTGCACCACCATGCTACCCATAAAATACTGCATATATGCTAAAAAAAAAATGTAGCTTTCTTTTCTTCTTGCTTCTATCATCTAAACAGACAACCCGTGATATAAAATTTATCACTTTCCATTTTGGTTTTATGAACATATATGAAGTATCTTATAACGTATGCAGTCTCAAATACTGCTACGCTAGCCAATGCATACCATCATTTTACAACCTAAGATCCAAGCAAGAGAAAGCTTCTGATGGAAAATGAAAGGAAATCTGTCATTTTTTCCATTGGGAGTAAAAAATCCTGATGTCAAGGAGATGATTGAGAATTGCTTTTTCAAGCGGTGTCAGTTTTATGGTCCATTTAATTGGCTGATATCGCCAAACTCGTGTATTTGCTGACAAGGCTACACCAGACACGTCCGCCAGCAGTGAAATGCAAACCCCCTTTACAATGGCTTTTTTATTTGGCCATTGGAAAGGATATTAAATTTTACGTGAGAAATGGAGGAGAAGCAAAAGAAAAATTTTCACATTCACCATGTGTTTTGCCTTTTGACTAATAATTATCAAATGATAATTTTAATAAAGCACTGTACTCTCGTTGGAGCGTAAAATTAAAACGTGGGCCTCATGTACACGACAAAGCCATATGCACAAAGCACACAGATCAACTGCTCTACATTACAGAACTGCTGGCACTGCTCTGGTGCCTCTATATTCTTCCCATAATATGGCAGGCAATGCAAATCTGAGGACTACAGAGACATGGTGTGGGCCTATAGATTTCTATGGGTGCCACCGTGCTGTACTACAACTCAGTACAATGTGTAATATAGTCAGATAACACAATATGACAGTAACAAAAATGGTAAAAGGTCATGCTGAACACAATGACCTGATTACATCTCTTTAAAGAGTTGTAGGTTGCTGCATAGTAGATTTCTCCATCTGCGCCATTGCAATATGAAAGATTTACCACTTACCTGGCAGATGCCACTGATGCACATGTCTGGAGACTCTGTGTTACATCGTGTTCCATCAAGGACTTTAGGAGCTAGCTCTACAACTAGGTTCTTTCCTACAGCTTGGCACTTGAGAGCACAGGGAGCGGTGGCATCGTTGTAGACTGGTTGCCACTCATAATACTGCCCATGATACTTGACATCATTGTGTGCTGAACATTGCTGAGCCCTGAAGTCCCCAACATCAGAAGGACAGTCCTACGGGGAAAATAAAACACATTAAAAAGTGTCAAAAGGGAAAAATAGTGGAATGATATCTTTTAAGCTCTGACGACCTTAGGGAGATGGATTCTGGCTTTAGCAGAGCCATGACAGCTTTCACTTATCCATTTGAAACGGATCCTAACGAATCATGCAAACCCCAATCATACAAAAATTGCATAGTAGACTATACTATGCTTTCTGTCAAAAGGCAGTGGAATCTCAAGAATATATAGACTAGTGCTGTAAACCAATACAGTAATATTTCTTTGAGACAACTACCCAAAGTTGCATTAAAAGTGGTGTTCTGGAGAAAAGGGGGATATAATATGTGGTGGAACGGCCACTGTTGATGGATTGCAGGGTGGTCGTAACTATGGAAACGAGCAGTATATAATGCAGGGATCACAACCTTTGGCACTCCAGCTGTTGTGAAACTACAACTCCCAGCATGCTCCTTTTACTTCTGTGGGAGTTCAGAGAACAGCCAAGCAAGTGTGCTTGATCGAAGATGTAGTTTCACAACACCTGGAGTGCCGGAGGTTGCTGGCCCCTGGTATAATGTGATGGAAAACTTAATCCAGCCAGTAAAGGAAGCACAATCACAATACATTAGTAGGTGCCTTGTATTAACTTTCTCTACATGATAAATGCTAATTGCTGTGAGTGCGACAACCCCTTTAAGTCAATGGAGAAGGCCTGAATTGCACGACTTGCTCACCATTCATAGAGGGGGCCCATTTTTCTGATAGGTGAGGGTCCTATGTCTGGGACCGATTCCTATCAGACATTTATGGCATTTCCTGGGTAGCACAGTGGCTCAGTGGTTAGCAATGGTGCCCTGCAGCGCTGGGCTCCTAGGTTCAAATCCATCCAAGGACAACATGTGCATGGAGTTTGTATGTTCTCCGTGGGTTTCTTCCGGGTTCTCCGGTTTCCTCCCTCACTCCAAAACACATACTGATAGGGAATGTAGATTGTGAGCCCCATTGGGGACAGCGTAATGCTAATGTGTGTAAAGCGCTGTGGAACATAGAAGCGCTATATAAGTGAGTAAAATAAGTAAATAAAATCTTATCAACATGCCATAAATGTTCAGATTGGACAACCCCTTTAAATATCAATACCAGTGTCCCCTAGTTCAATGGCTTTGACTCAACAAGTACCTTGTATTCATTTTGTCTACGTAATAAATGCCATTTGCTGAAGTGAGACAACCCTTATAAATTTGTTTCATGAGAAATTGGAGTCTTTAACCAAATTTCAGCTACGGTTGATGTGGACACAACAAATACACTGTATGTCAACTATGAGAAGCAGGAATATTGCCAGGGCTGTGTCCAATTAAAAATGAAATATAAAACTTATTCTTGAAATTCTGCAGAAAACAAACTACAGTCAAAGGTATTGATCGACTTTATATTATATGGAAAACAAGTGGATTAATTGAAAAAACTAAATCGCTTCTGTGGTTTTACCTAGCCGACTAGTAAGAAAATATCTACTGGACTGGACTGAAATGGTGTCCAAAAACAGTACTGTGTATTACTTTGGGGCCAGATTCGGTTTCAATTTCTATTAGTGATTCCAGGGAAGGTGGTTGAAAAATAGGGGCCTACCCTTTAAATAAATGAAGAGAAATGCAGAGTAAAAACACAAGCTGAACGTACATCAGCAGAACGCTCTGGATTTAGAGATCTGTATGACATTGGCCTTTCAGCAAGGTTAACATCTCAAAACAGGCCCAGAGTGAAAGATGTCGTGCAATAAGGCCGAGCTGTTTGACTATTTAATAAATGTGTTAACATCTGGATTAAATAGACTTTATTATTGTTGTAACCGAGAAGCAGGAACGCACCGATCTCTGCCTCCTTGTAGCTGGTAATTTTAGTCACCTCCTGACATTATAGTTTTACCATCGTGACCAATGAAAGACTTTGCAGAGTTTAATCCTCACAAGCTGCTCTTAATAAAATGACACCTGTATAAACTAATTGTACAAGGAAGACATTATAAAACCATTTTATTATTTCTAAGGTCAAAGAAATTAATAACTTATCCTCAAATATTATACCATATTGTCTACTGTTAGGACCATATCACCCCTTGACTACTGGCTAACAGAATCCTTCAGTCATCAATTAAATAATTTCATTAACATGCATGGACAATCCAGTCGAATGTGCATGTTACTGTAATTCGCCAGCACAGGAGGGGATAGGCAGCTGCCATACCCTGCTGTCATCCCGTCAGATCCTCGCAAGACGGCACTTCCCGTAGACTGCTCCACCGTACTGCATCCTGACGCCATTGCTCAGACACTGGCACTTTGAGGCAGCTGATGTGCCTGGCAGGGTAACTGGTTGGGAATTGGTAGAGTGTAGACCAGATGTATACTAGTCTAGAGGAAGACTAGTAGAGTCTAGAAGAGCTGCAGGTCACTCTTGACACAGCTAGTGTGAGTGGTACCTAAAGTAGCCATATTTTATGGAAATATATGTGTAGGGAATTCGCTCAACCTCCTCATACTTGTTCCTTGACCTTCATTGCACATGAAGACATCTGGATTTATTCCTGATTTATCTGCAGCACTTTTGTGAATGGTATTATGGTGGATTCTTTGTATTTTCCATTTTGTTCATTATTATCTGTACTTGAGGTGACTTCTTTGTATTGTGAAGAGGGGCTGTGGAGATTTAGGCTCATTATAGCTCCTCTCTGTTTCTATGTGTACCCAGTGTACTATTTTAGATGTTTTTAATTTTGTGATGAGATGGTGGTTTTTTTTTAACTCCAGAGGGAAGCATACTTACCTGCTCCCCACCACTAGGTCCTGGCTCCTTCCCTCCCCAACCACCTATCCAGCACTCGGGTCCTCCGCTGTCAACATCCGGTTCGACACTGTTGCAGCCACCATGGCAGCCAATGACTGGCCACAGCTGTGACCTGCCCCCTTGCATCACATGACCAATTGACATGATGCAAGAGGGGTCACTGCTGTGAAACCCAATGGCAGGGAGCAGGTAAGTATACTTCCACGGAGGGGATCTATCAAAAAAACTCAGAAGATGAACAACCCCTGTAATAAAGTGAATTGGTGAGGAATTTGTAATTATACTGTATTGCCACTAGAAAGTTGATGGAATGCAGGTAAACACAGAAAAGGGAGCAGCGCTCACAAAAGCACCATGTGTTCTAGAATAAATTCCATCTACATTGACCTGTAAAAAATCAGCTTCAAGGTACAAACTGTTTTGGTTTATACACTGGAAAAACTAAGCCCTTATGCACCCATCCCTGATGTTAACTGTATCCTAAACCTGCCCCCTGAAGAAGCGAGGCGAAACGCACGTCGGGTTTGTGCCACCATTCCTCCTCTACTCCGGGTTAGTACTTGCTTGTCTCATGTTTATCATTTTCCATTTGCTATGTTGCATGTAGGATTTTGTACACAGGGTCCAAATTAGGTGCTGGCTGTATGCATTTAGAGTATGCCTTGCGGAGACTCTATGCTTAGGTGATAATTACTAGTATCACATGAGCATGGTAATAGGATATGACATGAGGTCAAGGTATGGGATATTTGAGCCATTTATTTTTATATGTGCCTTTCACACAATATTTGCACTAAGATTGTGGCTTATAATCTCTTACTTGACTGGGCATAACGACTTATAGGAGTTATTGTTATTGGAGGGATGGCGGGCGTATACTTGTCGCAATACTGTCCTGCACTGCTACCTCTATATGTATTATTGCTTCAATATGTAATTATTTTTGCTTTTTAAACAATAAAGATTGAATTTATATTATATGTGTGCATACTTTTGGTGATTTGTTCATTGACACACATTTAATTACTGACATTGATATTGGTCATGATGTATCCTAAACCCGTCCATGTTCTGTAGTAAAGTATAAGACATGTCTATGTCACTAAAGCTACAGTATACCGCCACTTCTCCTCAGTCTATAATACACAGGCACGTTTGTGAATGCAATTATTACATGACGCAATCTTCATGTTATTTAGTACTTTTTCAATATAGGCACAATATTGCATTACTGTCCTCCTCCTTCATAAAATGAAATATTCTGGATGGCAGCCTAGCATTAAATATGACTGTATTAGCCACTGAAATAACTCTTCATAAAAAGGCTCATGTTAAAATGCTCAATCTATGTCATAGCTTTGCAACTGAGAAATAGATAGAAAGACATAATAAAAGAAGAACAAAGCAAGAGGAGGAGACTAATAACCACTGTAAATGCTGGCTCAAACCTGTAATGCTTCAAAGTAGGAGTAATATAAGGGTGAGTTCACACATAGTTCTTTGGTTTTTTTTCCGTGGAGTTTTATACTGGGTTTTTAGGTAAAAAAAAATACCAACTCCAGATGTTGCATGGAAGTATATGACAAATGTATAACACAGGAAAACTGGCCGTCTTTTTCTGGTTATTGGAGTTTTTTTAATGGCAATTTTTCCATACGGTTCTACAGAGAAAGTAACATCACAAGGGGCACATATTTCAATAAAAAAAAAGTCAGACATTGAAAAAAACACTATAATAAACACCAGATGGTAAAACACGGTAAAAAAAAAACTACAAAAACAATGATTATGTCAGTAGTTCTTTTGCCAAAGCAAACACCAGGGACAAAACTGTCTGTGAAGGAACCCTATGTCACGTCAGGTAGGGAACAGTGCAGACTTGACGGCCATGGACATCACTGTCCCTACCTACTTGGACAATGTGCCCTAATCAGCAGACTCCAACTGGGCGATAGTCTGACTAAGTGCACACAACCTACTTAAGAAAGACAAAAGGGGAAGTCAGACAGACTGAGTCAAAACCAGAGAAAACCATCAGAACCAAGGAAAAAACAACGCCAGAGTAATATACCAAGCAGGGTCAAAACCGGAAGTTAACTTCAGAACCAGAGTCAGCAGTCAGAGGCGAAGTCACTAACAGGCAGAAGGAAAGAAGTCCAGGGATCCACATGAAACTCAAGTGTGTGAGGTAAGAAGAACAAATCACAGGCAACTGTAGGCAGCAGATGCCTGTTTAATACACTGCCTTCAGGAAGCACATGATGCTGGTGCAGACACTGATTGGCCCGGTGTGCTTGCTCCCTAATAGGTCAACCAGCTCCACTGTCAGCACGGCTGGTTGAAACAGTGATAGAGCGACGCAGGCGGCCCAGTAATAGTGTGGGAAGACTCATTGCGGAAGTGCAACCGGGTAAGCCAAGCGGACACCCAAGTAGAAAAGCCTGCCTTAAGGTTTATTCGGACATACATTTGTCCTGTCCGAGTGAGCAATTTTCCACACAGACCATTGATCCACGCACAGAGAATCACAGCATGCACCATCCAGCTTTAGTTTTCCTGCAAGACTTTTTTACACATGAATAGGTCTTCAAGAAAACCATACGGCACATGGTCACCATCCTTGTGCTACCTGTATAAAATCTCATCCATGTTTACCAGCATGTACAGGGCCATATTATGCTGTAATTAATATGGAGCCATAATTAGACTGTCAATGTACATGAGTCCTCCACTGCACCTCTGGATGCCTCTGATTTCACCTGGAGGCATGCAGAAGTTTACTTTTGTTGACTTCTGTACAAATCCTGCAGAAAGAAAAATTGTGGTATGCTCAGGGGCATAGCTATAGGGGGTGCAGAGGTAGCAGTTGCAACCGGGCCCAGGAACCTGAGGGGGCCCAAAGACCCTTGTGCCGTGTAAAAAGACACCAGTATTATAGAAAGTGCTTGATGGCCAAGTTACACCTCTGGCTGGAGAGGAGGGGTTACGTCAAGAATTTGGCATGTGGGGGTTGCCGGTTCAGGCACCACGAAGACTATGTGCTTCCCTGCCCCAAGCTGAACTCTTGCACCAGAGCCCATGAGCCCTTAGCTACGCCCCTGGGTATGCTCCATCAGATTCATATGCAGGTCTTCACTTCTACAAGCATTGATCCTAGATAAGAGTATCTCTGTATGTATGGAGTCTGACAGGCTCTGTGCAGAAGTCCTTAGATGCTACGTGGCTTTGTACCAGCCAAATGTCCCCTGTGCACTGTCATCCAGGCTTCGTGCACTGGGCTCTGCTGTGAGTCTTTAGCAATGTTCCTAAGGGTACGTGTCATGGTAAATGTCTTTGCACTAAATGGATGGGTTCCACAGCTCTAATAATAAACAACTGCATAATTATTGTATATATTACACATCAGAGAAGTATGCCTGCACAATAGACCCGGACTGAACTCCATCAGTATAAACCTGCTCCTGGCTGCTTACCATGAAACACTTGACAAAAGGGAAAAAAAAAAAAAACACATGAAACCAATTTCACTGTGAAATAATACAAATTCTCTGATTAGAAAGCCATGTATTTATGTGGGGCCATGCTTGGTCGGTGCAGTATTTTATAGCTGTATGCAAGCTCATGTCAAGGGGGGTGGTTTAAAGTGAACGTTCAGCGGAGATGACACATCAAAGAATAGAGGGACACGCAGCATATGTAAAGGAAACTGCGACAGCCAATATGTTGTCATAGGATGCATGACTAACCAGGATTGCAAGGTTTCAAGTCAGATAGGTTTAAAACATACACTCAAGACCAAGGCTGCGGCTTTGAAAGCCTAATTGTATGTTCGCATGGGAATTTTTCAATGTGGTCGTGTGAATGTAGCCTTAGTATGTACAGTATGGGCTCCGATGAGCTGAAGTAAGTTATACGCAAAGTCGAAAAAGAGAGTGAACTATTTACCCCTTGGGCGTCAGGCAGAGCCTAGATTCTGTACCTAGACTATGTGTGGCACTGCACGCTGTTCCATGGGGTGCAGCCTATCAGAAATATTCTCCCCTGAAACAGGTAGCTCCAGGCATGTCTATGGTGTCTGATAACAGCCATAATACCGCCATATGCATAAGATCTTCATTAGAAACATCTCAGCAGTCAACAGCAATCACAATGGATCTGATACAGCAGTCAACGGATTAAAGAACTGCACCCATTATATCGGAATCATTTAGATGAATCTACATGAATATATATAACATACAGATACGTTACAGGCCAGTTATAGCGGTGGTTGTGGGACAGGTTGGAAAGGTGAGCACAAAATGATAAGCCATGATGAGCGAGTACTCTCATTCTCACTGCACCTGCTCCCTGCTAGACACAGACTTTGACCACAGGAGGCCAGTATTGCGTTATAGGAAGCAAACCTTCCCGTCTCATACACTATCACAATTAAGCTTTTTCATTTTTGTAATAAACAGACTTATATGCGCTTTCAAAGAAATGTTTCAAGGAAATCCTTCCTCTTTAATGAGCAAAACACTGTCTTCTTTGTAGACAATAAAAGTCCAAATATTAGCTACTTTTAGATAAAATATGTTGTTTCTTAAATCCTCTCAGCTTCCTCCTGACACACATTGTGAATCACTGCTTGGCAGGAAAACTCAGCTGAGAAGAGACATTATTGGGAAGTGGGAGCACAAAGCCCCGAGGAAGAAGTATAGGAAAACAGAGACAGGGACCATCCCCAAGTTTACAGCTTGTAGAGAATGAAGGAAAGGAAATGAAGAATGGATCAGACTTACGTTATTACTGCATGTTCTGTAACGAATGTTCCGGCCTTCACAGCTCCTGAAATACAATGTCGTGGAAGCATGAGAATCATTGTAATCCATACAATCAATAATTCTCACATGATGAATACAATTTGATTTAACATGATTATAATAGCATCTAATTTGTACAATTAAACTGAGTTTATTACCAGACCCAGTAATGAATTTCTTTTTTCAAAATCACATTTGGGGCTTGAAGTTTGTGCTCTATGGTAAAGAATGTACTTCTCATGGTTAAGCTGCAAGTGCAGTGACCCAGTGTATCACTGCTAAGAGTTAATTGCCAAGAATTAAAGGGAATCTATCACCAGCGACTTCCCTATCCAACTCTTTGTATAGACACATAGATGTGGTCCGCCTGATTAAAACATTGCTTTTCATTTGTTGATCCGCGGCTTCGTTTCCAAGTTATGATACTTTTTCTTAATATGCAAATTAGCCCTTTGGTGCAATGAGGGCTTCACCATTGCTCTTGTTACAATAAAGCTCAACTCCTTTCTGTAGCCAGCCCCCTTGCCTCATTGCTTTTATTGACAGGGCCAGGCAGAAGGAGAGCAGCCAGAGAGGGGCTGGCCACATAAATGAGTGGAGCTTCGGTGATGCAGAGTTGTGGCCACAGCACTCGTCCAGAGGAATTTTGTGGGTGCACGTCCCCAGTTAGATCTCCCTCCACCTGGGGATTCGTATAAAAGTTAATATGTATTTATGGTTTAAGACAGCACACCGATGAGGTTATGTGGAAAATTGCTTCTTTTATTTCATTCATTTCAACACCACTGGTACACAATATACATCAGTGCAACGTTTCGGGCCCTTTTCAGTAGGTGCCCTTTTTCAAGCTGTTCCGATGCTCGGCTATGTGTGGATAGCGGATTGCAAACAGTTTGATAGGGAAGTCGCTGGTGGCAGTTTCCCTTTAAATGTTTTGCTTTGTTGTGAAAGCACTAATTTCTTTATGCATTATGTATCCTCCATGGTTCTTTATATTCTAGCAATATATCATTAATTCCATAACTTCTCACAGAAGACCTGCCACATCTGATATGTCTGTAAAGTAAGTAAAGACATGCAGTATTGAGAAGAGTAATGGTAATACCCAATTGGCAATATTTTTATGCATTTCCAGAAGTAATAACGAAGGTTACAAATACTAGGGCAAAGTCCTAAGAAAAGCTATTGTAGCACGTTAGATCCTCTTTTAGTACCCAAACCGTTATGTGGTACTACATAAGTAATTTGTATTCATAGTAGCCAGTTACACCAAATATTTTATTTTCATAATTCATATAAGCAATTTTCCATTTTGACTATGTTCTCTAAGAAACATATTGCCGATATCTATGAATTTGTGCCATTGTAACTACTTGATTTAGGTGTAGGCAGTAGTGGGAAGTGTTGGTGACACTTTATGACTGTCTAAAAGCATAAAAACATGATGTTATGCATAGCATGAGGGTTTGTTCAATTAGCTAAATTCTGGAATTAATGTAACTAATGAATGTTTTAGAAAGATTGAATAAATGGTAACGTATCAACATGAAGGACCGAAGTGGTTGATTTTAGGAATAAATTCTGCCTGGTTGTTTTCTGTCTTTTTAAGCGAGAAAGAAATTCCCCACTTAACAGTCAATACATTAGAAGAATGAATCTGGTAACATAAGGTTCATTTATATTTTTCTAACACTGTGCAAACTACTCAGTTAAAGGACTTTTCAGAGATTCTGATACTAATAACCTATTCTCAGGATCAGGGGCGGATTGGCCATAGGGGCCATAATTTCCTGGTGGGCCGATGCCCAGGGGGCAACTCAAGCCCTCTTGATGGCCGAAGGCCAGGTACATAATGATCTGATGCTCAATGGCTACAGGTACTCAACTGTATTACCGTCCTCATGACGGTTATACAGTTGAATACTGTGGTTGGGGCGGCAGTATTTTGAGCTGCCCTGTAGTATTTGGTTGTGCTGGGGCAGTATTCTGTGCTGCACTACGGTATTGCAGGCACTGCCTACTTCTGTTATCCCTGCCTATTTATTTTGTCCACTTCTGTCAATTTGGACCCACTGTGGGGATTCGCTCTGGTAGACAGGGTATGCGGACGCAGCACAGAGGCAAATTACCAGTTCTTAAATCAAACTTCCGTGTTTATTCACACATAAGGCAAAAAACATGACATCACTTTGCAGTCTTTGTGATAGTTCACACACAATGGAAAGTCCACATAGCAAAAAGTCACCTTGTTGGCAGTTCTATCTCCAGCAGTCCATAGCAGGCTTTTAGGGGGCCTGTTTCCCCTAAACACGGGTCTCAGCCCTCTAACACGGCACAGGCCCCAGATCCCAGCACACACCCTTTGCTGCTGAGCCCAGCTGTCTTTTAAGGACAGCTAGGTGCTGTCAAAACACGGACCGGCACTTAAAATCCAGTCTGGTGTTTGACCCTGGCTGCAAATCAGCACATGCTGGGAGGAAAATACCTGTTTTCCCAGACCATACCCTTCACTGTGTCACACCACCTACAACATGGGGCCACTTTTAGTTTTCTTTTCCAGGCCCACTTTAAGTTCCCTGCTCCAAATAGGTCATCAATATCGGATCATCGTGGGTCCAACTCTCGATACCACCACCGATCAGCTGTTTGAAGAGGCTGAGTGCCGTAGCCTGTTCATCAGTCACGTAGCCTAGGCTCAGCTGAGTGCAATTCAAGTGAATGGGGCTGAGCTGCAATACTAAACAAAGCTGCTATCCAAAGGATGGCATCAAAAACCACTGTAAATCATTTCATAATTTTGTCCATTAATCATATTGCTGATAATACCACCATCAGCTAAGAGATTACCACAATGAAAGAGATGGCCATGAAAGATGAAGAATATTACCACAATTGTAAAGTAACCCATGTAGTTTTACCTTCTAATATACTGTCTTACAGTAAGTTTACTGGTAGTAACACATGTTTTGAATCCCTACAGATGGGGCTAGTTGGATTTTATACTTGAAAAACTACATTTAATTGCATTTACATACAAAGGGATACTGCTCCCTTGGTATTAATTTGTTCTAGAAGAAGCTTAAAAAAAGGAAAACTAGTAAGTAAGAAAATAAAGGAAAACATGGAAATTAGAGAACCATAAACAGATAACCAATACAGAATATGTCATTCCATATAAATGTCATAAACAGCTGCTGGAATCTCTAAGTACAATATGCAGCTTATTTTGAAAGAGAAAACTTGTCCTGGGCTTTTGCACAGATTGTTAGCAGTCAGTATATGCCTGTATTACACAGGAAGAGAGCAGTACATGGCATGTAGTACAGGCAGCGAATGCAGTAGACGTGTCACAGGTGGAATAGTACAGTACAGATAGAGAGCAGTACAGTACATGTAGTACAGGTAGAGAGAAGTACTGAACATGCAGTACAGGTATTGAGCAGTGCAGAGAACATGCAATACAGGTAGAGAGTAGTACAGCACATGTAGCACAGGTAGAGAGCAGTGCAACACATCTAGTGCAGGTAAAGAGCCAGGTGAAGAGTACATGTAGTACAGGTAGAGAGCAGTACAGTACATGTAGTACAGGTAGAGAGAAGTACTGAACATGCAGTAGAGGTAGTGAGCAGTGCAGAGAACATGCAATACAGGTAGAGAGTAGTACAGCACATGTAGCACAGGTAGAGAGCAGTGCAACACATCTAGTGCAGGTAAAGAGCCAGGTAAAGAGTACATGTAGTACAGATAGAGAGCAGTACAGTACATGTAGTACAGATAGAGAGAAGTACTGAACATGTAGTACAGATAGAGAGCAGTACAGTACATGTAGTACAGGTGGAGAGCAGTACAGTACATGTAGTACAGATAGAGAGCAGGACAGTACAGGTAGAAATCGATACAGTATATGCAGTAAAGCTATACAGCAATGTAGTACAGGTGGAGAGCAGTACAGAGAATGTAGCACAGTACATGTAGTACAGGTAAAGAGCAGCACAGTACATGTTGTACAGGTGGAAAGCAGTACAGAGAATGTAGCACAGTACATGTAGTACAGGTAAAAAGCAGCACAGTACATGTAGTACAGGTGGAGAGCAGTAAAGAGCATTTAGTACAGGCAGAGAGCAGTACAGTACAAGTAGTATAGGTGGAAAGCAATACAGTAAATGCAGTAAAGCTATAGAGCAATGCAGTACATGTAGTACAGTTGGACAGCAGTACAGTACATGTAGTACAGTTGGACAGCAATTGCGGACAAGAAAAGGCATTTTCTATGAGAGTGCCGGCGATGTGCAGTCCGCAAAATGCGGAACGCACATTGCCGATGTCCGTGTTTTACGGATCCGCAATTTTCGAAACACATACAGGCGTGAGTATGGCCTCCGACGAGGCGAAGTTAGTTATTCCCAAAGTATTACAAGACTTTGGTGAATAACTTTGGTATTTGATTTTTAAACTGAAAAACCATTTTAAAACTTAGATCCAAACTCTGCTTTGGTTCCGACTGTTACATCGGAACCGAAGCTGAATTCAGATCCAAGTTTTAAAATGGTTTTTCAGTTTAAAAATCAAAAACCGAAGTTATTCACTGAAGTTTCGCGAGACTTCGGGAATAACTAACTTCGCCTCGTCGGAGGCCATACATTTTAATGCTGTATGGATACAGATCTCTGTACAGCATTAAACCGAAGTTTTGAGTGAAGTGACTTTGGATCTAGGATCTGAAGCTCGCACCGCTCATCCCTACTTGCTCATCCTAACTTTTTAATGTTTGCAGGCAATTAAAAAAAAATATTTGAAAAAAGCAAAACATGAGGCCCCTGATACTGGAAATCATTACTAACCGTCCATTCAAACATCTTCGTAAAGAGTAGGATGCTCCTCCACCACAAGTCCGTGAACAGTCACTCCAGCTCCCCCAAGCATCCCAGCCGTTGTCTTTGTCGTTGTCAGAGCGGGTAATTCTGGATGTCTGTGATCATAAAAAAACAATAGTAATATTAATAAATTGGTCAGAGTGTAAATGAATGTTGACTACAAGGAGCCTGGGCAGAACTAAGGGAGTGCAAAATGAAATGTCTAGAACTAAATCATAGTGAAGCAGTAAGACTCATGCATTCACGTGTGGTATAGATCCAGGCGGCAGTGTATGGAATTTCACTTTGGTGTTTTGAAGTTCGACATTCGGGGTTTTTGGCAATTCCGTTATGGATTCCGTTACCACGGGCCATAACGGAATTCTATGACGGAATGCATAGCAGAATGCCTTTAAAAGGATTCTGTCAGCTAGTTTGAGCCTATAGAGCTGAGGACATGCGCTGCTAGATCACCACTAGCACGGCCTGCAATATACATTTCCCATAGCTGTGAGTGCTTTTAGTCAGTAAAAAAAAACTATTTATATGCAAAAGAGGCTAGTAAGGAGCCCAAGGGGCTGTTGCCAACGTTTCAGGAGCCCAGCCACACCCACTGTGAAGGAGCCCAGAACCGCCCGCATCCTACGAATCTCCTCCTTATTCCCCCGACGTCACAGAGTTGAAGTGCTGTAATCTCGCGTGTGTAATCTCGCCGCATGTGAGTGCCGGAATGGTGTTCCTTACCTGTGCTGGCATCAGCCTCAGGGAACGAACTGCACATGCGCTAGCTGGGATGCGCGAGATTACGGCGCTTCAACTATGTGACATCAGGGGAGCAAGGAGGAGATTCGGAGGATGCGGGGTGGTGCTGGGCTCCTTCACAGTGGGCGTGGCTGGGCTCCTGAAACGTTGGCAACAGCCCCTTGGGCTCCTTACTAGCTTTATTTGCATATATATATAATTTTTTAATTTTTTTTTCAGAATAAAAGCACTCAGAGCTATGGGAAATGTATATTGTGGACGTGCTAGTGGCAAAATAGCAGCACATGTCCTCAGCTCTATAGGCTCAAACTAGCTGACAGAATCCCTTTAAGAGGCATTCTGTTTTGCATTCCGTCATAATAGAAGTCCATGGACCGCATAACGGATCTGTCTGGTTTCCGTTATGCAGGAGAGGACTCATAAAAACCAATCAGATTCCACCTATCATTCTCCAAAGAAGTGGTCAAAATGAAAGGTGGAATCTGATTGGTTGCTATGAACAACTAAGCCAGTTCTACTTTACTCCCTCTACTTTACTCTCCCTTAAAGTCTTCTTCGTCACCTATTTCGTTACTCTACTGAGTGTTTACTTTTGTACTTCACTTAAAATGTTCCTGTAATTAGAGGAAAATTCAGTTGATGAGAGCTTTATAAGCTTTAAGAGTCGGGATGGAGCATATGTGTATTTGTATTTAGTTGGAAATTATTAAGTGGTCTAATTATTCGTAATTGTCGCAGTTTGTGTTTATTTAGGCAGAAGGGCCTTCCTCCCAAGGTTCAGAGCTGCCGCTAGCATTCAACCCAGAGCCAGCCATCTCATGAGAGGCCTAGGAAATCATAGCAAGGCACTCACCATCTGACGAGAACCAGACTGGCTCCAACCGTACAAAATTAATGATTTATTGTTCACAAGTATTTTATGAAATGCATGGTTTGGGCTAAATAGCACGCTATGACATTAAGCAGACACTTTCTGCACGACTGTGCGATAATTGGCATTTTTGCTCACGATACATATTTTCAATTGAAGTACATAATGAGTCCATTAATTATATACTAATAACAGTGTAAGAAAAAGTAACGGCTTCCATTTATCTACTGTTAGTTTCTTTAGAGTCTGGACAGGTCCAAGCAGCCAGGTGACTGCTTTCCTATTTTTTTTTAATTTTTGGGATAGGGGGTTTTTTCCTCTCGTACCAATAGTTTCTATAGACTATATTATTTTTAAAAGGTTTCATCTACTGGACACAATTGTTTCCAAAAAGTATTCCAGACATTAAAGGGGTTGTCCCATCTTAGACATATCTGAATAGCCACAGGATAGGCCCTAAATGTTGAATAGATGTCGGTCCCACTTCTCCATTCAAAGCCACCAAGTCGTCAGTTGAGAAGAGGGTTATGTTTAGAGGTGGGTCCCGCATCTATCAGAAATATCCTGTGGATATACCATACATATCTAAGATGGTAATACCCAGGGGTGGATAGGCCATAGACCTTACAGGGTAATTTCCAGGTGGGCCGATGTTTATGGGGCCGCCTGAGCCCTACTCACGGCCGGCCAGTGGAAGTTTGTAGGGATATATTTTGTGCTGCTGGCAGCATTTTGTGATACACTGTGGTATTTGGCTCTGTTGTGGTGGTATAATGTACCACAATATAGTGTGCTGGCCCTGCCTTCCATCAATTTAGACCCAACTACAAAACGGGCCCACTTTTAGTCCAGGGCCACTCCCACTCGCCCTTGGTAATACCCCTTCAACAAGTATCAATGTTAGATATGCAGGGGACCCCAATGATCACTAGGACAGAATGTCTTTCTTTCTTTTCCCTTCCCACCCATGCCAAAATGTCAATGAGTTCTTTTATGCAGTGTTGGACAAGAATGTGTACTCCACTGTATGGCATTCAGAGTTTTAAATAAGGGCTCATTCACACGACCGTATGGCTTTTTCAGTGTTTTGCAGGCCGTTTTTAACGGATCCGTTATTCAGTTCTTTGTTTCAGTAGTGTTTACAGTTCAGTTCCATTTTTCCGTTCCGTTTTTCCATATGGCATATACAGTATACCGTAAGTACATAGAAAAAATTTCCAATAGATGGTTCCGCAAAAACGGAACTGATATGGAAGACATACGAAGTACATTCCGTATGTTTCGTTCTTTTTTGAAGACCCATTGACTTGAATGGAGCCACGGAACGTGATTTGCGGGCAATAATAGGACATGTTCTATCTTTGAACGGAACGGAAAAACGGAATGCACACGGAGACACTTCATTTTTTTTTTTTGCTGACCCATTGAAATGAATGGTTCAGTATAAGGCTACTTTCACACTTGCGGCAGAAGATTCGCCGGAACTGCCTGCCGGATCTGTCAAAACGCATGTAAACTGATGGCATTTGTCAGACAGATCAGGATCCTTATCCGTCTTACAAATGCATTGAAATGCCGGATCTGTCTCTCTGGTGTCATCTGGAAAAACGGATCCGGCATTTATTTTTTTCACATTTTTTCCAGTCTGAGCATGCGCAGACCACAATGTCGGATCCGTTTTGTCGGAACACTCAACATTAATGCATGTCAATAGGAAAAAATGCCGGATCCGGCATTCCGGAAAGTGTTCCGGAATTTTGGACGGAGATAAAACCGCAGCATGCTGCGGTACTATCCCCGTCCTGAAAAGTCAAAAAGACTGAAGTGAAGACATCCTGATGCATCCTGAACGGATTGCTCTCCATTCAGAATGCATTAGGATAAAACTGATCAGTTCTTTTACAGTATTGAGCCCCTAGGACAGAACTCAGTGCCGGAAACGAATAATGCTAGTGTGAAAGTACCCTAAGTAATGCATACTGAACAAAAAAATGGACTGTATATTGAACGCAAAAAAACGTTCATGTGCATAAGCCCTAAGGCACATGCTCAGGATCAGTTGCCATTTCCGGCAGTGACTGCTGTATTGTGCAGCAGACACACGCCGGTAGTGTCCATGATCGGAGATAACGGCACTTAACCCCTCAGATTGTGTGGTCAGTTGCGACCAAGGCAACTGAGGGGTCATTTACCAGAAGCAGGCTGCTCCTGGTGATAGAACGGCATCCCCAATGACAAGATTCCGATTGCCTTCTGCAGGTTTCCAGACCTGCCAAAGCAAAGCTCCTATTAAAGGGGTATTCCTATTACATACAATTGTGGCATATCGCTAGGATATGCCCCTATTGTCTGATAGGTGTGGGTCCCACTTCTGGGACCCGCACCTACAAGGAGAATGGAGCGGGGAGAGCTGTGGCTGGAGGACCCCGGGTTTAAATGGGAGCGCACCTCTCTGCCTATGATAGAGCTCAATAGGAATACAGACAACTTACAATAGACTGCAATTGTAAACAATTGCAGTCTATTGTAAAAATAAAGTTCATAAAAAGAGTACAAACAAAGAAATTTTATAAAAAATAAAACAAAAAAGAATTTGTGTAAAAATTCAAATCACCCCTTTACCCATTGTACATACACAATTAAACAGACAAAACAAAAACCTTATTAGTACCAGTGCATCATAAAGCCATAACACAAAAAAATCAATATGACCAAATCGCTGCTTTACGGCTGTTTTGCCCCATCCCCCATCACCCCAAAAAAACGGAATAAAAAGTAATCAAAAAGTCATACATATCGCAATATGATGTCATTAAAAACTACAGACCACCCAGCAAAAACAGAGCTCTGTAGATGGAAATGTAAAAAAGTTAAGACATCAAAATATGTTTTTAAAAGAATTAAAACTAACAGAAACAACATAAATTTGGTATGGCTATAATAGAACTGACCTGCAAAATAAAGGGAATGTGTCATTTTTATATGAAAAACGTAAATAGCAGAATTGTGGGGGGGAAAATTCTGTCTACTGGGCCTTTTTTCCAACTAAAATAACGGAGGAGCATTTCGTTTTTTGTTTTTTTAACATAGAAGTCAATGAATAATGTACAGAAATGGAAAGTGTTTCACATGAATCCGTTATTCAATCCAGTAGAATGCAGAAGTAACCTTAGCCTTAAGACTCCATCTAACATCTGAATAAGAAATCATATTGGAATTCACAAAAAAAACCCATAAAATTTAGACATACACAAGTGTAAACTTATTGTCAAATATGTGTTTAGACTAATTAGGTTTGACACTTTAGCAAGGACTGGTAATCCTATTTGTCAAATCTGAAAGGTCCATTCCTCGCACACATATTTTTACGGACACACATGCATTTTTCAAAGATTTCCTTAAAAGCTTAAAAAAAACATAAAACTAGGGTTTGAAGGGAAACGCACTTCCTTTGCCAATCTGTGCACTAATCCGAATGGTATTTGAAGCATCACAATGTGTTTTTATTGGCTTGCTGGTTTTATTTTCGTATTTTGTCCTATGCAGAAGTGATATGTGCTCTGATTTCTCCCAGATGAATCAGCTGACGTTTAACCCCACAACCTTTTGGGTTTTCAGCAACAGCTTGCAAAGCAATTTACAAAAAGCCTTCTGAGGGTGGGTTCACACTAGCGTTATGGATTCCGTTATGGCCTTTCGTTATAACATGGTTATAACGGAAAATAACGGAATGCCCAGACAGAATGGAAAACGGAAGCCTTTAAAAGGCATTCCGTTTGCTTTCTGTCCTAATACAAGTCTATGGGAGGAAGAACGGATCTGTCCTTCTGTCTTATGGATTCCGTTATAACATGTTATAACGGAAAGCCATAACAGAATCCCTAACGCTAGTGTAGCCCACCCTTAACATAGGCTTAAAGGGGTTGTCTCACTTTAGCAAAGGTCATTTATTATGTAGACATGTATTGTGATTGTCCATATTGCCTACTCTGCTGGCTTGATTCATTTTTCCATCACATTATAGTATATTATACACTCTTTGTGCTGATCGCCCTGCAATCCAGCATCAGTGGTCATGCTTGCATAGTATAGAAAAAAGTGCCAGCCCCTCTGGTGTCTGGGACCATGAAAGCATGCACAGACACACATGCGCAGCAGTTCCTATCCCAGCAGTGGCCATAACCTCTGGATACAAGCAGTGTATAATGTGATGGAAAAATGAATAAAGCCAGCAAAGGAGGCCACATGGACAATCACAGTACCTTATCAAGTGACTGGTATTAACTTTCTCTACATCAGGGATTATCAAACTTTGGCACTCCAGCTGTTATGAAACTACAATTCCCAGCATGTACACCTATTTAGCTGTTCTTGTAAAGCTCGTAGAAGTGAAGAGAGGATTCTGGGAGTTGCAGTTTCAGAACAGCTGGAGTGCTGGAGGTTGCTGATCCCTGCTCTACATGATAAATGTCATTGGCTAAAGTGAGACAACCCCTTTAAGCAAATGACATTTTAAGAGAAAGAAACCTGATCTGTATGATGCAGCATCTGCAGAATGGTTTATATTGGACAATTGCTTATAAGGAAACCATTCTCAAAAATTGGCATATATTTATGATGCAGAACTAGAGGAATCATAGGAAAATAGTGGGACTTTATTGCTCCATATAACAGCTAGATTACTAGAGACCTTCAATAAGCACTCCATGGAGGTGAATAGAAACCACAACAATTATCAGTCACCAAAAAGCTATTAACTTTATCTTGAAAAGAAGCATTGGAGGATTAAAACTAACATACAGTATGTCATGACTGGTACACAATCCATGATATATCTCCATGTAGATACTGCAATAGAAAAAGTTTTTTTAAGCAAAAGACCTATGGTATATGTTTTACTTGTTGGTCCAAAATGCCATTCTCTCCCTCACTGCTAATAAAACAAATAAAAACTGAATATAAACACAATCAGCCATATCACTAAAACCTAAAAAGTAAGACTGTGTAGTAGGCCTGCACAATATATCGCCAAAGCAATCGCAATAAATCGCCATATCGCAATCGCCAATTGTCCGACCCAAAAATGCTGCAATAGTATTACCATATTCTTCGCTTTGAAAGACAAACTTTTTCCCCCCCAAAAGTGGGGGGAAAATGGCAGTGCGTCTTATAAAGCGATGGTTGACCTTTTACGTGGCTGACACGGATGTATCGCCGGCCGCTATGTTGCACAGCGCGGCCGGCGATACATCAGTTACAGTGCGGGGAGGGAGGAGGGGCTGGAGGCAAGTCGTTATTTTAATGAACAAATGTTCTTCTATTTATTCTGTTTATCTGTTCTGTGCAGTGCTATTAAGAAAATAGCAAGTTTTGTATTTTGTACATTTGCAGTAATGCAAATGTTATTTAACATAGTAAAAGATGTTTTATTTTGAAAAACACTGTGCATTTCAGTTCTTGAGTTAAGCATAACTACATTTCAGCATTATCAGTAATTTGTGTGCTTTTGCCTTGAAAATCCAAGCAAATAGACCTCTAGCACAATTCCCTTAAAATATCGCATCGCATATCGTTATCGCAATTTTTAGGGCCCTAATCGCAATCACACAAAATTCCCATATCGTGAAGCCCTACTGTGTAGGTCTTCCATCGAATCATGGACTCTATAGGACCTGCTGTTTTGAAGATGCTCATTTTCTTTGTTTCCAACACAACAGCTTCAAGAACTTGCTGTCTAAAACATCTCATTCCTTGACAAGGTCGCCTGTAGGGCTGCAGCTATCGACTATTTTTCTAATCGAATATTCTATTGGTTAATCCAACGATTAATCGAGTACTCTAATAACAAAAGAACATTTTTCTTTATAAAAACTCATCCGCCCCCCCCCCCCGTGCCATCAGCTGTTCCCCCCTAGTGCCATTAGCTGCTCCCTCAGTGCCATCAGCTGCCCCCCCCCAGTGACATTAGCTGCTCAGTGCCATCAGCTTCCTCCCCAGTGCCATCAGCTGTCCCCAGTGCCATCAGCTTTCATCCCCAGTGCCATCAGCTGCCCCCTAGTGGCATCAGCTGCCCCCTCAGTGCCATCAGCTGCCCCCCCTAGTGCCATCAGCTGCCCCCCCTAGTGCCATCAGCTGCCCCCCCTAGTGCCATCAGCTGCCCCCTCAGTGCCATCAGCTGCCCCCTCAGTGCCATCAGCTGCCCCCCAGTGCCATCAACTGTCCCCCAGTGCCATCAGCTGCCCCCTAGTGCCATCAGCTGCTGCCCTAGTGCCATCAGCTGCCCCCCACTGCCACCAGCTGCCCCCCCAGTGCCACCTGATGCCCCCCAAGTGCCATCAGCTGCCATCCCAGTGCCATCAGCTTCACCATCGATGCAAAGGTATCCCAATACTTTTGTATTTATGTTCATGCATACTGAAGTACTGCTTGGAAAGCTTGGCTGGTCAATCAGTCTGGTAAAGATTTGCAGGGCACATTAGTAAAAACCTAAGTGGAAAATTCTGACCCTTGAAGGGTACTAAAGCAAATCCCAAATGGTCCTCTTTATTATGTTATTATGTATGAGCAAGACAGCTACTAATTGTTAAAATGTCATTAACCATTCAGCTTAAAATTTCATATTGACAATTTTAACATTTAAAAGTTTTGTTCACGGTTTCTCTCTCTGGACGGCTTCTCCGGAAAGTCTTGTACTGTACTTTTTACCGAGCAAGAATATGAAATGTGACCCACCTAAATTGCATGCTTGACCCTGCAGGCCACAGAACAAGACTTTGCTCTTCTGTGAAGTAACCAACACTCATGAAACATCTCATCTTCAAAAAGAGCACCATGCTGAGTTACTGCCAGAACAGCTCAACATTTTAGCCAGAGTTTAGGAAAGAATGGCTGATATGTTTCTCAAGGGAAATATAGTTTGCATTTTTTCTTCATCTAAATCATCAATTTTATGAACAGTAGTTGGACACACATTTGAGGACAGAATAAAGGCAATCACTGCATATCAGCCACAGACAGTAGCTAGATCAGGGGTGTAACAATAAAGGGTGAAAGATTTCAAGGTTGTACCTGAACCCTGATGCCTGTGGGGGCCCATCTGTGGCATAAAAGCAGAGCTGCACTAAAAATGATACATGATAGTTTATTGTCCCTGTTAAAGGGCTTTTCCAGGCCTTTAAAGGGTTATTACAATCTCAGACATCGCTAGGATATGCCCCCAATGCCTGACAGGTGCAGGTCCCACCTCTGAGAACCGCACCTATGCTTAGAACGGAGCCCGCAAAGTCCTGGAGAATGCATGCCCAGGGTAATTATTTTATGGAACAGTTTATAGTTGCTTCTGAGTTACTGAACTGCCTTTATGTATTTGTCATTTAAGTCAGTCTGTACCTTATTTGTACCTTATTTGCCCCCATATGATGGACAATCAGAAGACTAGAGAGTAGTTAATCTTTAACGAGAAGTGTGCTATGGAAATCATGCAGCGTGGCTGACACTTAAGTACTTTTGAATTCCTAAAATTGATTTTATTTTTTTATTTTTTAAATGCATAACACTTTATATTTCCTTGTAAAGGGTTCCATTCAGCTAAAGACGTCACTATTTTTGGATATTCTGGTTGAATGTCATGACTAGAGGTTAACCGCAGGAATATGAAGAGAAGTCTGTAATAGTAGGAAAAACATTTGTCATGTATTTGTTCTCATCCCTTGCTTAATGGCTTTCTATTTTCAGCAAACATGACAAGTTAATAAAAAATATGGACTTGGTTTTTCATACGATAATGAAAGAAAATTAACCAGTGATTTATATAGAGAAACTAAAAGCTTAAAGGCTTAGCACCAATAAGCAGTGTCACAATTACACAACTGAACCAGTTGGTGAAGGCATTGGGTTTTGTACAAAGGAAAATTTGAGAGAAATATACTCTTAGGAATGTTAGCTAAGTAAAGCAACTACAATATATTTGTAATTATATTAAAAAAAAATGGGTTATTTTCTGCAGTGATAATTAGTCTGGAGCGAATCAAGCTTCGGATCATAGATCCGAAGTCGATTTGTTCAAAAACTTTGTTTGAAGAGCTGTTTCCGTACAGCATTAAAATGTATTGGCTCCGTGGAGGAAAACTTTGTCTCTCCCGAAGTTGCGGAAGACTTCGTTAATGACTTCGGTATTCCTATCAGCTTATCTAAAAACCTTTTAAAATAGGAATCCAAAGTGGGCATTGGTACCAGCCAGTACCAAACTCGATTTTGAATTCCGATTTTAAAATGTTTTTAAATAAGCAGATAGGAATACCAAAGTCATTTGCTGAAATCTTGCACAACTTCGGGCAAGACAAAATTTTCCTCCACGGAGCCGATACATTTTAATGCTGTACAGCATTTTTTTTTAACAAATCGACTTTGGATCTATGATCCGAAGCTCGATTTGCTCAAGCCTAGTGATAATCTATGAAGAAGAATATGATTAGGTAATTTTGGACTAGAGGTAGAGTTTAGGATGGGCCCCTGTTTGGTGCTTTAGGTGTGTACAGCATTTGTAATGTTAGACTGCAATGGTTATACCACCATTTAGATTCACACCCAGTGGTAACTAGTTAAGGTCAGCCTTGCAGTGATATAATTTGTACCTGTAGTCTACAATATGACTGTTTTTATGTTTTTTTTTTAGTCTTGGGCAATATTTTGAATGGTAGAGTATAATAGGAATAAACCAGTGAATAGAGAGGCTTGGATTAAAGCAACCCAACCACAGCAGCAGTTTTTTTTATGTTAAAGTGATTTTTATTGAAATATCACAAATAAAAGCCAATTTTTGACATAAATGATATGAATTACATGTGAATTAATCATTACATACTATTGCTTGCATAACTTTGGTATTATCCACATTTATGATACATCTTATGGCGTGTCTTGTCGATACATTTTTTTTGTAAGAAAAGGTAAAGTATAGTTAAACTATCAAACATTTTAACATTCTGGGTTAATCTGTTTTGTCATTTGTAACATATACAGTACAGACCAAAAGTTTGGACACACCTTCTCATTCAAAGAGTTTTCTTTATTTTCATGACTATGAAAATTGTAGATTCACACTGAAGGCATCAAAACTATGAATTAACACATGTGGAATTATATACATAACAAACAAGTGTGAAACAACTGAAAATATGTCATATTCTAGGTTCTTCAAAGTAGCCACCTTTTGCTTTGATTACTGCTTTGAACACTCTTGGCATTCTCTTGATGAGCTTCAAGAGGTAGTCCCCTGAAATGGTTTTCACTTCACAGGTGTGCCCTGTCAGGTTTAATAAGTGGGATTTTTTGCCTTATAAATGGGGTTGGGACCATCAGTGGCGTTTAGGAGAAGTCAGGTGGATACACAGCTGATAGTCCTACTGAATAGACTGTTAGAATTGGTATTATGGCAAGAAAAAAGCAGCTAAGTAAAGAAAAAAGAGTGACCATCATTACTTTAAGAAATGAAGGTCAGTCAGTCAGCCGAAAAATTGGGAAAACTTTGAAAGTAAGGGCTATTTGACCATGAAGGAGAGTGATGGGGTGCTGCGCCAGATGACCTCGCCTCCACAGTCACCGGACCTGAACCCAATCGAGGTGGTTTGGGGTGAGCTGGACTGCAGAGTGAAGGCAAAAGGGCCAACAAGTGCTAAGCATCTCTGGGAACTCCTTCAAGACTGTTGGAAGACCATTTCAGTGGACTACCTCTTGAAGCTCATCAAGAGAATGCCAAGAGTGTGCAAAGCAGTAATCAAAGCAAAAGGTGGCTACTTTGAAGAACCTAGAATATGACATATTTTCAGTTGTTTCACACTTGTTTGTTATGTATATAATTCCACATGTGTTAATTCATAGTTTTGATGCCTTCATAGTCATGAAAATAAAGAAAACTCTTTGAATGAGAAGGTGTTTCCAAACTTTTGGTCTGTACTGTATCTCTTAAGAAAAGAATAACATTGATCGTATGTTCTCCATAATAATATCAGCCACATGTCTGGCCTAAATGTAACTATTACGGGTTTAATGTAACCTTTCATTTTCAACTGTATATAACTGTTAATAAAACTGTGACTTTAGGTTGATCGGCTCTTGTGAATACCTTACCACCCTTCATTTTTCTGGGTAGTGTTTTAACAAAGTATCCCACTTTTTTTAAATAAAGGCACTTTTACCTGAACATATCCCATACATTTTTTTGTTTATGTAATTCCTTGATACCATCTCTATTACATTTTCGATCTTAGGAATAGTGGTTGACTTCCAATTCCTTGCTATCAATATTGTGCTCATTACAACCCCTTTCTAAATGGAAGCAGTTGTAGTGATCACCTGATTACTGAACGGCTTGCCTGTCTCACCCAAAATGATCAACCATATGGCCATACATTTCTCCTGCAGTGGCCACTGCTGGGGGAAGCAAACAAACAAAATGGCCTTCAGATCTGGCTCAGAGAAAGAGGTTCTGAGATACGGTCCACCCGCTAGGATGTTCCAAACATTCTAACCTCTATAACGGTGCAGATAAACACTAAACACAATCACATAAACAGTCTTCAGAAATGGAAATTCTCCTTGAAAATTGTTTCATTCTACCTTGAGTAACAATATTTCCACGGCTTGCTCTACAATGACCTGGTTGGCTCAGCAGTTCGCAACATGGGTAAGCCAAGCTAGATCCGGTTCATCAATCTGCTTGCAGCAAGCAGTCCAATTCATTACCTATTTAGTGGATTAACAAGACAAACTATGTGTGGTGATTATTCTGGCGTGGTTTTTAGAATGGAACATAATATTGCAGAAGGTAATGAGTCCTCTATCGATTCCTGCTTATAACTCAATTTGTGTTGGAAGGAGCAATACTCTTTAGAAAAAAAATTTTGAGGTGTTAATGCAAACAGTCCTCTAAGAGCTAAGGAAATTGAGCAAAGGAGAACAAGGGGGGAAGATGGAAACTTTCATTAATAAGCAATAAAAATATCTTTGAATTTGAATACCAGGCACTTGACTTTTGTAGCCAACTTCAGAAGTTTTAAGGGATTTAGAGAAAAGACCATTCAGCTCCGCAGTGCCTGAAGACACCACAAAATTGGATGTGAGAAAGAAGAGAGGCTGCTTAACAGATACATTTTTTTTAACCAAATCAATAGAAGGTCAAAGAAAATGCTGGATTACAACTAATCTAAAGACTCAAAGGAATGCTTAAAAGGTAAAACAGTGGTTCTGAGCCATAATCCACAGAGTTTATTAAATGTATCTTCTAAAGTTATTTATAGCACTCCTGGCACAGAATATATAATCAATTCAAGATGGAACGTGTACAGTCAGGTCCATAAATATTGGGACATCAACACAATTCTAACATTTTTGGCTCTATACACCACCACAATGGATTTGAAATGAAACGAACAAGATGTGCTTTAACTGCAGACTGTCAGCTTTAATTTGAGGATATTTACATTCAAATCAGGTGAACGGTGTAGGAATTACAACAGTTTGCATATGTGCCTCCCACTTGTTAAGGGACCAAAAGTAATGGGACATAATAATATTTATAAATCTAATTTTCACTTTTTAATACTTGGTTCCAAATTCTTTGCAGTCAATTACAGCCTGAAATCTGGAACGCATAGACATCACCAGACGCTGGGTTTCATCCCTGGTGATGCTCTGCCAGGTCTTTACTGCAACTGTCTTCAGTTCCTAAAATAGTAGTGGGTTGTAGTGGCTCACTCCTTAGTAGTTACAGGGTGGTGCTGCAAGCTCATATAGAGGGAATCACCCCACCCTCTGTTAAAAAGTAAATGTAACAATCGACCACTGAGGAAGGGAGAGCGAATCTACCCGAAACGCGTATGGTGAAACAAGTGATGTACCTGTATTGAGAAGCCTCTGATAAAACTGTATGGCCATACAGAGAAAGAAAATTTTTTTTACAGTAAAGGAACAACTACTTTTATCGTCGAAAAGCTGTACCGAAGGAAATTGCGGAACAGAGTGTCAACTCCCACGATCTTTGGAACTCCCGCGAAATTTGAACCAGCTTGCTGGAAGGAGCGATCAAATAAGCCGGCAGACATTTAAAGCTCGACTCAAGCAACAGGGAGACAGCAGACACCAGACGGTAAGCCAAATACCGATTAAAAGTTTACCTCGACTTTAAAAGGAAATACCATAAGAGACTTTTTATTCCAACATTATCAGGATTCCTGTGGACATTTTATGAATACACTACGTTCCCAGGGGAAATACACCTACAATATTTAAAGTGACACTCATTTTCCCAATCTGAGATAGATTCACAGAGGAATTACCTCCCCCTTCACAATAACAGCATATACAGTCTTGTGAAAAAATTAGGACACCCTTTGAAAGCATGTGGTTTTTTGTAACATTTTTAATAAATGGTTATTTCATCTCCGTTTCAACAATACAGAGAGATTAAAGTAATCCGACTAAACAAAGAAAACTGAAGAAAAGTCTTTTCAAGATCTTCTGTAAATGTCATTCTACAAAAATGCCTATTCTAACTGAGGAAAAAGATAGGACACCCTTGCCCCTAATAGCGAGTGTTACCTCCTTTGGCTGAAATAACTGCAGTGAGACGGTTCTTGTAGCCATCTACCAGTCTTCGACATCGGTCTGAGGAAATTTTACCCCACTCCTCAATGCAGAACTTTTTCAGCTGTGAGATGTTTGAGGGGTTTCTTGCACGTACAGCCCTTTTCAAGTCACCCCACAGCATCTCAATGGGATTCAAATCTGGACTTTGACTTGGCCATTCCAGGACTCTCCATTTCTTCTTTTTCAGCCAATCTTTGGTTGATTTACTAGTATGTTTTGGGTCATTGTCATGTTGCATGGTCCAGTTCCGCTTCAGCTTTAATTTTCTAACTGATGGTCTCACATGTTCTTCAAGCACCTTCTGATACACAGTAGAATTCATCGTGGATTCTATGATGGTGAGCTGACCAGGTCCTGCTGCAGCAAAGCAGCCCCAAACCATGACACTTCCACCTCCATGCTTCACAGTTGGTATGAGGTTCTTTTCTTGGAATGCTGTGTTTGGTTTACGCCAAACATGTCCTCTGCTGTTGTGTCCAAATAATTCAATTTTGGACTCATCTGTCCAAAGAACATTATTCCAGAAGTCCTGGTCTTTGTCAACTTTATCGCTGGCAAATGTCAGTCTGGCCTCGATGTTTCTCTTGGAAAGCAAAGGTTTCCTCCTTGCACACCTCCCATGCAAGTTAAACTTGTACAGTCTCTTTCTGATTGTAGAGGCATGTACTTCTACATCAACAGTAGCCAGAGCCTGCTGTAGTTCTCGAGATGACACTTTAGGGTTTTTGGATACCTCTTTTAGCATCTTGCGGTCTGCTCTTGGGGTGAACTTGCTGGGGCGACCAGTCCTGGGCATGTTGGCAGTTGTTTTGAAAGCCCTCCACTTGTAGACTATCTTCCGGACAGTGGAATGGCTGATTTCAAAATCTTTTGAGATCTTTTTAAATCCCTTCCCAGACTCATAGGCTGCTACAATCTTTTTTCTGAAGTCCTCTGACAGCTCTTTTGCTCTCACCATGGTGCTCACTCTCACTTCAACAGTCAGGAGCACACCAAACTAAATGTCTGAGGTTTAAATAGGGCAAGCCTCATTCAACATGCAGAGTAACGATCTACTAATTATGTGCACCTGGTGTGATATACCTGTGTGAGATCTGAGCCAATTTAAGAGGGAATACATGTGAGGGTGTCCTATCTTTTTCCTCAGTTAGAATAGGCATTTTTGTAGAATGACATTTACAGAAGATCTTGAAAAGACTTTTCTTCAGTTTTCTTTGTTTAGTTGGATTACTTTAATCTCTCTGTATTGTTGAAACGGAGATGAAATAACCATTTAATAAAAATGTTACAAAAAACCACATGCTTTCAAAGGGTGTCCTAATTTTTTCACATGACTGTATAAGACCTGGACAATACTTGAAGTTTTTGGTGTGTGATTTATATCTGTGAATTTATCGACTATAGACTAGTATCGAATATTTTATTATCATATATTTTAGCATTCAATACAATATCGACTATACTATTATATCTACTATAGTTTATGTGATTGTAGTTTTTGTATGTCATTGCTATAATACACTGTTTTTATTATTTTTATTACTTGAATTTTATGGGGATTTAATAATAAATATTTTCTGCATATGTCAATTTGGTTGCCAAGTGTATGAGTGCTCGCCCATTTTTCCATTGTCTTCAGTTCCTGCTTGTTCTTGGGGCATTTTCCCTTCAGTTTTGTCTTCAGCAACTGAAATGCATGCTCAATCGGATTCAGGTCAGGTGATTGACTTGGCCATTGCATAACATTCCACTTCTTTCCCTTAAAAAACTCTTTGGTTGCTTTTGCAGTATGCTTTAGGTAATTGTCCATTTGCACTGTGAAGCGTCGTCCAATGAGTTCTGAAGCATTTGGCTGAATATGAGCAGATAATATTGCCCGAAATACTTCAGAATTCATCCTGCTGCTTTTGTCAGCAGTCACATCATCAATAAATACAAGAGAACCAGTTCTATTGGCAGCCATACATGCCCACGCCATGACACGACCACCACCATGCTTCACTAATGAGGTGGTATGCTTAGGATTATGATCAGTTCCTTTCCTTTTCCATACTCTTCTCTTCCCATCACTCTGGTACAAGTTGATCTTGGTCTCATCCGTCCATAGGATGTTGTTCCAGAACTGTGAAGGCTTTTTTAGATGTCGTTTGGCAAACTCTAATCTGGCCTTCCTGTTTTTGAGGCTCACCAATGGTTTACATCTTGTGGTGAACCCACTGTATTCACTCTGGTGAAGTCTTCTCTTGATTGTTGACTTTGACACACATATACCTACCTCCTGGAGAGTGTTCTTGATCTGGCCAACTGTTGTAAAGGGTGTTTTCTTCACCAGGGAAAGAATTATTCGGTGATCCACCACAGTTGTTTTCCGTGGTCTTCCTGGTCTTTTGGTGTTCCTGAGCTCACTGGTGTGTTCCTTCTTTTTAAGAATGTTCCAAACGGTTATTTTGGCCACGCAAAATGTTTTTGCTATCTCTCTGATGGGTTTGTTTTGTTTTTTTCAGCCTAATGATGGCTTGCTTCACTGATAGTGACTCTTTGGATCTCATCTTGAGAGTTGACAGCAACAGATTCCAAATGCAAATAGCACACTTGAAATAAACTCTGGACCTTTTATCTGCTCATTGTAATTGGGATAATGAGTGAATAACACACATCTGGCCATGGAACAGCTGAGAAGCCAATTGTCCCATTACTTTTCGCCTCTTAACAAGTGGGAGGCACATATGCAAACTGTTGTAATTCCTACACCGTTCACCTGATTTGGATGTAAATACCCTCAAAATTAAAGCTGACAGTCTGCAGTTAAAGCACATCTTGTACGTTTCATTTCAAATCCATTGTGGTGGTGTATAGAGCCAAAAATGTTAGAATTGTGTCGATGTCCCAATATTTATGGACCAGACTGTATATCTAACAGCACAAACATAAGGAAAGTTTAAAGAGAAGTCTACTATATAAATGGATGGTTAATGGATGGTTACCACGTGGTAGAACTCAGACACCCAACACTTGAGGCATTCCTTTTGCCAGAACCAGTGAACTGAATGGATGTTAACTTGAAGCACTCACAAGATCCACTATTCACCATTGGAAAACCAGAACAGAAAAATTTTGTTTATTAACACTTTGTAAATTAATGCTTCATCCGCCTCTGCCTTGTTCTACTCAATTACAGGAACAGAACAATGAAAATACTAGAAGGGCTGGGTCCGTTGCATGATGCACATGAACCACACTCAATGGATCCAATTGACTATAATGGGTCCTCTGGTTGTCTGCCATGTCATCTGGACAAAATTGAGCATCATGCCTAGCATGTTTAACAGAATATGAGATGGAGGCTCTTAACAGAGCATCCAATGTGGATGTGAAGAAAGCCTTATAAAAACAGAACAAGCTAAATATAATACAAGCACAACAGACCATGAGAAAGAGACTCAGATAACTACATGGGGGCCTATAGGCAACTGAGATGAGGCCCTCTGTTTTTTCACACTTAAATGCAACATACATGTGTAGTAGCCATTGAATGTCTTATCCATGAATTTTTATGGATTTGATTTGACAGAGTTGATTAAATTATTGAAATAAAAAATGGGCAAATAACGGCATTGTATACAGATGAAAAAAAATTCCTAAACTCCCTAGGTACTGTACATGTTGTGCAAGCCTGATTCCTGGGATGCTGCGGACACACATTTATAACCCTGAAGCGCTAGAAAGATTGTATGCTTTGCCACTTCTTTCCTACAACCAGTTCCTATGAAATAGCTGGATTTATGCACTAAAATATTACTGATACCAGTAAAAACTCTAACAAGTACCATTCACCAATTACACAAAAATGTAGCTTGGATGGTGATTTATATCATAAAAGTAAAACTTGTACATCTGGGTTTAATGGGCTTAAATCCTCATAAACATACTGTTATTTCTTATTTCAAGTCATCTAATGTATTCTGAATTCGTTTTACAATAAATGTATCGAAATCTGTCAGAAGTACCGGTAGTTGACATTAAGAAGGTCAAAAATAAGCCATTCACTTCCTAAAAATGCCACTATCAGCTAAAATAAACTTTAATATATTCTGCTACTACTTCTCTATCAATAAATTACTAGTATCAAAGAAGGAACAATCTGCCACTCACAATCAGCCCATCGCCACTCCTAAGACTACTTTCACATCTGGCAGAGAACAGCCTGCCAGAGTTCTCTGGATCCAGCATAGTCGAATACTGCCACGTGCTTGCAGAAACCCCTAACAGGGGCAGACTGGCCATAGGGAAATTTCCCGGTGGGTTGATGCCAAGGTGACCACCTGAGCCCTCCTCATGTCAGCAACCTGGGTACATAATGATCTGATGCTCTCAGCATCAATTAATGCTAGAAAAATCAAGTACTTATTCAACTGGCCAGCGACCGCAGGTGCCCTCCTGAACTTAAAGGCTATGGACACCTTTGTTTACTAAAAATCAATAACCCCATATCTTACCATAATGCAGCACATAATACAATTGCACTTGTTTGTTTACTGGTATCAGCTTTGCTTCACATGCCCTCAGAAAAGCTCTTCTATGAGTTTTGCTTAGTGCTGTCATCTCCTGTGAGGCTCTGTGGGCGTTCCTGTTGATTTCACATGCACCAGCACAAGCTCTGCTGCCCCGCCCCCACATCCTGTTACATAGTACAGCCCCGCCCCCACATCCTGTTACACAGCACAGCTAGCAGTCACTTACATATAGGCTGCTGAAACTTGCAAGTAACTTGGTAGTAAGATTTAATTCCAATACACAACATGGTGAGTCTTACAGTATGCTGCAGCCAGTAATCAGCAGATCTATTTCTCACTTTCCATTTTGTAGAAAGTCTATTATTTGTAGACACAATAGATATTTCTGCTGATAACATTAGTGCAGCAATCTACAGTCAGAACCATGGTGTTCTAAGCAGGATATAGATCTAATTACTGACAGCTGTCACTACATGCGCTCTCTTCTGAATACAGTATTGTGTGCAGCAGTCCATACAGTGAGCGGTCACTTCTCCCACACACATTAGTACAGTGTGACGACACACAATGCCATGTACACATATAAGTACACATTGGGTGAGATTTATCAAAACTGGTGTAAAGTAGAACTGGCTTAGTTACCCATAGCAACCAATCAGATTCCCCCTTTCATTTCCAATGAAGCTGTGAAAAATGAAAGGTGGAATCTGATTGGTTTCTATGGGCAACTAGGCCCTTCTACTTTACACTTTTGATAAATGATATATATATACACTCACCTAAAGAATTATTAGGAACACCTGTTCTATTTCTCAATAATGCAATTATCTAGTCAACCAATCAAATGGCAGTTGCTTCAATGCATTTAGGGGTGTGGTCCTGGTCAAGACAATCTCCTGAACTCCAAACTGAATGTCAGAATGGGAAAGAAAGGTGATTTAAGCAATTTTGAGCGTGGCATGGTTGTTGGTGCCAGACGGGCCGGTCTGAGTATTTCACAATCTTCTCAGTTACTGGGATTTTCACGCACAACCATTTCTAGGGTTTACAAAGAATGGTGTGAAAAGGGAAAAACATCCAGTATGCGGCAGTCCTGTGGGCAAAAATGTCTTGTGGATGCTAGAGGTCAGAGGAGAATGGGCCGACTGATTCAAGCTGATAGAAGAGCAACGTGGACTGAAATAACCACTCGTTACAACCGAGGTATGCAGCAAAGCATTTGTGAAGCCACAACACACACAACATTGAGGTGGATGGGCTACAACAGCAGAAGACCCCA
Source organism: Bufo bufo (assembly GCF_905171765.1). NCBI lineage: Eukaryota > Metazoa > Chordata > Amphibia > Anura > Bufonidae > Bufo > Bufo bufo. Next base: position 669,803,943 of record NC_053389.1, on the reverse strand, counting down.
CCGGGTACCACTCATCTCCACTACAAATAGGAAAAAGAGGCTACAATTTGCACAAGCTCACCAAAATTGGACTGTTGAAGACTGGGAAAATGTTGCCTGGTCTGATGAGTCTCGATTTCTGTTGAGACATTCAAATGGTAGAGTCCGAATTTGGCGTAAACAGAATGAGAACATGTATCCATCATGCCTTGTTACCACTGTGCAGGCTGGTGGTGGTGGTGTAATGGTGTGGGGGATGTTTTCTGGTCACACTTTAGGCCCCTTAGTGCCAATTGGGCATCGTTAAAATGCCACAGGCTACCTGAGCATTATTTCTGACCATGTCCATCCCTTCATGACCACCATGTACCCATCCTCTGATGGCTACGTCCAGCAGGATAATGCACCATGTCACAAAGCTCGAATCATTTCAAATTGGTTTCTTGAACATGACAATGAGTTCACTGTACTAAAATGGCCCCCACAGTCACCAGACCTCAACCCAATAGAGCATCTTTGGGATGTGGTGGAATGGGAGCTTCGTGCCCTGGATGTGCATCCCTCAAATCTCCATCAACTGCAAGATGCTATCCTATCAATATGGGCCAACATTTCTAAAGAATGCTATCAGCACCTTGTTGAATCAATGCCACGTAGAATTAAGGCAGTTCTGAAGGCAAAAGGGGGTCCAACACCATATTAGTATGGTGTTCCTAATAATTCTTTAGGTGAGTGTATATATATATATATATATATATATATATATATATATATAGGAAAAATGACAGCACTCTCAAACACTTTATTCACCCCTGTGGTCGCAATTTTTTCAGCTCATTCACAGAGTCTTCAGGCTCAGATATACCACGTCAAGCCATATGCCTGTGAAGGCGTCCGGTTGCCATGGTAACCATTGGGACGCTGCCACAGCAGACCAGCAGCCCGATGGTTAGCCCCTTCCAGACAGCGGGCCCTAAGGACCACCAATGTCAGCCGTTTGCAGTGTGTTACAGCTGACACTCTGCTCCCCTAGGCCATCCTGAAGGTGGAGGGGGGCTCCGCTCGGCCATCCTGAACTGGGGGGAGATGTTGGGGTTCTCTGTACTGCCGCGCCATCCTGAAGGGGAGGGGGGGCTCTGTGCTGCCCCGCCGTCCTGAAGGGGAGGGGGGTCTCCGCTCGGCCATCCTAAACGGGTGTGGGGGATGTTCCCCACATTAACCATTCAAGCATCGGGCCGCTGCCAAAGCAGAGCAGCGGCCCGATGGTTAGCTCCTTCCAGACAGTGGTCCTTAAGGACCACGACATGGAAGGGGTTATGTCTGCAGTTTGAAGCATAACACAGCTCTGCCATCCTGAACGGGGAGGGGGGGGGGTTGTAGAGGAGGGAGAAAGACAGTGCGTGCTCCCGTGTGGAGCCAGGAGGAATTACAGAGAATCCGCCAGATGACGGATTCTCTGTATATTCAATGAGAGCAGCCGCTGTGCATAAAAAGCACAGCAGGCTGTAGAACCCACGAGAAAAAGCTAGATAAATACAACCATTTGGAGAAATGATTTTCTCCAGAAAATAAATTAATTAGTGTAAAAAAAAAAATTAAAACTGCCTATGGGCCACTTTTAGTTTTTTTTTTTCCAGGGCTACTTTAAGTTCCAAGTCCACCCCTGCCCCATAAACTATAATGGGATCCGGCGGGAATATGGCTGCTCCCCAGCAGAAATTCAGAGATTCGGCAAGACAACAATCACTGCAACTTACAGTTTTTGTCTGGCCGAATCCCAGCATTTATGGTGGAGAGTGGCCAGATCCCTGCTGGTTCCCATTCTAATGAAAGGGCTCTGGTGGTAAAGACCCCAACCTGGCTAAACTGGATCCGGAGAACTCTGGCCAGATTACTTTAGCACATGTCTGAAACTAGCCTAAATGAGCCACAAGAAGCCTTTTCATCTTTCCTCTAGTGTGTTCTCTAGTTGCTAGTAAGAAATAAGAACCATTTTGATTGTTGACATCAAAAGAACCAATTGATGGGCTGACATGAAGCAGCTTGACATAAACTATGTGGAATATTCTATTTCTGTAGTCAACAGGGGCATCTAACTGCTAAGAATACATTAACCAAACTATGTTCTCACTGATTTCCTTATTTTAACAAGACAAACGATGATAAAGTTAAGCAGCATTGATACTTGTAGCAGTGAAATTGCAGCATATGTTAACTGTTAAAGGAGTTTTCCCATTACAAACAGTCATCCCATCTCCACAGGATAAGGAATAAATATTTGATCAGCGGGGGTATGACCACTAGGGCTCCTGTCGAATACGAAAACAGTTTCACCAGTTCTGTCAGGAGAAATGTGCCAAATTTTTAGAAGTTTGTGGAGACTACCTAAAATATTTGACCCAAGTTAGACAAGGCAGCGTCACCAAATACTATACACGTGTATGTAATCTTTTGAGCCACTGGGGATGTGATGAAAGAAATAAAAGCTGAAATAAATCATGGTCTCTAGTATTATTGTGACATTTCACATTCTTGAGATACAGTAGTGATCCTGGCTGACCTTAGAGAGGGAATGTGTACTAGGATTAAATGTCTGCAATTGTGAAAAAAATGAGTTTTAAGGTATATGAAAACTTATGATTTTGACTGTATACATTGTGATATCCCCTGAGACCTACGATCAATGCCTTAACACCTAAACATACAGTCCCAACTACACCTTGCCATAGATATCAGATTATAGTCTGCTGAAATGATCAAGATCCCCACTCGGTACCCCTCTCTATGAGCCAGAATGGAAAGCTGCTTTATACGAGCACTTCAAATTCTGGCGGACTTGAGCCACTCTTGCATTTCAAGGATGGCCATTCATCTAAATGGTCTCCATGTAATACCACCTTTTTCCCTGCAGTGAAATGTCCGACCAGCTGTTCCTTTCTATGCCAAAATCAGCTGTTTGCCTGGGGTGATCACCCTGGGCTCACATTCTGAAAGGGGTTGTCTCCGATGATCTGTCAATGAAGACAAATCCATCAGGAACTGGAAGAAAAGTGTCTTTTGAGACAGATATCAACAGGTGTTTAAGCCAAAGCTTCTCCTGCCAAGAGTTATACAGAAGATTATGTATCACAATTCTTGATAAAACACATGCAACAGTAAAATCGGTGCTGTATTATTTGGCTACTCCAGTCTGTCAAGGTTGGAGCAATTCCTTTTGGTTTAAACGATCCCCTAACAATAAGTAAATCAGAGTGTCTCACTTCTGGATGCCCCAAAGATGAGTTATATTCTGTGAGGGAACAAGCCAACAAGTCTTCACTTTTCCTGTAACACCTGCAAGGTGAGATAAAGTATATACAGTTCCCATTTACATCATTAGGATGTAGGTAAAAAGCATAGATGTTATGGGACATTCAGACCATAAGACACTCTTTGTTGCTATTTCCTACTCTGGTTAATACATGATGATCTAGAACAGAAGACCAACCTCTATTAAACTCACATTATTTTAAAAATGAGTTTTCTAAAATGGGTTTTCTAAACCAGACAGCCTCTTAAAAGGATAACCCATGTTCTGTGATACTAATGATAACATTATAATGCTTTATGAAGTTTCTATGATGAATAAAAAAAATATGAGAGGAGGATGAGGCAGCTCTTTATGTCAGTGTTGTGAAGTAACTTGTCCTGCTGTGTGATTAGGACAGGTCTTTGTGTATAGGATGGCGGCCATTTTATTTTTCCTGATAATTGCTCCCTAGACAAAATTAGTCATTATAACTAATAAAAGGTATTTGAGAATATATTTATAATAAAGTAATATTTTGGTATTTTCATTTTCTTAATTCCCAGAGAACCCCTTTCGGGTTTGATTCAGCTGAATAGGGTGAACGATTCAGGTCTGAACCACTTCTATCAGAATCAAAGTGCTGCAATTGGTCTTAAAATTTTTGTTGGACACACTGAGGTCTCCTAGAACTTGTGTTTTTCTCTCTTCTATATCTCTTCTTTTTATTTTTTATTTTTTTCTCCCGCTCCTTCTCCCTGCCTATCGCTCTCTCTTTCTCTATTTTTCCCAAAATTTGCAAGAATCAAAGCACTAAAATTCGGATCCAGATCCACCTAGATGTTTTACAAAATTCATGTCAAATCCTACTAATTTATAATCGATTCACTCATCTTTACTAAAAACTATTGAATATACCCCAGCATTATAGAATGTTCTAGGCTCATTTTTACAATACTACTATGATGGGCTAACTCAACTCTTATTATCTGATTCCACGTTTCAATTTAATTGAAAATCAGCTTTTCATAGTATCCGACTGTAAATGACTATATGAGACTGGCACAAATTAATTGGTATATGAAACTGGCACAAATTAACAAAAAATTGTATATATAATGCAAGATGCAGATGCAAATCTTAAATATAATTAGACAAGAAAAGATCCAAAGACTAAACCAATAACAATCCATGCCAGGCATTGCTTACTTAACTCTCCAATTGTATCGGTGCCCATATTTATAGTATGAAAGAGAGCCAGTTAAAATATGTGTGCCATTAAAACCCACATGTTAAAATTAGCATGACCTTGCAACACAATATTCTGGGAATTATTGTAGTACCAATGCCAGCAGAAATTCAAATCGCATTTTCCTTAAAGGGACCTAGTATTTTGTGCTCCCAGAATACGCAGGTGACATGTATCTGACTACTACCACCACATATAGTAAAAGAAAGAAATAATATCTGGATGATATTTACACTGACTTTCAGCTATGCACATTAAGAGACTATCTATACGATCCAGGGTGATCGATGTAGGATATTCCAAGCCATTATAGTCAAGTAAATCACACAAGTGGCAGCGGCTGTCAGATCTTATGCATGCAGACTCTGGCTGTGCAAAAACAGCTGTTTTTTCTTCACCTTCCCTCACAATATGTGTAATACCAAGCTTACATTGTATTTTCATGGTGACAGATTCCCTTTGAATTTTCATTTACCAGCAATTTTCTGTTTAGTAGCGATAATTTTTTTATTTCAAACAAAATAAATATTTCGGTATATTTAAATGTAAAAATAAAATTTCTTATGGTTTTGGCGGGGGGAAGAGGGGTGCCAGAGAAAGTACCCGCCCCGTGTGCCAAATAACCTAGGCACGACACTGGCTACAGATCTGCTTTAGCGCTACTATACAGAATATTAGCAATGTGTACATATTATGTTATGTTTTTACTGGAATATCTCTGTATAGCTGTGGGAGCCTCACAAAATCTACTACAGGCCTTCAACTTCCCTGCTGACTCTCTCGTTACCAGTTTCAATGAGAAATTTAGTATTATTCTTGCAACATAATATAGCTTCGAAATGGAGTCCAAACATACACTCGCCCAAGACTATTAAATGAAACTGAGCCTTGCTTTCTAAAGCTGATGGTATATATAATGACTGATGGTGAAAAATAAATGTCACATAATATGACATGTATATGAAGAATAGAAAAATAACTATGGGCTAAACATCTCTTCAGGATCCCAACTAGGTGCAAGAATGCAAGAAGTTTTTTTATTCCATATTGCATTTTTTTAATTTTTTTATTTGGGGGTGTCTACTTTTTACACCATGTTATTTTAAGATCCAAATTTCAGTACTGATTCATTTTTTTATATATATCTTAAGCAGCTGGATTTGTAATTTTCTAAAAGACAGCTAAAAAACCCCGGGACAGACGTAAAGAAGTTGTCCCAGGAAGATATTGTTTATAAATAAAGGGGTTCATCGACACTGAGATCCCCTTTTCATATGCAATTAGGGTTTAGCAGATAAAAAAAGAAGACTGACCTCTCATGGACACTCTAGTTCCAGCGCTGAGCTCCCTTCTCCTCCACTTTCAGTCTCTGCTGGACCAGAAATGTGATGTTTCGTATACATGCAAGCCACTGGTGCCAGCCAATCAATGGTCTGAATGGTGTCAGCGATCATGTGTCATGCCTGCACACGTCACCACTGGGGCCACGTGGTGACATGCATCTAGACCATACATCAAACTTCCAGTCCACACATGCTCAGTACTGCTTCTCTCCCTGCGCCTTTGGATATTTCAATGAGATCCCTAGAGTGGTCAGACAGCTGCTTCTAAAGCTGCACCATCTTCTCTGCTTCTCAGAGGAAATGTTGAGCAAGTGATAAGAAAGTAAGACAGCGTTACTGTCTTTGCACTTGTTCACAACCTCGTCTGAGACGCAAAAAAGTAGCTCATAATACCAAGAATTCTTGCATGCCTGAAGTTGCACAGAAGAAAGACTGAGCATATGTGTCCACCTCCACACATTTATAAGGTGGACACAGAAAGGCTGCTCAATAGAAAAAGCAGGCACCGCCATTCTAACATTATTCTTGGAATATCTGGTGCTATGAGCTTTGCTTGAGCAGTGTAAATTTAAAAAAACTTTTATTATTATGGGCTTGATTTAATTATAAGCAATATTTTTGGTGGAACATCCCATTAAATAATAAAATTCTGGGTGCCTGCATACTATTTAAACATTGAGTAGAATAATAAACTGGTATGCAGTGAGTTCATAGGCTCCCTCTAGTTGTGGCTACACACCACAGCCAGAATCTTGCACCTAGATTTTGTTAGTGCAGTTTGATACAATTAGCTTTTGAACACCTAGTCCTCTCCTGCATAACGGCAACCGGATGAATTCGTTATGCTGGCCACAGACTTCTATTATGAAGGAATGCATAGCGGAATGCCTCTAAAGGCATTCCATTATGCATTCCGTCCTTCAATTGCGTTATGGTCCGTGGTCACAGGATCCATAACGCAATACAGCATATACCCCAACCCGAACATGAACTTCAAAACTTGAGGTTCGCTCATCACTACTTACAGCTCATTACTGTGGGAGTTTTTGAAAGCCATAGTTACTATTTGACAAGAAAATGAAATGGGTTATAGGAAAGGATCTTCTTTGAGGACAACTCAAAAGAGCAGCATGATCATAGCAGTTCCTTTGGGACTTTATACACTGCCTGTCCAAAAAAAAAGTCGCCACAAAAAAAAAGGTCACACACTCTAATATTTCGTTGGACCGCCTTTAGCTTTGATTATGGCATGCATTCGCTGTGGCATTGTTTCGATAAGCTTCTCTAATGTCACAAGATTTATTTCCATCCACTGTTGCATTCATTTTTGAGCAAGAACTTGCATTAATGATGGTAGAGTCTGACTGCTGCACAAAGCCTTCTCCAGCACATCCCAAAGATTCTCAATGGGGTTAAGGTCTGGACTCTGTGGTGGCCAATCCATGTGTGAAAATGATGTCTGATGCTCCCTGAACCACTCTTTCACAATTTGAGCCCGATGAATCCTGGCATAATCTTGGAATATGCCCGTTCCATCAGGGAAGAACAAATCCATTGATGGAATAACCTGGTTATTTAGTATGTTCAGGTAGTCAGCTGACCACATTCTTGGAGCACATACTGTTGCTGAACCTGGGCCTGACCAACTGCAGCAACCCCAGATCATAGCACTGCCCCCACAGGCTTGTACAGTAGGCACTAGGCATGATTGGTGCATCACTTTATCTGTCTCTCTTCTTACCCTGATGCCCATCACTGTGAAACAGGGTAAATCTGGACTCATCAGACCACATGACCTTCTTCCATTGCTCCACAGTCCAATCTTTATGCTCCCTAGCAAATTTAAGCCATTTTTTCTGGTTTGCCTCACTAATTAGTGGTTTTCTTACAGCTACACAGCTGTTCAGTCCCAATCCTTTGAATTCCCTTCACATTGTGCGTGTGGAAATGCTCTTACGTTCACTATTAAACATAGCCCTGATTCTACTGTTGTTTTTCTTCGATTTTATTTCACCAAACGTTTAAGTGATCGCCGATCACGATCATTCAGGGCTTTTTTCTGGCCACATTTTTTCCTCGAATACGATGGGTCCCCACTATCCTTCCAGTTTTTAATAATGCGTTGGACAGTTCTTAACCCAATTTTAGTAGTTTCTGCAATCTCCTTAGATGTTTTCTCTGCTTGATGCATGCCAATGATTTGACCCTTCTCAAACAGACTAACATGTTTTCCACGACCACGAGATGTGTCTTTCGACATGGTTGTTTAAGAAATGAGAAGCAACTTATTGCACTAGTTGGGGTTAAATAATTTGTTGCCAGCTGAAAGATAATCGCCCATGCAGTAATTATCCAATAGGAGGCTCATACCTATTTGCTTAGTTAAATTCAGGTGGCGACTTTTTTTTTTGGACAGGCAGTGTATATTGCAATGGGTAAGCATGGTGTTTTAAAATGTTCTCACTTGTAATGGAGCTTCTGTCTACAACATATAAATTGGATAAAAGGAGATAAATGCAATACATTCTATAATTCAGATCACTAATGACTGAAGGACTGATACAATCCATTACAACCCATTTTCATATACCCTAATAGGGATATCTACGTTAATAGTATGAGCTTTTCTGTTCCTCATCATACCTTAGCCAGACAAAGCAGTTACAAAGAGAATCTTTTGCTCTGGAGGACTGGTCTTGACCAATATTACATAGGCAAACCATTTATTTGAATGGAAACTGTGCAATGCTTCATTTGGTGCTGTAGGAAAATTGAACACGCATTGCCAAGTTGCGCAGCTGATCGTTGGGGGTCCCAACAAGGGGACAGTTTTTGTTCTTGCCAATCCTTTTATCGCCAAAGGATTCTTCTATTATGTAGCTATTGCCCAAAGTGGACATCTTGAAATAAGAATGGAAAGGTCTGTGTACTGCATATTGTCTCATCCTGAAATAGGCATCAGACCCTTTACTATAAACTTCCTTTTTTCTCCTTGTCTTAGTTGACTGTAGCTTAATTCAAAAACCAGAGACAATATGAGAGAATCTGATGTTCCACTGACCGTTCCCAATGTCACTTCAATACTATGGAAAAGAGACCCTCCCCATTAACGTTAAACTCTGCTTAAACAGCTTGCTGCTTTCAAGGGGACTCTCAACTTTCATGGAAGGTTCAGTCTCTTCTATCCCACTAGAAGGTCAAGGACAGCCAAGATCTGTAAGGTTCATTACTGGTGTTTAGACTTGTCAAGTTCCAATAAATCTGTAAGCATTGCACATAATAATAATTCATAATAAAAGTACTGCCTGTGTATCCAATAATTACTGTACCAGCATATAGATTCTATAATGACTTACGACTTTGAGTTCACAAGACATTCACTCCCTTATATTTTGTAGAATCCATAACTCTTCTGTTATGAACCAGTTTGTTACAAACGCTGTAATTAAATTACCCTGAGTCTGTTTTGTGGGCAGTTCATGAAAAAGTGAAATAACCTTTATGCAATATCCCTAACATGATATAAGCAAATGTTACCAATCTATTAGGGATTTTTGTTTTCAGATCCATCGCTACATCGGTAGCCTGGCATTGTGATGAGATGACAGCTTCTAGCAGTTTGTAAGCTTCGAGTATGAGTGCAATTTAGCTGGGCTCTCTGGTGCAAGATGCCTGCCGTGATGAGTGTTTAATACAGGCTTTTTCTATGATATCTGATTGCATAGTGCTGTTTGTGCCAAAAGCTCTTAGTGCACATATCCCTTCCTTGCAACTCCTTCCCAGCCTAAGTAATAGACAAAAAGTGGTTTAAAATAAACAGGATAAATGTGCAGAATAGAATAAAGGCAACGGTTTTGAGAACCATGCAAATATAAAATGTATGTTATCATTAACATCCCAAATTCCTATATAGTACGGCAGAAAGTCCTCCTCTCTAGCAGACCATAAAACGTAGTTGTTTTACTGATTCCCAATGATAAGTATTTTTGTAATCAACACTAACTTCATAAAGGCATAATGTATGATCTATACTAAATCCAGCTAATACAAAATGACATCAATTTCCATTAGTCTCGGTGCTAAAATCCTAGCGCCAGCTGCTGGTGTGTCATAGGTTCCAATGCTAAAACCCAAGTATCAGCTGTTTTTGCTGGCATAGACAGTGCCCTAAATGGGGTGAGACACAACTATGTCTACAATACTGGTCACTGGTCATTCTGTGTGCCCCAAACAGGGACAACAGTCAAGGGACATGACTTTTCCTTAAAGGTGCTGGATTTTACCACTGACTTTCCTCAAAATAGGAATTTGAATATTTGAATGGCAGGGGTCCAACACCCTACACCCTGGCCACTTAACTGTTCTGGAGTAGGTCTGGTGCCAGAACTACACAGGCCTGTCCATTGTATAATGGACAGAGCTGGTTACAGCATTGCTGCTCCCATTCACATCATTGGGAGCAGCACTGCCGTAAACAGCTGCTATTGATGGTCTATCCTGAGGATCGGCCATTAATAGTAAAATCCTAGACATCCCCTTTAAAGACTCTGGACACATTTGCATAAATGTTTTTGTATTATTCATTTACTTTCTAAATGAAAAAAAATTAAATGGGATCTGTCAGCAGATTTGTACCTATGAAACTGGCTGATCTGTCACATGTGCGCTTGGCAGCTGAAGGCATCTGTGTTCGTCCCATGTTCATATGTGTCTGCATTGCTGAGAGAAATCATTTTTTATATATGCAAACGAGTCTCTAGGAGCAACGGGGGCGTTGCCGTTACACCTAGAGGCTCAGCTCTCTCTGCAACTGCCGCATCCTATCCACTTTGATTGACTGGGCCAGGCATTGAGATGTTGGCTCAGTGATGACAACATCTGCTTTTCCCTCCCTCTTATCAAGGTCAGAGGTACCAGCAATGATGGGAGGGCCGGACCAGTGCTGAGAGAGACAAAAGAACTCATAAAAACCTGCAGGGAAAGGAGGGAGAGATCACATCAGGTGGAGAGAAAAGGGAATGGAGATTACAGCCCAAAACAATCCAAATCAAAGTAACCAATAAAATCATTCAGTTGTCCTACCTTCATACTGTATATTGTGTATGGCATCTGGTCACAGTACAGAATGGAATAAGTTACAGTATAATGGTATATCCAGTAAAGATTTTGGCATTGGAAGACCATTAATAAAGAAAAATATTGCAAATTCTGGCTCTGTGATCCCCCCCCCCCCCTTTTATATAGTACCACCATATTCATCGAGATGTAAACAGATTGTCATCACCTACAGTCAACAATCGGGTTCTAACTCAAAATGTAATATTAATCAGTAGATTTTGGGTTGTGACAGTAAACAAGAGTACCCGAAGAATACTCACACAAACATGGGGAGAACATGCAAACGCCATAGAGATGTTGCCCCCGGTCAGATCAGAAACCAGGTCCCCAGTTCTGCAAGTCAATGATGCTAATTAGGGATGAGCGAATCGACTTTGGATGAAACTCTGGTTCGGGAAATGTTTTTTTACAGTAGAAATCAATTTATGAACTTATTACCCGAAGTCTTGCTAGACTTCGTGAAGTAATAACTTCGGCTCATAGGAGCCAATACATTCTAATACTGTACGGAGCACTCGCTCTGTACAGTATTGAAAGAAAAGTTTTTTGCAAATCGACTTCGGATATTTTATCCGAAGTTGATTCGCTCATCCCTAATGCTAATTACTGAGCCACCATAATTTGACTATGGAAGGAGATATGTGACAAAACAAAACTTAGATTAGGAACAAAGCAAAAAATGGAAGATATCCAAACCCACTGTCAATAGGCCATCTTTATACATATCAGGTTCCTTCACTGTCCATAATTAGAAGACAATGCTTATGTTGAGCACTTGGAAATTCTTCCATTGTTTTAGCATGTGTCACCTCTGAGGGGTGGCTTTTACACTCATCCACCACCTGTCTATATATCAGAATGGATTTACACATACGAGTATTCCCTTCTCTACTCTTCTTTCACGTTATATAAAACCACAGCGTGTCAACAGCATAACACTAACTGGAGTGGAACCCGATACTGCCACTAATAGGTTTAAAGAGACAGTCAAAAGAAAACTAATACACTGGCCCAGATATACCATGAGCAGGGGAGTAGCTATAGGAAGTGCATAGGTGGCAGTCGCTACTGAGCCCGGATGCCTATGGGGGACCAAAGAACCCCCTGCCACAAAAGAAGACACCTGTGTTATAGTTATAGAAAGCACATGGTAGGTGGGGCCCAGGGTCTTTGCATTAGACTTATGAGGTAGACAGGATAAACATCTAGATAAGGAGTCTTTAAACGCATGAAAATGATCACAGTGGCTCAGTTTGCATGATAAATCTGGCACATCTATAGGCTGCTCACACTAGAACAGCAGTAGTAAGCAAAATGAAGGCCAAATTAAAAATCAAATCTGGGCCAGTGTATTATTGTGATTCCCACTGACATATAGAAATCTAGATTCAGATTGCATTCAGAAATTGAGTTGTAAAAATAATACTAGGGCAAAGCACTGTCCAATTCTGTGCTACTGTATTATAGAAAGATTTATTCTGTTGTGGCCAAGAGAAATTTCCTGTCTAATTTACAGTAAAAAGTGTGATCAGAAACTGGACAAAAGGTACAAAATATCAGCTCCAAGCGGAAATAAAACCAAAGCCAAAAGCAATAAGTGATGTGCCACTATAGCTCAGTACATGTGCAATTATATCAGTATTAGTAAATAAAGCTAGGTCAGTTAATATATTGGCTCCACCATAAGGCTTTAAAGCGGATCTGGGGCTTAAAGCTAGAGTGTTCTTGACAATTAAATACCAAATTACCCTTTCCACTCTTTGTATTGTATAATATTTTATCAATAAATTATATAATAAAAAAGCAAAACCATTTGTCATAAAGAGCAAACGCCAACTGATGTCAAATTAGATAACTATTACATCACTAAAAGCAAATACAATTCAAGAGCACTCTGACAACATGCTATATTCAGTATATCAAATATATTTTGATCAAAATAATTTGTGCCCACCCACCACAGCAAGGTGACCTCTCTCTGGATGGGAACCTACTCTATATGATACCTCTCCTATTGAAACCTGGCTTTAAATGAATTCCAGGAGAGAAGGCTCCACATACATACTGAACCTGCTCTATATGATATTTTTCCTTGTGCCAAAAGGCCTCAAATGGATTGAGGGAGAGCAGGCTCTACATACATATTGAACCTGCTTTATATGTTACCTCTCCTATTGACAACTGACCTCAAATGAATTCAAGGAGAGAAGGCTCCACATACATACTATATGAAACTTCTAGTGAGAACTTGCCTCAAATGGATTCAGGGAGAGAAGGCTCCACATTTATACTGTGTCTGCACTATATTTTACCCCGCCTTCTGACAACTGGCCTCAAATGGATTCAGAGAGAAAAGGCTCCGGGTGCCGGCTCTCAGGGGGGTGCCAGAAGCAATGAGAGTTTCCATCGACATGACGCCCACATGCTGCAGCGGGGTACGGGAGCGCATAGTTCCCTGCCCCGCCGCCGATCACCTCAATAGGCTTCAGGCCTATGCAGTAGTGAAATCCCGGCGCAGGCGACAGATGAGTATTTAGCTTTTAGTTGTTTTTTTGGGGGACCTGGGGGACATACACAGGAGGACATGTGGGGGAAAAATATTATGGTGGGATACTGTGTGCGGACAAATTATTATGGGAGTGATTACTATTTGGGGGCAAATAATTATGGGAGGGATTACTATGTGGGGGGCTAATTACTATATGGGGCAATGTGGGGGAAACTACTGTGTGGGGCAAATTACTATATAGGGGCAGTGTGGGGGAAATTACTGTGGGGGCAGTATGGGGAAAACTACTGTGTGGTGGCAGTGTGTGGGAAATTACTGTGTGGGGGCAGTGTGGGGGAAACTACTGTGTAGGGGCAGTGTGGGGGAAACTACTGTGTGGGGGCAGTGTGGGGGAAACTACTGTGTGGGGCAAATTACTATATGGGGGCAGTGTGGGAGAAATTACTGTGTGGGGGGCAAATTACTATGGGGGGATTACTATGGGGGGCAGTGTGGGGGAAATTACTATATGGGGGCAGAGTGGGGGGCGTTGCTTTTGGGGAGGCAATGTAGGGGAAATTACTGTATGGGGCAGTGTGGGGGAAATTACTGTGTGGGGGCAGTGTGGGGAAAATGACTGTGTGGGGGGGCAAATTACTATGGGGGGCAGTGTGGGGGAAATTACTATATGGGGCAGAGTGGGGGGGGGTTGCTATTGTATTATTTCTGGGGACACTATACAGGGATTATTACCTGGAGCACAATATAGGGTGTAATTATTACTGGGGGCACTTTAGGGGACATTATAACTGCTGTAGACACTATAGGAACATTTGGGGTTATTTATCAAACTGGTGTAAAGTAGAACTGGCTTAGTTGCCCATAGCAGCCAATCAGATTCCACCTTTGATATTTGACAGCTCTTTTGGAAATCCAGTTCTACTTTAAACCAGTTTGATAAATGACCCCAATTATGTCTATTTGGGTCACTATTTTTTCAGCAGTATAGTACCTGGGGCATTGGGGGGCACAACGGGCACAGTATTGGGGGTGGCAGCAGGATGACACTGTGGGGACACCAGGATGGGGAGGTTGATGGAAAAATTGAGAAATCTAACGTGTCTGTGTTACAAACTCTGATGAGACTAGATGCAGCTGGAACAATTTGTCATGGCGGTCTAACGGAGAAGGTCTACATGACAGGAGATGTCCCTGGATGTAAGAGCTATGTGGTCAAGTATTGGGGGGAAGGGGGTGCCAGAGAAAGGACTCGCCCCGGGTGCCAAACACCCTAGGCACGCCACTGGGCTCCATATATATATACTGAACAGGCTCTAAATGATACTTCTTGTGACAACTAGCCTCAAATGGATTCAGGGAGTGGAGGCTCCACATATACACCTATTACATCAAAGATATGGCTTATGATCCAAACCACTAGACAGATCTCTTATCACATTCTTCTTGGCCCAGGAGGAACTAGGCAAGGTGTGTTCCCAAACTCAATAAAATGGCCAGTACTTTCACTCAGAGCACACCTTTACTATGATTTTTCCACAACCTGCATAGCAGAAAACCATCAGTATAAACAGTTTACAATGTAAACCAAATGTGCACACCTCTAGAAATAACAAAGCTCTAACTCCTTGTGTTCTCAACAAACAGGTCCTACAATACAGACAAATACCATTCTATTCCAAAGTATACAAAGCTTTGAAGAGCACTGGTGACCTCTCGGCTATGCCAACAACTTGCTTATTCTTACCCTTACAAAGTATTTCCAATATTCCATGTACACAGCATAGCTACAGTCTCTGTAGTAAAGTGTTTGTAGTACATGACTTTAATGAAGGTTCACACTGTGTTTTGTAGGTCTGTCCAAGGTCATAGCTTAAACTGCCCATCCTTCTAGGAGAAAGGTCAGGTATGGGAAGATAAAACACAATGATTTATTTTTCAGTCATTTCACTAGAGCGCTCAAGATAACCTAAAAAAATAACTAGGTTATGGCATAGTATTAATAGATCCTTACAACTACTCTCTTAGTTTGATACAAAAACTCCTGTTGCTAGCTTCATCCCTTATACTTGGCATACGTTGGCTAAAATTTTAAAGGAGAACAAACAGTTAGGGAAAACCCCTATAGGAGATGTTTTTAGAAACAATACCCTTATCCCCCTAGAAGACCTTCGTAGATTGTTTGGACGTAGGGCGATCTCTCCCAAAAAATATGCAACATTGTCTAAGCTGCTGACCAAATACTTTACCAAGCAGATTGAACCTGTAGAAGATAACCTTTTGGCCTCCTTGATGCACAAATATACAATAGGAGATCACCTAGTGTCCAAACGCTACAAAGTGGTCAACAAAACAGATAGCTTGCCCTCGTATATAGAGAATTGGAACAAGGAACTTAATTCCCTATTCAATAATACGGAAACAGAACACATTTTAAGAAAACCTCTTAGGCTACTTTTACACTAGCGTTGTTTTAATCCGGCGTTCAATTCCGACACCGGAACTGCCCGCCGGATCCGGAAAAACGTGTGAAAACGGATTACATTTTAATCCTGATCAGGATTTTGATCACAATGAAAAAATGCATTGGAAAAAACGGATCCGCCATTTATGGACTTTAACTTTTTTTTCACATTTTTCGGGTTTAACATGCAAATGCCTGATCCGTTTTGACTGAACACACAGTGCCAGATCCGGCGTTAATGCAAGTCAATGGGAAAAAGGCCTGATCCGGCGTTCAGTCAAAGTGTTCAGGCTTTTTGGCCGGAGGTAAAAATACTGCATGCTACGTTTTTCTGAAAAGCCTGATCAGTCAAAAAGACTGAACTGAAGACATCCTGATGCATCCTGAAGGACTGACTCTCCATTCAGAATGCATGGGGATAAAACTGATCAGTTCTTTTCCGGATTTGAGCCCCTAGGACGGAACTCAACGCCGGAAAAGAAAAACGCTAGTGTGAAAGTACCCTTACTATCTCTAAATCTTATCTCTATCAGGAAATGCAATATAAATTAACAACTCGCTGGTATAAAACTCCGGCCCTAATGCATAGGATCCAATCAGGAGATATCTGATTGTTGTTGGAGATGCAAAAGAGATACGGGTAATTACACACACATCTGGTTTAGATGCCCACGCATTACCCCTTTTTGGGGAGCAATAAATAGAATAGTTAATGAGGTATTTAAAACAAAGTCCAAATTCACAGAAAAATGTATTCTGTTTTACATATTTGATATTGGTCATGTAGACATAAAATCAGAATTGTGTGTACATTTCCTAAATGCTGCAAAGATCCTTATACCACGAAACTGGTTGCAAGAAGACCCACCGACAGTCAAAGACTGGTTTCTGGAAATCCGGAAAATACAGGACTTTGAAAGACTCAGATGGACTGTTGCGCAAAATTTGCAAAAATATAAGGATATATGGAGTACTTGGTTGGAATATTTGACTCCAGAGAAAGTTATTCAATTATTGTTTATTTATTGTAATTATTCACAAATGATTATTTTGACTGGTACCCCCTTTACCCTTTTTACCTCCCTCTATACCGCCCCCTCCTTTTATTTTCCACTCATCCACTTTCCTGTTAACTGTATTATTATGTTACGGTTTTGCCTAATAATATTATCACATTTGATTTGATAGGAGTGAATTAACTCCAATTGTTTGTAAAGCAATATTTACTTTTATAAAAATAAAAATTTACAGAAAATAACTAGGTTAGGCTACTTTCACACTAGCGTTCGGAGCGGATCCGTCTGATGTTTCATCAGACGGATCCGCTCCGATAATGCAGACGTTTGCATCCGTTCAGAACGGATCCGTCTGCATTAAAATTTAGAAAATTTTCTAAGTGTGAAAGTTGTCTGAGCGGATCCGTTCAGACTTTACATTGTAAGTCAATGGGGAACGGATCCGCTTGAAGATTGAGCCATATTGTGTCATCTTCAAGCGGATCCGTCCCCATTGACTTACATTGTAAGTGTGGACGGATCCGCTCGCCTCGGCACGGCCAGGCGGACACCCGAACGCTGCAAGCAGCGTTCAGGTGTCCGCTCACTGAGCGGAGCGGAGGCTGAACGCTGGCAGGCGGATGCATTCTCAGTGGATCCGCCTCCACTGAGAATGCATTGGGGCCAGACGGATGCGTTCGGGGCCGCTCGTGAGCCCCTTCAAACGGTGCGCACGAGCGGACACCCGAACGCTAGTGTGAAAGTAGCCTTAAAGAGGTTCTGTAACCTCTCCTGACATGTTTGTTTTAGTAACTACTTGCATTTCCATGACAAGTCTGGAGCATCGTTTCACAAAACTTTGTTTTCCATTCCTCTATTATTCTTGCTAGAAGTCCATGTATGACTTGCCATTAGACTGCAATAAAGGTCTATCTCGGTGTTACCAGTTGGGGGGGGGGGTGTCCATGCATAGTCTACCACTGCTGGCACTGATTGGACAATACTAGACAGTGTAGGATCATTATTGCAGACTGATGGCAATTAATTCATAAGCTTCAAGTAGGAATAATAAAGAAATAGCACAGCATAGAGTCATAAGAATGGATGCTCTAGATAATTCTTATTACATGGAGAATGCAAGTAATTACTAAAACAAACATGTTAGGAAAGGCAACAGGTCCTCTTTAATGAGCTTGCTCTATGGAGCCAATGTTTTGTAAGGAAAGAACTGGTACAACAGTACAAGTCAACTTCTACTTGTCTCACTGTGGTCTAGCACCTCCTAGTGGCACACATGTTTGTGGAGCAGCATCTTATAGGGACAGATACATACATGCACCTGCTAGTGCTCAGTGAATGGCACTGACCTAATTATTAATTATTAGGAATATGTCACCTATAAAAAAAAATTCTGCTAGTTAAAACCAGAAAGTGACACATATGTTTTTTTTTCTAATCTATTTTTAATTTATGATTGTAGATTTTTTTATTCTATTTCCTGAACATGATTATGGGGGCTTCCATATGCACATATGCTTTACAGCAGCCGCCATGGGCCACAGATACAATGGACAGGAGGAAACCCCAGTGACCTTTATGGGAGAGCTTTCTAGGTGGGTCCTATGTTATCTAAATATAGGTGATATCTTTCATTCTAATCCTGCCTATGATGATAATGAGATGACTGCTGAAAAGCTATCTGTACAGACAAGGAAGTGGCACCAAATATTAGGCTGAGTGGCCAGTGCGAAAACTGCAAGATTTTAGGATTTTTCTTTAACTATTGATAGTGACATGGGAAATTAAAAATAACATCACAAAAAATTCTTAAAAAGTTTGTTTAACATAAAAAATTGATTTAAATAGGTCATATTCTGATGAAATATTCCCTTAAAACCTACTCAGAAATGCCACATGCTGCATGAGCCTCACGATTCTTTAGTTTTTGTACAGTTATTGTTGGCTTTTCCAGATTTGACCCAGATTATTCTTACATTTGCCTTTTCATTGACTTGTATTGGTCACATTAAGTTGCATGAACTATGCCGGACCTGACCTCAGATTTATATGGTCACTTTTTGGTTTATCGATACTGGCTCCTCACTTTGGAAAACGCCATCTACGAGTTCTCTGCAGTAGTTGTTAGAGACTACTCCAGTGAAATGAGTTGGGGATTCCCTGTGTAATGTGCATACCCTTCTGAGAATCCTTTTAAAGTGAAAACCACAATATCCCTTTGATTCCACCTCCTGGTTTATTAATAAGCCAAATCTAATGGCGACATAGTGAAGCCACGCTATGGCCCAGAGGCCTGACTGAGACAACTGGTGACAACCAGCTCTATTGTGTACCCTACAAAATAACTTCACCCATGTGAGGTTCCGGGAACCCTGTGATATGGGAGGAGTGGGATAATGGCAGTCGTAACTTATTTTCAGATTTTATGTGGAGCTTGGCTTAAGTTCTTCTTTTTCTTCATGGTAGAGGAAATCATTTACACGCATAAGGTTTTATTGTGCTGCTGCGGGGGCTAAATAAACACGCAACTTCAAAATGTAAAACAGCCACAAAGTTCATAAAAAAAAGAACTATACTGATTAAAAAACCACAAACGGCTTATATCTGTAATCATGTTTGTGCATTTTCTAGGCAGCATTTCTACGGGGAAAGAGCACAATAATGGCCTTGTCTTCATACTGTAATGACATGTCTTCTACTCTCTTCCCCTCGTCTTAATGTTTTTGCTTATAATTAGAGACATATATACAATTCTGTACATATCTGGATATAGACATGACATATTAAGCCGTGCCCTGGCAATCAATATCTAGCTTTATACCATAACAAGGAGCGTCCTTTCTGTCTAATGTAAAACAGACCTGGGTTACATAGGTAAATGAAGCACATGCCTTATGGGAATTATTGAAATTTAAATTAGTTCTTCAATCCAAGATGGTCTTCTGAGACTAGACCTCACCACCTATTAGAAGACTCACCACATACTCTAGAAAAATCCAACACATGCACAAAATATTAAAGACAATCCAAAATCATATTTTTAAAGCACAGGTCAATTCCAGCCTTTGATAAAATACAGGGAGCTAAGAGGATGTCTGGAAGAGAAAGTTACTACACAATGTATACCAGAAGGACATGGGTGCCTGAAGCAATCCAAGACGCATTGTTTAAAGACTAGGCTTTAGGAAGACTCTACTAAGAATGTACAGTCGTGGCCAAAAGTTTTGAGAATTACATAAATATTGGAAATTGGAAAAGTTGCTGCTTAAGTTTTTATGATAGCAATTTGCATATACTCCAGAATGTTATGAAGAGTGATCAGATGAATTACATAGTCCTTCTTTGCCATGAAAATTAACTTAATCCCAAAAAAACATTTCCACTGCATTTCATTGCTGTCATTAAAGGACCTGCTGAGATCATTTCAGTAATCGTCTTGTTAACTCAGGTGAGAATGTTGACGAGCACAAGGCTGGAGATCATTATGTCAGGCTGATTGGGTTAAAATGGCAGACTTGACATGTTAAAAGGAGGGTGATGCTTGAAATCATTGTTCTTCCATTGTTAACCATGACGACCTGCAAAGAAACGCGTGCAGCCATCATTGCGTTGCATAAAAATGGCTTCACAGGCAAGGATATTGTGGCTACTAAGATTGCACCTCAATCAACAATTTATAGGATCATCAAGAACTTCAAGGAAAGAGGTTCAATTCTTGTTAAGAAGGCTTCAGGGCGTCCAAGAAAGTCCAGCAAGCGCCAGGATCGTCTCCTAAAGAGAATCCAGCTGCGGGATCGGAGTGCCACCAGTGCAGAGCTTGCTCAGGAATGGCAGCAGGCAGGTGTGAGCGCATCTGCACGCACAGTGAGGCGAAGACTTTTGGAAGATGGCCTGGTGTCAAGAAGGGCAGCAAAGAAGCCATTTCTCTCCCAAAAAAACATCAGGGACAGATTGATCTGCAGAAAGTATGGTGAATGGACTGCTGAGGACTGGGGCAAAGTCATATTCTCCGATGAAGCCTCTTTCCGATTGTTTGGGGCATCTGGAAAAAGGCTTGAGAAGAAAAGGTGAGCGCTACCATCAGTCCTGTGTCATGCCAACAGTAAAGCATCCTGAGACCATTCATGTGTGGGGTTGCTTCTCATCCAAGGGAGTGCGCTCACTCACAATTTTGCCCAAAAACACAGCCATGAATAAAGAATGGTACCAAAACACCCTCCAACAGCAACTTCTTCCAACAATCCAACAACAGTTTGGTGAAGAACAATGCATTTTCCAGCACGATGGAGCACCGTGCCATAAGGCAAAAGTGATAACTAAGTGGCTCGGGGACCAAAACGTTGACATTTTGGGTCCATGGCCTGGAAACTCCCCAGATCTTAATCCCATTGAGAACTTCTGGTCAAACCTGAAGAGGCGGGTGGACAAACAAAAACCCACTAATTCTGACAAACTCCAAGAAGTGATTATGAAAGAATGGGTTGCTATCAGTCAGGAATTGGCCCAGAAGTTGATTGAGAGCATGCCCAGTCGAATTGCAGAGGTCCTGAAAAAGAAGGGCCAACACTGCAAATACTGACTCTTTGCATAAATGTCATGTAATTGTCGATAAAAGCCTTTGAAACGTATGAAGTGCGTGTAATTATATTTCACTACATCACAGAAACAACTGAAACAAAGATCTAAAAGCAGTTTAGCAGCAAACTTTGTGAAAACTAATATTTGTGTCATTCTCAAAACTTTTGGCCACGACTGTACTTTCAAGTCAAGGCTGTACACCAATAGCTAGACATTAGAGACTTACAGTACATTCCCAACTATGTATTTGTATGGCCCATTTTAGAATTAGAGACATACAAATAATTAGGTAATAATAGAGAAGGATACCATAAAAATGGCTGAATGGCAGCCTCCAGGAATGTGAATATCATGCAGCCCTGTAGATCCCTCTCTGTTGAAAAATGTAGAAATGACAAGAAAAGGAAAGTTCAGGAAATATCAGGAAATTGTTATATATGTTATTCTCCAATAAATCAATATAAGGTCACTAAAAACTGCTGCGGGTTCGGTCTGGGAGGTGTGACCATCACAGAGACCGTTTTTTCCAAGACTGTACACACCTGTCTGACACTAGGCTTTGAGATCCTAGATTACATACCAATAATGTTTCTTCTAAAGCTCTGTTCACACTGGTATCACTTCTGTTTTGATGGAATCCATGGCTGATATGATATATTCATTATGATCCATTGTGATCCACTATTATCAAATTTTTCACCATAGACTTGTAAGGGGTCCATCAAGTTTAGAAGATGGAATAGCACAACAGCACTTGAAACTGATGGAAAACAACTTGCACAAGTGTGAACAAAGTCATGTGCTGGCCCCACACTAGACAGCTGGGAAAATCTAGGGAGGGAGAAGAGCAAAGACAATTTGCAAGCTTCAAAAAGCAAGTGGTGCGCCCCAAAAGACAAAGGGGTACTCACCAGATGTGGTTGTGCTGAGCACACAAGCGGCCCTGATTTATCATACCTTCACTCCAGAATTCTGGCATCAAAAAGTCCCAAAAATTGGGTTATTGCAACTTTTTGCACTTGAAGGCACAACATTTAAGTGATTGCGCAAAATGTTGTGACTTTTTTTGACTCGCTTGCGCAAAATTTTGCGACTTTTTGCATTTTTACATAACTCCCTTCAGTTTTGTAAACTGGGTGGAAAAATGGGTGTGGTTAGCTATGTTAATGAGTTTCACTACAGATTTATCATTGAGATTTTTTTTTTTAAGTCGCAAAAAAGTCACAATCTCACTCCAGGAGGAGGGTGGCGTAGTTCTCTAGACAAAAGTGCTACTACAGGCCTAAGGATGACACAAATTCAGCAAACAACATGAGAGATTTGATAAATGTGGCATAAAGTACTCCAACGTAGAATCAATCAAAACTGACTTAAAACTTTCCCCTCATGATAAATTCCCCCCCAAGTGAGGTTGAAACAGATACCGCATAGTAAAAAAGACAAAAGGCTCAAAGCGGCACTGTAGGGATGGAAATCCGATATTTTTCAGCAAGAAGCTTTTGTTAAGTGCACAGACAATGCGATTCAGGGTTTTACTAACCCCTTCATCAGGTGAGTAACACCAGATTTAGACCATTTTCAGCAGATAGGAAATTCTGCATCTTTTCCTATCATTGTGGGTGCAGTTTTCATAATTAGAAAGTTATTCATGATAAACAACAGATTGGCACAGCAGGCATTCGCCAACTGTGCGAGTATAAGGCCAACGCTGATTTTCCATGTGTGCGACAAGACGTTCAACACGGCTCGATGTATGGTTAGCTGTAGCCCATGGGCGGCAAAGATATTCATTGCTCTGGTTATGCTTCCATAGCAGGCAGAGCGGACGGCACCAGTAACGTCACTCACTGACGTTGCGCGTCTGCTCCGCCTGCTTCATTCATAAAGTGGGCGGAGCAGGGGCCAGTGAGTGACGTTACTGCTGCTATTGAAGCTTAAGCGTCCGCTCTGCCTGCTATTGAAGCTTAAGTAAGTGCTTTATTTATAAACGTGAATCCTTATCCTGTTATTAAGTTGAACTAACGCTGCCCTCTCCCATGTTCCCTTGTATCCCCATAGCACTTACTTAAGCTTCAATAGCAGGCAGAGCGGACGGCAGCAGTAACGTCACTCACTGACGTTGAGCGCCTGCTCCGCCCACTTTATGAATGAAGCAGGCGGAGCAGACGCGCAACGTCAGTGAGTGACGTTACTGGTGCCGTCCGCTCTGCCTGCTATGGAAGCGTGTTCGTAAGTGCTGTGGGGATACAGGGAAACATGGGAACATGGGAGAGCGCAGCGTTAGTTCAACTTAATAACAGGATAAGGATTCACGTTTATAAATACTTCGGTGAGCAGAGGGCTGGTGTATTGGGGGACACTGTTATGAGGGGGATCTGTGGATGACATATAGCAGTGTCATCCACAGATCCCCCCCATAACAGTTCCATCCACAGATCCCCCCACCTCATAACAATGCCATCCACAGATATCCCACCCCATAGCAGTACCATCCACAGATATCCCACCCCATAACAGTTCCATCCACAGATCCCCCACCTCATAACAATGCCATCCACAGATCCCCCATAACAGCACCATCCACAGATCCCCCACCCCATAACAATGCCATCCACAGATCCCCCCACCCCATAACAATGCCATCCACAGATATCCCACCCCATAGCAGTACCATCCACAGATCCCCATAACAGTGCCATCCACAGATCCCCCATAACAGTGCCATCCACAGATCCCCCATAACAGTGCCATCCACAGATCCCCATAACAGTGCCATCCACAGATCCCCCATAACAGCACCATCCACAGATCCCCCCATAACAGTGCCATCCACAGATCCCCCATAACAGTGCCATCCACAGGTCCCCCATAACAGTGCCATCCACAGATCCCCAATAACAGTGCCATCCACAGATCCCCATAACAGTGCCATCCACAGATCCCCCATAACAGCACCATCCACAGATCCCCATAACAGCGCCATCCACAGATCCCCCATAACAGCACCATCCACAGATCCCCCATAACAGTGCCATCCACAGATCCCCCATAACAGTGCCATCCACAGATCCCCCATAACAGTGCCATCCACAGATCCCCCATAACAGTGCCATCCACAGGTCCCCCATAACAGTGCCATCCACAGGTCCCCCATAACAGTGCCATCCACAGATCCCCCACATGACAGTGCGTCATCCACAGATCCCCCATAATAGTGTCATGCACAGACCACCATTAATTCAAAGCCCACCAAAAGCACAACTTTTGGTTAAAAATATTTTTTTCTTATTTTCCTCCTCAAAAACCTAGGTGCGTCTTATAGTGAAGTTTAATATTTGTATATATATATATATATAGGTCTCACTTGTGTTATTGGGCAATGGGATGTTGGGGGTCAGCAGTCATGAAACATAAATGTTGTTCTATGAAAATGTACGATTTTTTTAAAAAAAATTTTTGATGCGGCCCACATAAACTTAAATTTGGTTTTTTTGGCCCATGTTAGCCTTTGAGTTTGACATGCTTGCTGTAGCCCTACATAAATGGACTGCAGACTGAGCCGTTAAGTCAATATCCTTTATTACATTTCTCATCTTGTATAAATGTAAAATAAATTACAACTATTACCTCTGAGACGTAATGAACCTTGATAAATGAAGACCACATCATGAGAAAGACTTTACTTATTTACTTCTTCGTGCCTTTTATTCTCCTTATAAAATAAATGAATACACTTTGCAGAATCTTTTTATTCTAGAAGATAACATTTGGCCACATGAGTGGATGATATCTACATGCTTAATCGGCCTAATCTACCGCATATTTATGTCCTGATTGCCTTAACCACTTAAGGACCACAGGTTTATACCCCCCTAAAGACCAGGCCCTTTTTTACAAATCGGCACTACACTACTTTCACCGTTTATTGCTCGGTCATGCAACTTACCACCCAAATGAATTTTACCTCCTTTTCTTCTCACTAATAGAGCTTTCATTTGGTGGTATTTCATTGCTGCTGACATTTTTACTTTTTTTGTTATTAATCGAAATTTAACGATTTTTTTGCAAAAAAATGACATTTTTCACTTTCAGTTGTAAAATTTTGCAAAAAAAACGAGATCCATATAGAAATTTTGCTCTAAATTTATAGTTCTACATGTCTTTGATAAAAAAAAAATGTTTGGGTAAAAAAAAAATGGTTTGGGTAAAAGTTATAGCGTTTACAAACTATGGTACAAAAATGTGAATTTCCGCTTTTTGAAGCAGCTCTGACTTTCTGAGCACCTGTCACGTTTCCTGAGGTTCTACAATGGCCAGACAGTACAAACACCCCACAAATGACCCCATTTCGGAAAGTACACACCCTAAGGTATTCGCTGATGGGCATAGTGAGTTCATAGAACTTTTTATTTTTTGTCACAAGTTAGTGGAAAATGATGATTTTTTTTTTTTTTTTTTTTTTTCATACAAAGTCTCATATTCCACTAACTTGTGACAAAAAATAAAAACTTCCATGAACTCACTATGCCCATCAGCGAATACCTTGGGGTCTCTTCTTTCCAAAATGGGGTCACTTGTGGGGTAGTTATACTGCCCTGGCATTCTAGGGGCCCGAATGTGTGGTAAGGAATTTGAAATCAAATTCTGCAAAAAATGACCAGTGAAATCCGAAAGGTGCTCTTTGGAATATGGGCCCCTTTGCCCACCTAGGCTGCAAAAACGTGTCACACATCTGGTATCTCTGTATTCAGGAGAAGTTGGGGAATGTGTTTTGGGGTGTCTTTTTACATATACCCATGCTGGGTGAGATAAATATCTTGGTCAAATGCCAACTTTGTATAAAAAAATGGGAAAAGTTGTCTTTTGCCAAGATATTTCTCTCACCCAGCATGGGTATATGTAAAATGACACCCCAAAACACATTCCCCACCTTCTCCTGAGTACGGCAATACCAGATGTGTGACACTTTTTTGCAGCCTAGGTGGGCAAAGGGGCCCATATTCGAAAGAGCACCTTTCGGATTTCACAGGTCATTTTTTACAGAATTTGATTTCAAACTCCTTACCACACATTCGGGCCCCTAGAATGCCAGGGCAGTATAACTACCCCACAAGTGACCCCATTTTGGAAAGAAGACACCCCAAGGTATTCCGTGAGGGGCATGGCAAGTTCCTAGAATTTTTTATTTTTTGTCACAAGTTAGTGGAAAATGATGATTTTTTTTTTTTTTTTTTTTTTCATACAAAGTCTCATATTCCACTAACTTGTGACAAAAAATAAAAACTTCCATGAACTCACTATGCCCATCAGCGAATACCTTGGGGTCTCTTCTTTCCAAAATGGGGTCACTTGTGGGGTAGTTATACTGCCCTGGCATTCTAGGGGCCCGAATGTGTGGTAAGGAATTTGAAATCAAATTCTGCAAAAAATGACCAGTGAAATCCGAAAGGTGCTCTTTGGAATATGGGCCCCTTTGCCCACCTAGGCTGCAAAAACGTGTCACACATCTGGTATCTCCGTATTCAGGAGAAGTTGGGGAATGTGTTTTGGGGTGTCTTTTTACATATACCCATGCTGGGTGAGATAAATATCTTGGTCAAATGCCAACTTTGTATAAAAAAATGGGAAAAGTTGTCTTTTGCCAAGATATTTCTCTCACCCAGCATGGGTATATGTAAAATGACACCCCAAAACACATTCCCCACCTTCTCCTGAGTACGGGGATACCAGATGTGTGACACGTTTTTGCAGCCTAGGTGGGCAAAGGGGCCCATATTCCAAAGAGCACCTTTCGGATTTCACAGGTCATTTTTTACAGAATTTGATTTCAAACTCCTTACCACACATTTGGGCCCCTAGAATGCCAGGGCAGTATAACTACCCCACAAGTGACCCCATTTTGGAAAGAAGAGACCCCAAGGTATTCGCTGATGGGCATAGTGAGTTCATGGAAGTTTTTATTTTTTGTCACAAGTTAGTGGAATATGAGACTTTGTATGAAAAAAAAAAAAAAAAAAAAAGCAGCATTTTCCACTAACTTGTGACAAAAAATAAAAAATTCTAGGAACTCGCCATGCCCCTCACGGAATACCTTGGGGTGTCTTCTTTCCAAAATGGGGTCACTTGTTGGGTAGTTATACTGCCCTGGCATTTTCCAGGGGCCCTAATGTGTGGTAAGTAGGTAAATGATCTGTGAAATCCTAAAGGTGCTCTTTGGAATGTGGGCCCCTTTGCCCACCTAGGCTGCAAAAAAGTGTCACACATGTGGTATCGCCGTATTCAGGAGAAGTTGGGGAATGTGTTTTGGGGTGTCATTTTACATATACCCATGCTGGGTGAGAGAAATATCTTGGCAAAAGACAACTTTTCCCATTTTTTTATACAAAGTTGGCATTTGACCAAGATATTTCTCTCACCCAGCATGGGTATATGTAAAATGACACCCCAAAACACATTCCCCAACTTCTCCTGAGTACGGCGATACCAGATGTGTGACACTTTTTTGCAGCCTAGATGCGCAAAGGTGCCCAAATTCCTTTTAGGAGGGCATTTTTAGACATTTGGATACCAGACTTCTTCTCACACTTTGGGGCCCCTAGAATGCCAGGGCAGTATAAATACCCCACATGTGACCCCATTTTGGAAAGAAGACACCCCAAGGTATTCAATGAGGGGCATGGCGAGTTCATAGAAAAAAAATTTTTTTGGCACAAGTTAGCGGAAATTGATATTTTTAATTTTTTTCTCACAAAGTCTCCCGTTCCGCTAACTTGGGACAAAAATTTCAATCTTTCATGGACTCAATATGCCCCTCACGGAATACCTGGGGGTGTCTTCTTTCCGAAATGGGGTCACATGTGGGGTATTTATACTGCCCTGGCATTCTAGGGGCCCTAAAGCGTGAGAAGAAGTCTGGAATATAAATGTCTAAAAAATTTTACGCATTTGGTTTCCGTGAGGGGTGTGGTGAGTTCATGTGAGATTTTATTTTTTGACACAAGTTAGTGGAATATGAGACTTTGTAAGAAAAAAAAAAAAATAATTCCGCTAACTTGGGCCAAAAAAATGTCTGAATGGAGCCTTACAGAGGGGTGATCAATGACAGGGGGGTGATCAATGACAGGGGGGTGATCAATGACAGGGGGGGTGATCAATGACAGGGGGGTGATCAGGGAGTCTATATGGGGTGATCACCACAGTCATTGATCATGCCCCTGTAAGGCTTCATTCAGACGTCCGTATGCGTTTTGCGGATCCGATCCATCTATCAGTGGATCCGTAAAAATCATGCGGACGTCTGAATGGAGCTTTACAGGGGGGTAATCAATGACAGGGGGGTAATCAATGACAGGGGGGTGATCAGGGAGTCTATATGGGGTGATCACCACAGTCATTGATCACGCCCCTGTAAGGCTTCATTCAGACGTCCGGATGCGTTTTGCGGATCCGATCCATCTATCAGTGCATCCGTAAAAATCATGCGGACATCTGAATGGAGCTTTACAGGGGGGTAATCAATGACAGGGGGGTGATCAGGGAGTCTATATGGGGTGATCACCACAGTCATTGATCATGCCCCTGTAAGGCTTCATTCAGACGTCCGGATGCGTTTTGCGGATCCGATCCATCTATCAGCGGATCCGTAAAAATCATGCGGACGTCTGAATGGAGCTTTACAGGGGGGTAATCAATGACAGGGGGGTGATCAGGGAGTCTATATGGGGTGATCACCACAGTCATTGATCACGCGCCTGTAAGGCTTCATTCAGACGTCCGGATGCGTTTTGCGGATCCGATCCATCTATCAGTGGATCCGTAAAAATCATGCGGACGTCTGAATGGAGCTTTACAGGGGGGTAATCAATGACAGGGGGGTAATCAATGACAGGGGGGTGATCAGGGAGTCTATATGGGGTGATCACCACAGTCATTGATCACGCCCCTGTAAGGCTTCATTCAGACGTCCGGATGCGTTTTGCGGATCCGATCCATCTATCAGTGCATCCGTAAAAATCATGCGGACATCTGAATGGAGCTTTACAGGGGGGTAATCAATGACAGGGGGGTGATCACCACAGTCATTGATCATGCCCCTGTAAGGCTTCATTCAGACGTCCAGATGCGTTTTGCGGATCCGATCCATCTATCAGTGCATCCGTAAAAATCATGCGGACATCTGAATGGAGCTTTACAGGGGGGTAATCAATGACAAGGGGGTGATCAGGGAGTCTATATGGGGTGATCACCACAGTCATTGATCATGCCCCTGTAAGGCTTCATTCAGACGTCCGGATGCGTTTTGCGGATCGGATCCATCTATCAGTGCATCCGTAAAAATCATGCGGACATCTGAATGGAGCTTTACAGGGGGGTGATCAGGGAGTCTATATGGGGTGATCACCACAGTCATTGATCATGCCCCTGTAAGGCTTCATTCAGACGTCCGGATGCGTTTTGCGGATCGGATCCATCTATCAGTGCATCCGTAAAAATCATGCGGACGTCTGAATGGAGCTTTACAGGGGGGTAATCAATGACAGGGGTGTAATCAATGACAGGGGGGTGATCAGGGAGTCTATATGGGGTGATCACCACAGTCATTGATCACGCCCCTGTAAGGCTTCATTCAGACGTCCGGATGCGTTTTGCGGATCGGATCCATCTATCAGTGGATCCGTAAAAATCATGCGGACGTCTGAATGGAGCTTTACAGGGGGTTGATCAATGACAGGGGGGTAATCAATGACAGGGGGGTGATCAGGGAGTCTATATGGGGTGATCAGGGGCTAATAAGGGGTTAATAAGTGACGGGGGGGGGGTGTAGTGTAGTGTAGTGGTGCTTGGTGCTACTTTACTGAGCTACCTGTGTCCTCTGGTGGTCGATCCAAACAAAGGGGACCACCAGAGGACCAGGTAGCAGGTATATTAGACGCTGTTATCAAAACAGCGTCTAATATACCTGTTAGGGGTTAAAAAAAACACATCTCCAGCCTGCCAGCGAACGATCGCCGCTGGCAGGCTGGAGATCAACTCTCTTACCTTCCGTTCCTGTGAGCGCGCGCGCCTGTGTGCGCGCGTTCACAGGAAATCCCGGCTCACGCGAGATGACGCCTATTGGCGTTAGTGTGACCTGGGAGCGCCGCAGAAATGACGCCTTTCGGCGTTAGCGTGACGGTAAGTGGTTAAAGAGGGTAATAATAGACGGCCTGATTTAGTGGATTAATGATGTCGCTGGAAAAGGAGCAGACAAGATGCTCAACACACATATAAAAAAAAAATCACTAATAAAATGTTCAAAAAGAAGCAACTGTTTGAACCCATTGCCGTGCCTCTAGATGATTGATTTCGCTGGGGTTAAATATGAGGCATACATTCTTCACAAACAGACACAAAAATGATGCACAAGCATAACTATTAGGCCATGATTTAACTCCCTGTAACAAGCTATCAAAGGGAATTAAAGCATGGGGGATAACAGACATACCGCCAGACTGGCTTCCAATGCAGGCCCCTATTCCCTTAGGAGAAATCTGAAAACCACTGATCTCCGTAGTACATTTAATTTGAACATTCCTGCAATAACTCAATTGGGTTCCTTCTAACTTTTCACTAGCACACATGAAAAAAAAAAAAATCAGACATTAGTGTTTGTCCTTGTACTATATGGTGCTGCCAGCGTCTGGCTGGATATCATACTAGTAATCGTGTTTGTTCTGCACTGGATGAACTTATTTTGTGTTCTGCCAAAGTGTCCTTAAATTTTACAACTTTCCTTGCAGTTAAAATAACTTTCTACATTCACCCATCATGCTGCTTCTTAGTTTATGCTTCGGGGCCAGTTATTTTATATATCCAGAAAGCTTTGCATGTCTGTACAGTTCCCATTTTACAAGCCATTCTGTACTCTCGTTGCAGAGCGTGTAATGTTAGTAAAACGGTATTTAAAGAGACTGTCTATCTATCCATCCATCTACCTATCTATCTATGTACTGTAGATCTATCTATCTATCTATCTATCTATCTACTTACGTACCTATTTATGTACTCTATCTATCCACAGATGTAGCGGAGCTAAACTTGACTCTGATAACATATGGCACAGTGTTATCTTGGTTATCTTGTGACAAAAGCCATTGAAATCCATTGATAGTTATTTTTCTTGCCATTCTTTATTTAACGCGTTAATCATCTAGTTTAGCTCAGCTGCATCTGAATTTATTTATCTATCTAAACAGTAAACAGGCAGCACACCAAAATAATAAAAATAGTAGTCTTTTATTCACCCATGTGGATATGCAATGTTTCAGCTCAACCCTAGAGCCTTTCTCATATCTATCTATCTATCTATCTATCTATCTATCTATCCATCTATCTACCTATTGTGGGGTTTCGCTCTGGTAGACAGGATTAGCAGACGCAGTTTAGAGGCAACAACAAGTTCTTTGGATCAAACAGTTCAGTGTTTTATTCACACTTTAGGCAAGTGACAAAACAAGCAGTCATAATAAAGCAAAAAGTAACCTTGTGGTGTTGGTGGTAATTCACACCATGCGGCAATTCTGCCTCAAAGAGACCTTGCAGATAGCAGCACCAACCTGTTTTCACGCCAAACAGGTGTCATGGCGGAGAGTGGGGGAAACCCCTCACCATGCGGTGTCAAAGGGTAAAGGGGATCAGCCTGGCCAAAAGGAGTAATAAGGGAACAGGTCACCTCCTACAACATCCCTAATCCTCTCCCTGACTCCTCACCGTATAAGCGGACCCCAATGGTGGGACGGCTCATACCCTGGATACCTAATATCCTGAGTCGCCCTGGAAATCCCTCACTTAGGAGCAGGGGAGAGACGACCTGTTCATCCCAGTAATGGAGGAACAGGAGTCTCTTCTAAGCCCAGGCTGCAAGGAGAGGGGAACACATCCAGCATATGGAGATGGAAGGTAAGCAACACCCATAACACACTTACCTGCCACAGACACACTGACTGGAACTCGTGCACAAGTGCTGATGTCCACACAAACATAAAAGGACACAGCACACACCACAAACCACACAGGAACCCAGGACACCATAGCTGCAATAAAGTGAGACACCACAAGAATATCTATGACCACAAGGGTGGCCCTCACTGGACAGATGAAACAAGCCAGGAACCGTGAACCACCAGCATACACCAAGGCTGGAGGAACCCACAGCTTCAGGCATCCAGCAGAGGCTAAATAGCCCAAGCAGCCACACCCACACACACATAAACCCAGTGTTCACAAAACACTAGGAAAGGAGTTAACCCTTCCAACACGAGACAAGGGAAGGAAGCCACTTAAAGGGGAAGTGCACACACAAGCATAGAAAGCTACACGTTGCAGCAGGCAACAACATGCATGGAAACCCTGTCACGGCAATCACCCAGAAGGCCGAGACACTGCCACCGCATGCACACACAGCAACAAGTTGCCGCGGGTAACCGCAAGTGTGGCAACAGTGTCACAGCGCAAACCAAAGGCCGTGACAACAGGTAGCAAGCCTTCATCCAGACACAAGGCTTCCAGATCCCAACACGGAGACCTGGCTTCTGAGCCCAGCTGCCTATTTAAGGACAGCCAGGTGCTGCCAATACCCGGAGCGGCACTTAAAATCCGGTCCGGTATTTGACCTCACCTGGCTGTGAATCAGCACAGCAGCACATGCTGGGAGGAAAATACCTGTTTTTCCAGACCAAACCTCTCACTGTGTCACACTATGTATATCTATCTATCTCATATCTATCTACCAATCTATGTATATCTATTGTGGGGTTTCGCTCTGGTAGATAGGTTAAGCGAGCGCAGCACAGAGGCACAATACAAATTCTTAACTCAAAACATCAGGGTTTATTCACACTTGAGGCAACTGCACAAAACAGCATGTAACTTTGCAGTCTTGGTGTTAATTCACACACAATGGAAAGTTCATATAACACAAGTCACCTTGCTGGCAGGTCTGCCTCCAGTAGTCCACAGCAGGCTTTAGGGTGCCTGTTTCCCCAGCGTGTGTCTCTCAGCCCTCCAGCACGGCACAAAGCCTCAGATCCCCAAAACAGAGACCTCTCTACTGAGCCCAGCTGCCTATTTAAACTCCGGTCCGGTATTTGACCTCACCTGGCTGGAAACCAGCCCAGTCGCACATGCTGGGAGGAAAATACCTACCTTGCCAGACACAACCCCTCACTGTGTCACATACCCCCCCTTTGTTCAACCCTGAGGGGGTGGACATACGCCAGACAATGTACCTGGGACAGGTCATCCGCGTTTCCCTGCAACCGGCTTGCTCCGTGTTCAGCCGAGAACTTAACCCCTTAGTGACCACCCATACGTGTTTTTACGGCAGTCACTAAGGGGCCTTAGGCTGGGCTGCCGCGTTTTTACGGCGGCCCAGTTTAAGCGCTGCACGGCTCCCCCGTGCAGCGGGGAGCGCGGACCTGGCTCTCACATGAGAGCCGGGTCCCTGCTCTAACAGCCCGGAACGGCAGGAGTGCCGATCCGGGTTGTTTAACCCTTTACATGCCGGGCGCAATGGCGCCCGCTGCATGTAAAGTGGTGACAGAGGGAGCGGACTCCCTCTGTCTCCCATCAGCACCCCGAAAATACGATCGCGGGGTGCTGATGTGCTGGGAAGCTTACCTTGCTTCCGATCAGGGCCCCGAGCCTTTCTTCCGTTACTTCCAGCAGGCTGTGCCTCTCTGGCGCAGCCTGCTGGTCAATGTTCGAATAGCATTGCTATTGAAATGCAATGCATTATAGAGATAATGCATTACATTTTAAAAGCAATCAAAATACTGTATATTATAGTCCCCTTGTGGGACTATTAAGTAGTAAAAAAAATAGAAAAAAAATACACATTTATTAAATTAAAAAAAATCCATAAAATAAAAAAATATGTTTTTTTTTCCATTGAAAATACGCTTTTCAATGAAAAAAATTGCAAAAAGAAAATATCCCCCATATGTTTGGTATTGCCGCGTCCGTAACGACCGGGACTACATAAATATGACATAAATTATCCCCTATGGTGAACGCCGTAAAAAATAAAAAATAAAAAAAGACTGAATTTCAAATTTATTTTTAGTTTCCACCGAAAAAAAACGTAATAACAAGCGATCAAAAAGCGCCATTTACTCCAAAATCATACCAATGAAAAATACAAGTCGTCTTTCAAAAATCAAGCCCTCACACAATTCCATATAAAAAATAAAAATAAAGTTATGGGTCTTGTGAAGTGGCAATGCCAAATTATTTTTTTGGTTAATAAAAGGTGTTTTATTGCAAAAAAAGTAGTAGAAAGGAAACAAAATTATAAGTATTTAGTATCACTGTAATCGTACTGACCCAGAGAATAAAGATATTATGTTATTTGTACCGAAAAATGAACGCCAAAAAATGTATAATGTAAAAACGCAGTGGCAGTATTGCTATTTTTCCCTATCTCCCTCCCAGAAAGAGTTAATAAAAGTTAATCAGAAAGTTATGTGTACCCCAAAATGGCGCCATTAAAAACTACAACTTGTCCCGTAAAAAACAAGCCCTCATAAAGCTATATAGATGAAAAAATAAAAAAGTTATAGCTCTTGGAACGAGACCATAAAAAAAGGAAGAAAAACGCTTGGTCATAAAGGCCCAAACAGGCTTGGTCACTAAGGGGTTAAAGTTCTGCAGAGACAAAAACCATCTAGCCTAGCTCATCCACTTGAAAGGGGAGTGGTCGGTCACCAGGTGTAACTTTCTCCCCAACAAATAGTAGCGGAGAGACTCGAGTGCCCACTTGATAGCCAGGCACTCTCTCTCCACTATACTGTACCTGCTTTCGTGAGCTTGCGGCTTAGGAAGACAACGGGATGCTCCTCCCCGTTGACTTCCTGAGACAGTACAGCACCAAGGCCCACTTCGGAGGCATTCGTTTGTACCACGAACTCCCTCTTGAAGTCGGACGTCACCAAAACCGGTGACCCACACAGGGCTGATTTCAAAGCGGCAAAAGCCTCTTCCGCCCAGTCATCCCAGCAAACCATCACTGATTTTTGTTCTTTCAAGAGCACTGTCAAGGGCGCGGCTAGAGTAGCAAAGTAACGAACAAATCTCATGTAATAGCCCACCATTCCCAGGATTGACTTTATTTGCCTAGTGGTGACAGGTCGGGGCCAATTCCGTATCGCTTCAATTTTGTTCACTTGGGGTTTGATGACTCCGCTCCCAATGACATACCCCAGGTCTCTTCTAACCCTATCGTACTTTTTTTGGGTTAGCGGTTAGGTAAGCTTTCCGACGGGAGTCCAATACAGCCTGCACTTTGGGTAGGTGACTTTCCCAGTCGGTACTGTGGATGACAATATCGCCCAGGTAAGCCGAAGCGTAACGACGATGTGGACGAAGCACAATGTCCATTAGTCGCTGAAAAGTGGCGGGGGCGCCATGCAGACATAAGAGTAAGACCTTATATTGATACAGCCCCTTAGGCATGATGAAGGCAGTTTTCTCTTTGGCAGCCTCCGTTAAGGGCACCTGCCAGTACCCTTTCGTGAGGTCCAAAACAGAAAAATACCAGACTTGTCCTAACCTCTCGATGAGCTCATCCACCTGGGGCATGGGATACGCATCGAATTTGGAAACCTCGTGAAGTTTTTGAAAGTCGTTACAAAACCGCAAGGTACTGTTTGGCTTGGGTAACAATACTATAGGACTGGCCCACTCACTTTTTGACTCCTCAATGACGTCTAGCTGCAACATTAGCTGCACCTCCTCTGATATGGCTTGCCGCCAAGCCTCGGGTACCCGGTATGGTTTTATTCGGACTTTTGCCTGAGGCTCAGTGACAATGTCATGCTGGATTATGGAAGTGCGTCCATGGAGGTCCGAGAACACATCCGTGTTCCGACTAACAAACTCCCTGGCCTCCTGAGTCTGTTTAGAGGAGAGGCTGTCAGCAATTTTTACTGTGGCAGCCGCCTCTCCTGCATAAGACAGAGGGGCCGGTACCTCTTTTCTTGGACAATCCGGCCGCGGGCTGTCTTCTGTACAGGTTTCCCTTTCTTTCCACAGTTTGAGTGAATTCTAATGGTAAGCCTGCTCTGGCTTTCGCCGCCCTGGCTGGTGTATCTTGTAGTTTACATCTCCAATTTTCTCGAGTACCTCGTAGGGCCCCTGCCACCTAGCCAGGAACTTACTGTCCATGGTCGGCACCAGAACCAAAACCCAATCACCCGGGTTAAAGATCCAGACCTGAGCCTGCCGTTTATAGACCCGACTCTAGGCTCGCTGAGCTTCCTCCATATGCTCCCTAACAAGAGGCAACATTGTCTCTATCCGATCTTGCATCTGGGTAACGTACTCAATGACACTTTTATGTGGAGTGGGTTGTTGTTCCAATGCCTCTTTGGCCACATCCAAGAGACCGCAAGGGTGTCTGCCATATAGCAGTTCGAAGGGCGAGAACCCAGTAGAGGCCTGGGTTACCTCTCGCACTGCGAACATGAGATAGGGCAGAAGGAGGTCCCAGTCCTTCCCATCTTTAGACACTATCTTTTTCAACATATTTTTCAATGTTTGGTTAAACCGTTCTACCAGATTGTCCGTTTGCGGATGTTAAATGGATGTCCGTAGTTGTTTTATGTGTAGCAACTTACAGAGTTCCCTCATCACCTTGGACATAAAAGGGGTCCCTTGGTCGGTCAGAACCTCTTTAGGTAGTCCTACTTGAGAAAACATCTCCATGAACTCCTTAGCTATGAGTTTGGCCGAGGTATGTCGCAGTGGCACAGCCTCCGGGTACCGAGTGGCGTAGTCTAGAATGACTAAGATGTGTTTATGCCCTCTGGCGGACTTCAGTACTGGGCCTATGAGGTCCATAGCTATTCGGTCAAATGGTACTTTGATAATCGGGAAAAGGTACTAGGGGCTAGTTATCTGGCAGGTCAGGCAAGACTTACAAAACTCTTCCACTTCTTTGAATATGCTGGGCCAGTATAACCGCTGTAGAATACGATCCTGAGTTTTCTGCAGCCCCAGGTGAACCCCAAAGAACGTGTTGGTGGGCTAGATCTAACACAAGTTTGCGATAAGCCTTGGGGACCACCAACTGTTCAATAGGCTCACCCCGTAGTTGGTTTACCCGATACAACATATCCTGATGAACCCCAAAATGGGGAAACACTGACTCTGCCCTAGGTTGTTGTGGTTCACAATCTACAATTTACACATAGGGTTGGGTCCCGACGTTGGGCGGTACCAAAATTATCCCCGGAGACATTGAGGTCTTTCAATCTCCCACCATCACACTTAGCAGGGTTGTCTCCCCCTCTTCCACCAAAGTGGCGGTCACCCCTACCGCTGGCCCTTTGGTCCCAGGTTCCCAGGGTTATGGTTTCCCCCCCTGAGCTGGGCCACTCTGCTAGGGTTGCTTCTGTCTCATGGGTATCAGTCACTCTCATAGCAGGCCACAGTGCCAGGAATCCCGGGATGTCTCTTCCTAATATAAGTTCGTAGTGTAAATTTGGGGCAACTGCCACTTTGTGAGTCCATCTGCCAGACCCTGTGGTTAGAGACACCAGGGCGGTGGGATAGTCCATTAAGTCTCCATAGATGCACATGACCCTGACTTTCCGGCCAGTATACTCTGATGACCGTACCACGGGAGCCCTTACTAGGGACACCAGACTCCCTGAGTCCAGCAGAGTCTCCGCTGGAGTGTCTCCTACCTCCACCTGGCACAGGTGGTTTAGACTTTTTGGGGTACTTGCTGCAAACAGCTTGCTGGCATATAACAACTGACGGTAGCCATAGTTAGTATCCATGGGTTCCACCTGATAGGGACAGTCAGCTCTTACATGGCCCGGCTCCTGACACCGCCAGCAGACTATCAGAGCCAGGACCGTAGAGGGTACACCCCGGGTGGGTTTTGTTGGTTCAAGTCGCCGGGCCTGGGATGGAGATTTACGGGGCTTGACTGCCCCACTCCCAAAATAACCCACTGTAACAGTCTTAGTAGTCTCGTAGCGCTCCACCAGGTCCACCATTTCTAGGGCGTTGCCAGGAGACAACTGGCAGATCCAGTGCTGGAGAGGGGGTGGCAGAGCCCTCCAGAACATATCAGCCAATAGTCTATCCAGCGACCAGCATAGCTGTGGGACTCAGCACATCAGGCTGTAGCCACCTTTGCAATAGGTGGAGTAAGTCATAATACTGGGTCCTCGCAGGCTCAGCCGGCTTAAACCCCCACTGATGTGCCGGGACCAACACATTCACCCCCAGTCTTGCCAAAATCTCACCCTTTACTTTTTGGTAGTCTGCCGCTTGATTGTCCAGCAAGTCGAAATAAACCTGCTGGGAATCAGATGCTAGGAATGGAGCGACGACCTCAGCCCACTGGTCACGGGGTAGCTTTTCCCTGATGGCCACTTTCTTGTACATGGCCAGGTAGGTTTTGTCTGCGGGGGTCATCTTAGGAATCGTGGCACGGACTGCTTTTCGGACATCGTGAACGCTTGGAGTTGCTCCTGCTGTCTGCAAAGCCATCACGTGTTGTAGCAGCAACTGGTTAGTCTTCTGCTGCTGCTTATTAGCCTCACGTTGCTGCAGGTTTGTCTCTCGCTGCTGCACATTAGCCTCCATGAGGGCCTTCACAACAGCCTCCATTTTGTCTTGGGGAACTGGTTGTAATACAGCTGGTTTAATGTACGACATAAAACGGTGCCTGAAAAATGCAGAAACCAAAAATATTGGCGTTCACGCCAGCCTCACTACTCTTGGGGTTTCGCTCTGTGGGGTTTCGCTCTGGTAGATAGTTTAAGCGGGCGCAGTACAGAGGCAAAATACAGAGACCTCTCTGCTGAGCCCAGCTGCCTATTTAAGGACAGCCAGGTGCTGCCAAAACCCGGACCGGCACTTAAACTCCGGTCTGGTATTTGAGCTCACCTGGCTGGAAACCAGCCCAGCCGCACATGCTGGGAGGAAAATACCTGCCTTGCGAGACATAACCCCTCACTGTGTCACACTATCTATCCATCTACCTATCTATGTATATCAATCTATCTAATCTATCTACCTATCTATGTATATCTATCTATCTCTATCTGATTAAATTGCAATAATTTACAAAATGCTACAGTATCTAGATATTGCTGTTACACACTCGTTATAGGGAACCTGGTGTCCTTTTGATACCATCTCAGAAGGGCCACAATACAGTGTGTGTTCAGTGCTAGTCAATCAGAATTATTTTCTTCTGTGCTAATACATGGTAGGCGTGCCACCACCACCCATGTACAAGAGGATTCGGATGATGGGATTAAGCTACTTGACATGTGTGACCACTGGCACTGGACACATTAGATGGACATTCTCACTACATGAGTTATTTTCCTAGACCTACTGGGTAGATGCAGTGAGACAAAACCAGGCTTAAAGGCGTTTTCTGAGACTTTAATACTGATGACCTATCCTCCGGTGGGGGTCGACACCCAGATCCCCCACCGATCAGCTGTTTGAGAAGGCACAGACGCTCTTGTGAGTGCTGTGGCCTCCTCAGTGCTCACCAAGCACAGCACCATACACTGTACTGTATAGTAGCTGTGCTTGGTATCACAGCTCAACCCCATTCACTTTTATGGGGCTGTAAATGGGTTTACACAGCTACCTATGAACTCAATATAACGTTCAACAGCAGGCCAAATCCCATAGTGGGTGCCCTTACATATCTACTCTACAGGCTACAAGGCTGAAGGGCAGAAGATGGCGCAGTACTGTTCAGTCTGCTATTACAAGTGTATAGATCAGGGATCAACAACCTCCAGCACTCCAGCTGTTCAGAAACTACAACTCCCAGAATGCTTCATTCACTTGTGTCGGAGTTTGAAGAACAGCTGAGCATGTTTTCATGCTGGGAGTTGTAGTTTCACAGCAGCTGGAGTGCCGAAGGTTGCTGATCCCGAAGCGGAGCCAAACGGATCCATCCTGGCACACAATGTAAGTCAATGGGGACGGATCCGTTTTTTCTGACATAATCTGGCACAATAGAAAACGGATCGGTCCCCCATTGACTTTCAATGGTGTTCAAGACGAATCCGTCATGGCTATAGACGACATAATACAACCGGATCCATTCATGACAGATGCATGCGGTGGTATTATTGTAACGGAAGCACATTGACGGATCCGCAAAAAACGCTAATGTGAAAGTAGCCTAACTTGCAATGTTTCTTTAAGATCATCCCATGAAATTATTATACAGGAACAGCTGGCCATGGGTTTCTACACCACACATCACCTGACTTGACTAAATGCCAACAATACTAGTCACAGTCACCAAATAACTCCCTTTCCACAACGACCTCATTAATAGAACCAAAGCTAACTTTACAGCATGCCAACGTGTGCCTTTTTATTACAGCAAAGAAAAACATGAGAAATCCCTAATCACCAATAAATGTCCTTGTAAGTAGCAACCATTCAGTAGCACTAAAATCCTATAGAAAAGCTGTTTTTGCCATTTTAGGCTATTTTATCAAAGAATTGTATTGATATCAAGTTTTATCTTACAGGGGATGTCTACCAAAAATGTAACAAAGACAATATATTACTATATCAGTATTGCAGAGCAAATATATTTTTATGGACCAATTGGAAATGCAGCCCTATTGATTGCCGCTTTTGAATTGGCTAGATGATGCCAATTTGATGATATATGTCATTGTAATGTCAATGTCATTGGAAACAATAAGGTTGAAATCAGTGTGCAGTAGAGCATTGTCTGTGTAGCAGATCTGTGTTGTCTGTGAAGATTGTGACAAATAAAAGCACTACCTTATACCTTGTAATAGAGGGCCATGCAGATAGCTGTGAAGAGAGGTCATGCCTGTGAGAAGAGAAATGAAACATGGGAACTGTAGAGTTTTACATTGGTAATCATGCCCACAGCAAGCTCTGGCAGCATGAAAACAAGTGTGCTGCAATGAGGTGGCCAAGATAATAAAAAAATAAATAAAAAAAAGCTTCTAAGTTTCTATGGTGGAACTACCTGGAGAGCATTTAGATATGAACTGGTACAACTTTTCTGTATTTGTTCAGTTCAGTTAACCCATTTAAATGCTGCTCTAATTTGTATAAACAAAATTCCATGTGTGATCAATATTTTCATCTGTTTTGTATGGGGGTGGGGTGGTATGCATAAAATACTATATGTAATACACATGTAGCCACCCAGTTATTAATAGATTTTCTGTGTGGAAATTATTCTTGTATCGCCCATGAGATTCCTTAAAGGGATTGTGCAGCAAGTACATATTGATGACCCATCCTCAGGATAGGTCATCCTTATCTGACCGATGCGGGTCCAAATACCGTCTCCCCCACTTGAAGAGGAGGCAGCGCTCATATGATGTGTGTAGTCTTGCTTGCAGTGGCAGTACAGCGTAATTACAAGTGCTCGTCCCATTCAAGTGAACACAACAAGCATTTGTAATTACACTGCACCACCAAGACTTCTGAGACAACGCACAACGTACAAGCGTCCCTCCTCTTCAAGCTGCTGATTGTCGGGAGTGACTGGAGTCAGACCCACATGATCAGATGTTGATAATCTATCCTGTGGATAGGTCATCAATATGTACTGGCTGCACAGCCCCTTTAATGAATATTTTGGGTGCTATACTTGATAGGTGGCATACAGATCAGTTTGGATATTCTGGTTTTCATTTGTGCAGTTTACAAGTGGGTGGCTGGTAGGGCATTGGTCCCCCTGCTGGATTTCGCTTTTAATACACATGGGAATGGTTAATGATTCCATGGCAATTCAAACAACTTCATCTGTTTTATGTGATCACATCAGACACAGTGTATAAACATATATAAGTGTGAGGAGGGAGAAGGGGCCTCCAGAACGTAATAACATAGAGTAAATGAGTATGTAATAAACCATAGTTCTGCAAATGGAGCGCACGTTGAATGTCAGGTTAGCAATGACCAATGCATTTCAACCTCATGGTACATTTCCAGAAACTCAATCTGTGGTGTATTAGCAGTGCTTTAGAGCTATCTGCTCCAAGAATCCAGTGCTTCAGTATACAGTAGATAAGAAACAATTCGCATTTGTATAATGGAAAGTAACACATTTCATACATCTTCCTTCTTCCACGACATATGTATGCCATTAAACCGAAACATTCTGATTTTCACTAGTAAGATAAAAGTTATTACTTTCAGAAAAAAGAAAAGGTGTTTGTACACATTAGATTAATGTTGGCAGAACACGCCGATTTCTAATGTGCATTCAGGGGAATTCTGACCAGCGGCGGACTGGGAAATTAAAGTGACCCCATGCAGATGTGGGTGCAAATTGACAGAAGGTGGGGCAATACAAGTCGGCAAGGTCAGGAATACCATAATGCAAAATACTTTCCAGTTAGAACCATATACCACAGTGCATAAAAACATATTGCCCCAAAAACCGTCCCTCTTTGGTGGCCATACATTTTTCCATTTATTGTCTCTAAGATATAGGGCAGGGGGCTTAGGAGATAAGATGTGGGCCACAGCAGTTGAATTTAGGAGGGCATGTGTGGTCGCTGTTCAGGTACATGAGAACCTGATTCTCACAGCCAGTGGCAGAGAAGAGGGCTTGAGTGGCCCCCTGGGTATCAGCCCACCGGGAAATTTCCATGTAGGGTCAATGGCCAATCCACCCCTGCTTCTGACATTCTGACATTCCCTGATGTCAGAGTTCAAGGAAGAAAAAGATCAGACATTTTAATTTCAACATGCCTTGTTCTCCGAAAGATAACCCACCGGCACCAGAGGTGTCCCCACTCAGAATACATGCATACTTGGTAGAGCTGAGCATTCATATGTATGGGAGAGGGTTGGAAGAAATAGCTGTTGGCAAAATGAGAATTTGGCTATCTTTTGTAAATTAAATTGCTTCACTGTGTATCTTGTAGACAACACGTTTCGCTAAAGGCTTAGCTGCCAAATTCATCTATGTTTTGGCAACACCTATTTTTTACACATAAA
Organism: Bufo bufo; assembly: GCF_905171765.1. Classification (NCBI taxonomy): domain Eukaryota; kingdom Metazoa; phylum Chordata; class Amphibia; order Anura; family Bufonidae; genus Bufo; species Bufo bufo. Next base: position 669,760,375 of record NC_053389.1, on the reverse strand, counting down.
TCACAGCTCTCTTTTATTTCAGACTGGTTCATAACATCAAGTGAGAGGGATTTTAGCAGAGTGTTTATGTGGCCTGTATTAATGAAGAATGCCAATAGAACTATGTCATATACCCAACGTGTGATGTGACTTCCTGTGACACGTTGCTGCTAATTCAGCTCTTCATAAACATGATCAGTGAGAAAATGGAAGAATTTAACAGATATGGAACAGAGAAAATAAAACGGCAATGGAACAAAATTACAATCTGCATTTTGTATGTGTGCTGCAGTGGTATACATAGAAGAGAAGTGAGCACATAGTAAAGATCAATATACAGTAGTCCTCTCCCCCGTATTATGCTGCTTAGTTTTACCACCCAGGGCAGATGGGCTTAGTCTGTGCTTCCCTTTCTGTGACCACTGGGTCAATGCCACCGATCTTTTGTATAAATGCAGTTCCTCTGGAGAGGGTAGTTCAAGCTTCTCCCACCCTAAGGCCTCATGCACATGACCGTTGTGTGCATCCGCGGCCGTTGTTCCGTTTTCAGTTTTTTTTCTACGGACCCATAGACTTTCAATGGGTCCGTAGAAAAATCGGAAAATGCACCGTTTTGCAGCTGCATCCGTGATCCGTGTTTCCTGTCCGTCAAAAAAATAGGACCTGTCCTATTTTTTTGACGGACAACGGTTCACGGACCCATTCAAGTCAATAGGTCTGTGAAAAAACACGGATGCACACAAGATTGGCATCCGCGTCCGTGGCCGTAGGCTACTTTCACACAGACGGATCCGCAGATCTGTCTGCATAAAAGCTTTTTCAGAGCTGAGTCTCAGATCCGACAGTATATTCTAACACAGAGGCGTTCCCATAGTGATGGGGACGCTTCTAGTTAGAATATGCTTTGAACTGTGTACATGACTGCCCCCTGCTGCCTGGCAGCACCCGATCTCTTACAGGGGGCTGTGATCCGCACAATTAACCCCTCAGGTGCTGCACCTGAGGGGTTAATTGTGCGTATCATAGCCCCCTGTAAGAGATCATGTGCTGCCAGGCATGAGGGGGCACACCCCCCTCCCTCCCCAGTTTTAAATTCATTGGTGGCCAGTGCGGCCCCCCCTCCCCCCCTCCCCTGTATTACATTCATTGGTGGCCAGTGCGATGGCCAGCGGTTAAACTGGGACTCCGATCGGAACTCTCCGCTGCCACCAATGATAGGGGGGGAGATTTCAATTAGGAGGGGGAGGGAGGGGGGGCCCACTGGCCACCAATGAATCTACAGTACGACAGGGGAGGGAGGGGGGGCCCACTGGCCACCACTGAATCTACAGTACTACAGGGGAGGGAGGGGGGGCCCACTGGCCACCGATGAATTTAAAACTGGGGAGGGAGGGGGGGGTGCCCCCTCCTGCCTGGCAGCACATGATCTCTTACAGGGGGCTATGATACGCACAATTAACCCTTCAGGACCTGAGGGGTTAATTGTGCGTATCATAGCCCCCTGTAAGAGATCGGGTACTGCCAGGCAGCAGGGGGCACTCATGTACACAGTTCAAAGTATATTCTAACTTGAAGCGTCCCCATCACTATGGGAACGCCTCTGTGTTAGAATATACTGTCGGATATGAGTTTTCACGATCTAACTCAAATCCGATGGTATATTCTAACATAGAGGCGCTCCCATGGTGATGGGGACGCTTCAAGTTAAAATATACCATCAGATTGGAGAAAACTCAGATCCGATGGTATAATAGGGACTCCTGACTTTACATTGAAAGTCAATGGGGGACGGATCCGTTTGCAATTGCACCATATTGTGTCAACGTCAAACGGATCCGTCCCCATTGACTTGCATTGTAATTCAGGACGGATCCGTTTGGCTCCGCACGGCCAGGCGGACACCATGTCCATGGATCCTCCAAAAATCAAGGAAGACCCACGGACGAAAAAACGGTCACGGATCACGGACCTAGTTTTTGCGGACCTTAAAAAAAAACGGTTGTGTGCATGAGGCCTAAGACAAAGGAATGGAGCCAACCGGGGCTGGGCCAACTCTTTCCAAGTTCAACTAAGTCGCTCTTGAAAACACCACTACAACCAATGACAGTGATATTGTTAAACTGTCAAAGGGGTTTTCCTATCTGAGACACTGATGGGATATAGCTAGGATATCATAGGTGTAGCACCCAGTATTTATGGATCCAGAAGGCTGTTCCCGGCCAGAACAGGCTGCAGGATATGTTTTAACTCAGATGTGAAACAGGTTGAACTGGGCTATCAGAGATGCTTGAAATGTTATGGGTGAAGTAAGAAGGGTGTACAAAAAAAGAAAAAGAAGGCACTACAACTCTACAAAGCCAAAAAATAAATGGATTATTTAGCCTCTTGATTTTTTATTTTTTTACAAGAGGTTAGAATGGTATCAAATTGTAAACCAAGTAATACTCACCTGAACAATCGGCCATTATATTTCTCAGGTCCCCTACCAGTCTCTGTATTCTGCCCTTCAGCAATGGCATTTTGACAAGGACAAGTGACCTCAGTAGTCACATATCCATGTTGAAACATCATTGTTGGTGCCAAAATACACAGATCAGTGGGGGACCTCTGAATCATGGTGGGGGACTGATAAGATGAGGTTTACTTAGTTTGTTATTTTATAGCATTCTAAGCTTTAGGTAAAAAAAAACATCCTTAGTATATTAGAGTATATAAAAGCCTTTTGCCTTTTAGGAGACAAAGAAAGCTAAAATTCCACCACATCATTTCTGGTTCATTTATATCAACTATTACATCTTTTTCACATGGATATTTTCAAGCGCTCAAAACAATCCTGTACCAGTTGTTCCTAAAATGTAATTAGAGGTTATATGCCAAGTATGTACTTACTTTGCAAAGAGAGAACTTTGGTATATTTTATACCATTTAGGCCTCCTGCACACGACCGTTGTGTGCACCCGTGGCCGTTGTGCCGTTTTCCGTTTTTTTTCGCGGACCCATTGACTTTCAATGGGTCCGTGGAAAAAACGGAAAATGCACCGTTTTGCAGCCGCATCCGTGATCCGTGTTTCATGGCCGTGAAAAAAATATGACCTGTCCTATTTTTTTCACGGCCAACGGTTCACGGACCCATTCAAGTCAATGGGTCCGTGAAAGAACACGGATGCACACAAGATTGGCATCCGTGTCCGTGATCCGTGGCCGTAGGTTAGTTTTTATACAGACGGATCCGAAGATCCGTCTGTATAAAAGCTTTTTCAAAGCTGAGTTTTCACTTCGTGAAAACTCAGAACCGACAGTATATTCTAACACAGAAGCGTTCCCATGGTGATGGGGACGTTTCTAGTTAGAATACACTACGAACTGTGTACAAGACTGCCCCCTGCTGCCTGGCAGCACCCGATCTCTTACAGGGGGCCGTGATCAGCACAATTAACCCCTCAAGTGCCGCACCTGAAGGGGTTAATTGTACTATCATATCCCCCTGTAAGAGATCAGGGCTGCCAGGCAGCAGTGTGCGCCCCCCCGCCCCCCCCTTCCTCCCTCTATTGTAATAAATCGTTGGTGGCACAGTGTGCGCCCCCCCGCCCCCCCCCCTTCCTCCCTCTATTGTAATAAATCGTTGGTGGCACCATGGGAACGCCTCTGTGTTAGAATATACTGTCGGAAATGAGGTTTCACGATCTAACTCATAGCCGACAGTATATTCTAACATAGGGGCGTTCCCATGGTGATGGGGACGCTTCAAGTTAAAATATACCATCGGATTGGAGAAAACTCCGATCCGATGGTATAAAAGGGACTCCAGACTTTACATTGAAAGTCAATAGGGACGGATCCGTTTGAAATGGCACCATATTGTGTCAACGTCAAACGGATCCGTCCCCATTGACTTGCATTGTAATTCAGGACGGATCTCTTTGGCTCCGCACGGCCAGGCGGACACCAAAACGACTTTTTTTTCATGTCCGTGGATCCTCCAAAAATCAAGGAAGACCCACGGACGAAAAAAACGGTCACGGATCACGGAAAAACGTTCGTGTGCAGGAGGCCTTACTATGTAGTTTTGTTCATAAATAATTTTTTTCTTCCTCCTGCCTATTTGCTGGTAGGTGCTCACTGACCTTCTGCAAAAAGTCTATGTTCTTAGCATGTATTTTCCAGGTACATGACATATCATAAATTGGGCACTTGGATCACCTAACTGTAAGTGAAATATTCTGCTACACAAGCCATTAAAAGTAAAACGACTGTCTCCAGATTCTGTTCTCTGGCAGACCGAGTCCAAACAAAACAATACCTTCTGAAGCCAACAAGTCTGTACCAAATTTTGCTGTCAAGAAATATCTTTTAATAGAATTTTGTTGGAACTATCCCCTGCATAAAAGCCAGTCTACACGTTGTTCAACAATAGCCCCAAACACTTTTGCTGGAATGATGGCCCTCCCCCATGGGGTGTTCTCGGGTATCTGAATGTTTTTTAAATCAATGGTGTATTCACATAAAATTCTATACTAGTGGCAATTATATGGAGAACATAGAATTTATATTTAAAGAATGTCTATTCCATATGTCTCCATGAATGATGATAAAGATACAGTAGACTAGTATTCAATAAAGAAACACTACACATTAAAAAGATAAAATACATGCATAATTTTGGAGGCATCTAGTGTATCGCTCCATCCTTCTCCCCTTCCTGAGCCAACATGAGGCACATTTATACAGTTTTTTCCCCCGGAATTTTAGTGTGGGCACCCACACCAATATTTTGCTGGAGGTGGCGTCCTTTCTGCCTCCCATTCGTTTCAATAAAGGGACATGTCCTTTATTGATGCTCCCCAATCCTTAGCGCTGTCTCTTATTGAAAAGAATGGAAAGTAGAAAGGACACGACCGACCAGCGAATTTTTAGTGTGGGTGTCCATGCTGAAATTCCTCGGGGGAAAAAACCCGCTGTGTGAACAGGCCCTGAGAGTATGGACTTGGGCCATCTATGGATAACAAGAATAGCTATTCATCTGAATGGCTATCATTTACAATGATTGGACGGGGTTTTTCCTGCTTCAGGAATTTGCACTGAATATATCTTTTTGTGAGCAATTTCAGGGGAAAAAATACACCCATGAGATTTTTATGAAGGACAAGCACTCTCCATTAATAACTTATGAAAGGTTACGTATGCCATGCTGTCTAAATTACAAAGAAATGAATGTAATCTTGAGCATTCAAAATTGTATTTGTGGTGTTAGCGGACATTTTGCACCCAGATACCAAATAGCTTGATCATTACTGTGTTAAATATAGACAGTGCCACCTCTGGGCATGGTTTAGTTGACTAATGTCATAGTCATGTTCCTGTATTTAGACTTGGATGTCTGGAAATAATGTTACCATACTAATGACACACAGAACACAAGCTATATATGTCATTAGATAAGGTTACACATTTTTTCTATTCACCAATGTTTTGAGGACAAGTCTACGCTGGCTGGAAACTTTGAATATCTGTAAAAGTCACTGTGTGCTCTAGACCATCAATTGACTGGGCTTGGTTCCCATTAAATGAGTACTTGGTTTTTATGTCTATGACACAATGAGACATGAAAGTCTTATATGGTCCTTGTCAATTACCACAAGCCTACTAATTAAACATAAATTATGCGGAAAACATTTACAAGCCTGACATAAGGCACTGAAAGCTTAAATGGCTAAAGACTGTAGGGTAATAAGATCTTTTCAGAGTAATCCTCAATAGCAACAGAACATTAAAGTTTGACAATACACTTGGTTTAAATATTTCTTGGTTCATCATCATCATCATCATTATTATTGTACAGATGTATTTCACTTTCATCAGTTGAGCAAAAGGCATGCAGAAGGACAGGGTGTCTTACCTCCTGAACATAAATGGTGTGACAACAGTTTTGATGACAGGAGTCGAGGGAGCCTCTCTCTTGTAAGTGTGGTCCACTAAGAGTAGCACACCAGCACCAGAATCAGAACACATTCCCCAGCTAAGGGGGCACAGGAAGAAAGGTCCAATACAGTAAGGGGACCTTGGGCCCAAAGATGAAAGAAGCCTAGGACACGCAGCCTAAGCAAGGCTGCAGCAAAAAGCCTGAATCTAGAAGGAGAGGGAGTCTCCCTACTGTAGGTTGAAGTGGAATTCCTGGCTAGGAATGTGAAGCTGTGGCCACTGCAGCTGTGACAACCAGAAAAAGCATGTGGTGGTAACGGTCCACAAAGCATCTGAGGAGACGTTCTCCTCCCTAAGAGATTGTGACAGAGGTTGGCTGAAAACTGTATGTGGGACCACAAAGATGGCCAGGTAGACCACTACAAAGGTGGCCAACAGATAAGACAGCTGCAGAAGATAAGATGGTCTGCAGGTGAGGCAGCCAAAGATGTGATGATCTCCAAATTAGATGGCTGCAGAGGATGGACACAAAGGGTGAGGGAGGAGAGGCAGTGTCAGGTGAAAAGGCAGTTTGTTAATGTTCTGTGCTATCTTGTTAACAGTACAGTCATACAGTATGTAAATTCATATAGTAAAGTTTCTGTTTGCTGGAAATGTTTACGTGCCTACACCTGCCATTATTTCTGTGCCATCCAAAGTTCTTGCTGGTGGGACATTTCTTAGTCCTCCTCACGTGTTACAGTTAAAGGAGTTTTTTTCCAGAACTCGAGGCTGTAAAAACTAGAAATTGCTTCTGAAAACCCAGAAAATATGAACCCAAATAATAATACAATAATAAGAATAAAACAATACCAATATTGTAACTGTGGCAATTTATAGCTAAATTCTCTATAATTCTGACAAGGTGAGGACAATATACAGTATACAATCAATATTTCCCCAAAGGTTGGTCTGCTAGTTAGACACAAAAACACTGTCACCAACTTCTTCTAAAGATGATCCAAATCAGGTTACAAACATCACATAATTATGGGCTATAATCTATTTTTCACATCTACAGTATTTTTCTTTGAAATAAAGGAGATTATAGGACAAGCAACCAATATGTTAAGCAGTCAAATGTATTTAAAGGGATTCTGTCACCTCGTTTTCGGTTATAGAGCTGTGGACATGCACGGCTAGATCGCCGCTAGCATGTCCGCAATATACCTATCCTATAGGGATGTGTCCTTTTATTTTGTTTAAAAAAAGATTTTAGAGATATGTAAAGGAGCTTTGTAAGGAGCCCAAGGGGGTCCTCCGAATCTCCTCCTTTCGTCACAGTTAGATTGCCATAATCTCGCGATGCGTGAGCTCGCACATGCGCAGTTCCTTCCCTGAGGCTGATGCCAGCACAGGGAAGGAACACTATATCGGCACTGCGCATGCGCGAGCTCGCGCATAGCGAGACTACAGCAATCTAACTGTGACGAAAGGAGGAGATTCGGAGGACATAGGCGGTGTTGGGCTCCTTCACAGGGGGGCATAGCTGGGCACCAGGAAGGTTAGTGCAGCCCCTTGGGCTCCTTACAAAGCTCATTTACATATCTCTAAAATAATTTTTTAAACAAAAGCTCTATAACTGAAAACGAGGTGACAGAATCCCTTTAAGGGTAAAAAAAAAATATGACTGTTTTAGGATGGCAATGTGTGATAAGAAAAATGGATTGTTAAATCTAATAATGCAAAAAAAAAAGCAAATCAAAAACATACAAGATATATTTATTTGCACATGATACCCTGGAGTCTAATCTGAGAGACGGATTTACTGACAGCCTGTGCATGGTACAAGTGATTTGGTGCAGCTCCTAACATATCAATTCTGTTAGTTGGGCCAATTTTATGTGTCGTTCATAGATAAGAAAAACAAGCTGTTTTCCTGTTTCCTGAGGAACGCCAGAACATTGCTCCAATAATTCTTTCATATAACGTGACCAATGGTGCCAAAGCAGAGCAGGAATGTGCAGGGTGCACTGAGTAAAGAACACACTTCTGAGTAGAGAGGTCTGGTTTTAATTTAACTGTCCAGTAATACAATCATTACTAAACCTGTATATTCACAGAACAGAATTTTTAAAACTCTATGTGTCAATGTAGATACAGAGACAATTAAGGGGTAACAATCTCACCAAAATATCTGCTCTAGTTTTGCCAATAAAAATATTAAATATGTCCATTTCCCACTTCAATTTGCTTCTAGGTGAATGATCTATAATTGCCGCCTTTAACAGTTAAAGAGGATCTCCCTTTGTTGAAAATCTGAATTTTGAGCAGTAGCCAGTAACCATACAGATTGCCACTTTTAATTATATTGCTCAGAAACTGATGATAAAAATTTTGATATTGATGACTTATCCATAGGATAGGTCATCAATATCAGATCAGTGGGGTCAGAACCCCCGCCAATCAGCTGTTTAAAGAGACCACTGCACAACAGTGTGCACTATATCATGTTTATTGGTCATATACATTCATATCCCTCGAACATGTCCACATTTTTTCATGTTAACCGACAAAACGTATTTTAATGTGATTTTGTGTGACAGACCAACGCAAAGTAGCAAGTATGTCTGAAGTAAAAAGAAATGATACAAAGTTTTCTAAATAAAAAATAAAAAAGTGGTGTGCATTTGTAATCAGCCACCTGTACTCTGATGCCCCAAAATAAAGTCCAGTGTGACCAATTGCCTTCAGAAGTCACCTAATTAGTAAATAGAGTCCACCTGTGTGTAATTTAGTCTTAGTATAATTACAGCTGTTCTGTGAAGGCCTCGGAGGTTTGTTTGTGAACATTAATGATCAAACGGCATCATGAAAACAAAGGAACACACCAAACAGTTCAGAGATAACGTTGTGGAGAAGTGTAAAGCACAGTTAGGTTATCAAAACAATATATCAACACCTCACGGAGCACTGTTCAATCCATCATCTGAAAATGGAGAAAGTATGATACAACTGCAAACCCACCAAGAAATAGCCGTCTAACTAAAATGACAGCCCAGGAAGGAGAGCACTAATTAAAAAAGCAGCCAAGAGGCCCTTGGTCCCTCTGGAGCAGTGATGGTCAGTTCGCAGTGTTCGCCAGCGAACACATGCGGGCTGCCATCTTGACTCACCCGTCCGGCGGATGCACAGGTAAGCCCTTACCTGTGCCAGGAGCCGGTCTGAAATCAAGTTCCAAGAACAGCCCGATGAAGGCCCCCGGTGGCTGTTCTCGGAACTACCTGCTCCCGGTGACCACATTTGATTTTAGATCGGCTCCCGGCACAGGCACAGGTAAGGGCTTACCAGTGCATCGCCGGATGAGTCAAGATGGCAGCCCGCATGTGTTCGCTGGCGAACAATGCGAACTGACCATCACTGCTGAGATCCACTGCTCAGTTGTGAGAATCTGTCCACAGGACAACTATTAGCTGTGTACTCCACAAATCTAGCCTTTATGGAAGAGCGGCAAAAAGAAAGCCATTTTTGAAAGATAGCCTTAAGAAGTCCCATTTGCAGTTTGCCACAAGCCATGTAGGGAACACGGCAAACATATGGAATAAGGTGCTCCAGTCAGATGAGACCAAAGTTTAACTTTATGGCCTAAATGCAAAATGCTATGTGTGGAGGAAAATTAACACTGCACATCAGCCAGAACACATCATCCTCACCAAGAAACATGGTGGTGGCAGCATCATGGTGTCGGGATTATTTTCTTTAGCAGGGACAGGGAAGCTGGTCAGAGTTGATGGGAAGATGGATAGAGCTAAATACAATGCAATCCTGGAGGAAAACCTGGTAGAGGCGGCAAAAGACTTGAGACTGGGGTGGAGGTTCACCTTCCAGCAGGACAATGACCCTAAACATACAGCCAGAGCTACAATGGAATGGTTTAGATCAAAGCATATCCATGTGTTAGACTGGCCCAGTCAAAGTCCAGTCTTAAATCCCATTGAGAATCTGTAGCAAGACTTGAAAATTGATGTTCACAGACGCTCTCCATCCAATCTGACTGAGCTTGAGCTAAGAATAAGGCAAAAAATTCAGCCTCTAGATGTGCAAAACTGGTAGAGACATATCCCAAAAGACTCAAGGGGCTAAATACAATTGAACGCTACACTTTCCAGATTTACATTTTTCAAAAATTTTGCAAACCATATATAATTTTCTTTTCACTTCACACATACTTGTTACTTTGTGTTGGTCTATGACATAAAATCAGAATAAAATGCATTTAAGTTTGCAGGTGTAACATGAAAAGTTCAAGTTAATGAGGTTGAGCTGACAATACAAAGCACAGGTGCTATACAATGGACAGAGCTGTGCTTGGTAACCTGCAAGGAGCACTTGTTGAAGTGCCATGGCCTCCTCAAATAGCTGATTGGCAGGGGTACCGGCTGTCGGACCCCTGTTGATCTGATATTGATGACCTATCCTGAGGAAAAATCATCAATATTAAACACCCGGAGAAGCCCTTTAAAGGTTGAACATGATGACAATTGATAGAGTTTCTAAATAGCTAGAAATAACTAATATGGCAGTATAGTATTCAATGTCTCTATAACCAACTAGAAAGAAAATATGACTACTAAACCTTGACTATCTTGCTAACTTTTGGCTTACCAATATATAGACAATCATAAATGTTATGGAGTAGACTTTTTTAAAATCTCTGTTAGAACATAGAAAGGGAGAGATCACATACTTGGTAGTGAGTGTGATTAGCACTTTGTATTTAAATAGGCATTTTTGGTATCTATGATATATAACCCAGTTTTCCATGAATGACATGGTTCATGGACTTTTGTTCTTCCTGAAGGTGCTGCAAGCCCACCTACCAATCATAGGTAGTGCTACGAATATGCCATACATTCTATTGTCAGATTATTCCTTTAAAGGAAGCAATGAAGAGCAATAAAATACATTCTTGTATTCTGCCTATTTATTCAACTCAAATGTTATGTGTATTACCTTAGACTTTTTAGGTCTACCCTCACCTTCTTGGTGAACTGTTTTAAATGAAATTTATGTATCTTATCTTATGGCTAACAAGAGAATGGAGCACAGCCAGTACAAAATCGAAGGCGTTGTGCCTGGTAAACAATGAAGGGGTTGTGATGCTTATTTATATGATTGGTGTAGTTCCAGGAGTCCGACCCCACCTACCATTAGGATAGGCAATCAATACTAAAGTCTGGGAAAACTGCTTTAAATAACACTATATAAAAGTCTTGGACTTTGGTTTTACTGCAATGACTATAACTAAATGACCAAGAAACAGGTAAAATTGTATAATCTTAAAAAAAATTGCATCATGATTTTCCATGATTCTGCAGTGCTGAACATTAGAAGTTGGTAAAATCTGCCACCGCTAATTTCGTTAAAAATCAACAACCTTATTACCAAAGAACTTATGTGAAAGTTGCTGAGTCAGAAAGATTTTCACTGAAAAGCTAACATCCCTGGGGATCATTTATCAAGGCGGACTAAAGATTAACAAAGTCACTAGATTTATTTCAGTGCAACCTAGTTCTGCTTTGCCTATAAATTTAGCACAGCTGGGTCTGATTTAGCATATACATTTCTTTCAGTGGCAGTAAGGGAGCGGACTCCACAGTGTACAAAACTTTTCTATGTTATATTGTTTATACTGAGGCTCTGTTCACACTAAAGCCATACAGTAGTTTCTGTTTGTAATGGAGCTATGCTATAGTGGATTTGTTTTGCAACAGATCCAAATAACTACAGACCCTATTCCAACAGGGCTTCAGCACGTCTGACAAGACCAGTGCTGCAGATTTCACTATTCTTCAGACGTGCCAACTTTGTAATATTGGCCTGCAGGAGACTGCAGGAAGCAATGTGGCCATTCTCCTTTTTGAAGACTCTAAATCTTTCCTGCTTTGGCTGTGCCCCTTTCCATGATGCATCACATCCCGTCAGATCAAGTATATGCTCTGGGGCTGTTTCTGATGATGCAGCATCCTGGCAACATATACATTTGGATTCATGAAGGGTTGCTTTATGGTAGAAAGAAGTCCTCCATGCGCTGTAGCTCTTCCTGGAGGGCTTCCCCTTTTCCAGCAGATATATGGTATAGGTAAAGTGTTTCTGTCTTATAACAGATTTGTTTGAAGAAGGGTAAGGTAGGATGAAGCTCCCAATGAATGCATCTGACTTATTGAACCAAGCAACTAAAAATAAAAGCTTACAACTCAAGATTGTGAAAGTGGGACTGCTTTCCCAAGGATTCTAGGGTTAGTCAAACAAAACTTCAAACAAAGGCTTAATCAACTGGAAGTAAAATGTAAAGTATAGCTCTGGGGAAATTAATCTTTATTACCATAACAATGTACCACAGTATTTTCCAGAATTTGCAGCCACGCCCGCCTGTGAAGGAGCCCAGCACCGCCTATGTCTCCTCCTTTAATCAACGATAGATAGCCGCAATCTCGCGATGCGCGAGCTCGCGCTCGCGCAGTTCTTTCCCTGAGGCTGATGCCAGCACAGGGAAGGAACACTATACCGGCACTGCGCATGCGCGAGCTCGCACATCGCGAGATTACGGCTATCTATCGTTGATGAAAGGAGGAGACATAGGCGGTGCTGGGCTCCTTCACAGGTGGGCGTGGCTGGGCACGGCTGGGCACAAGTAAGGTTAGTGCAGCCCCTTGGACACATTCAACACTCATTTGTATATCTATAAATTCCTTTTTTAAAGAAATTAAAACCACACAGCCCTATAGGACAGGTATATTGCGGACATGCTAGCGGCGATCTAGCCGTGCACGTCCGTATCTCTATGGCCCCAAACCTGATGACAGAATCCCTTTAGGCCGAAGCTGAAGTCTGTGTGGGTCATTTCAACTTAGCAGCAATGGGATAAGCTAAAGGGCACTACAACTGGCAATAGTAATAATTATTTTCTTTTCAAACTTATTTTTATTACGTTTCACAAGTAAAGCAAAACTATTAACACAAATGAAACTGTTTTAGGAAATACCAAGACATCAGTCCAGCAAACTTGAGAACATACAAGAAGATAGCATTACTAGAAGGTCAATTGTGAAGTCAAATGAATGTGGGGGGTAGAGCCAGTTGGGGTGCAATATAAAAAAATAATAGATATTTCACAGCAGAGTCAAATAAAAAAAAAACTGATGTCTCACCAATATTAATTAGCAGTTTGGAATGTTGTCTGGAAATAAAAGTAATAAAAAGATAAAGGAGATAAAGGAAGTGTAATTCCAGATATTTGTGAAACCTGCTGGATGATATCTGACCAATATGGCATCATGTGGTTGCACGACCACCATAAATGGTAATATGGGCCCAAATCCGTTCTCCATCCCCAGCAGTTTGGATTATAGTGTGGGTTATATTTATGGAGTTTAGCTGGGATCAAGTGCCATCTGGTAAGTTTCTTGTAGACACTCAAATTCTAATATATTTAGAAGCTAGCTTGGGGGCTAGAAACTGTTTTTGCATATCTGTGGGTGTGAATTTTTTTATTCAAGTTTAGCTCCCAAGCAGCTATAAAAGGCAGAGTAGTTGTGGAATGAGACAGCAACAGTTGTTATAAATAAAATTTTCTTTGGTAGACAGGTTTGGGACATAATCGTCTCTTTGGATCTCTTTGGAAATCAGACGCCCTTCAGAGAGCCTTCTATTTCTGTATAAATCTATTATATAACTAAATGTTAAGTTGACTGCATTAGGGGAGGTTAACAGTTCCTCTCTTGTGGGTGTTAGACATTCTTAGGTGAGAATGTCAAGGCCAGTAAGATATGATTTAATATCTGTATAGATTGAAGCATTGAATATCTGTAGGGATTGAAGCATTACAGAAGTTTAAGAGGTTGACATGAGATTATCTCTTATCTGCAGTAAAGGTGATAGGTAAGGAGCACAGTGAGAGCGGATGTCTGATTGTCGCCAGATATGCCATGTTCAGAAGTGTTCAGGTGGAGTTTGTATCTGAGAATATTAGTTGTTTTAAAGAATAAGAAAGCAAGTTTTCTTTAAGTGTTACCCATAGTTTATTTTTCAAGTTCAGTAATCTAGTTCATTTTTCAATGTAGATGTGTAGTCTGGTGAAATTGTTTGGGAGCTGGGTGGGTAATCCCTCCACGGGAACTAGGTAATAGCAAGGTAGAATGTGCTGTTGTAGGTCTTTTTAAATTCCAAATTTTTAGATAATAACCTTTACTGTTATAAAAAAGGAGTTAGGAAGTTAGACAGGAAGTGCTTGAATAAGGTGAGTGATATTGGGTTTCCTCCCTAGCAAGGAGATATAGGGTAAAGGATGCTTTTGTTTGATATTATCTTATAGTGGAGGAAAGTTATTTTTATAGAGAGGAGAGAAGATAGAAATAACAAGGAATAAAATAGTAGTACGTGACCAGTGAAATGGGGAGTTAGAGGCTAGTGCACTGCTAAGTTATATGTTCAGGGAGTTAGATATTAAAAATCTAAGATGTGTCCATATTGATATTAAAATTGGAAAATTTTCAAAACTCAGTCAATAGGTCCAAAATAAATTGTTAGTTAGTAAGGACCCCATGGGATTACTGAACAGGAGTAAGAGATCATCAGCATAGGCTAGGCATAGATTATGTTCAAAATTCCCACATTGTATTCCTTTTATTCTGAGGTCTGATCATCATTTCTAAAGTAAGGTTTCCATGGTGTTTACCAATAAGAGAGGGAGATAGTGGGCAGCCCTGCCCAGCAGTTGTAATAATTCTTAAGCTGTATGCAGGGGCGTAGCTATAGGGGGTGCAGAGGTAGCAGTCGCTACCTAGCCCAGGAGGCTGAGGGGACCCTTGTGCTGTATAAGAAGACACTGGTATAATAGAAGATGGGCTGGCTCTGTTATAGATTTTGCACTGGGGCCCAGAATCTTCAAGTTACACCTCTGGCTGTAGGGAAGGGGTTTGGTCAAGTATTTGGCATGGGGGGTGGGCCGTTTCAGTTTTTGCCTCAGGCTGCAGGAGGGCTATGTGCTTCCCGGGCCCTGGCCATAAAGCACTGAGGGAACAGGGGCCCAAGCTGAACCCTTGCACCAGGGCCCATGAGCCTTTACCTACGCCCCTGGCTGTATGCAAAGTGGCCCATACCACTGTTTCTTGGCTGCCATACTATTAGGGCAAACACAGGCTTTGTCATGACCTAGTAGGTTATCTCTAAAATAGCCATGTACAGGTATGGCAAAAATTTAATTTAATGGGGTTGTTCCTTCTGGACATTTATAGCATATCGATAGGATATGCCACAAAAGTCCAATAGATCTAGCTCCAACTTATGCATGCCTGGCTTTCTCTATTCACTGCTAATGGACTTCTGAAAATGCCCAAGCAAATGTGCTCTATTCATGGTAGGGTCCCATTCTTGAGATAGCAATGGGTCCCAAAAGTGGGAGTAGCACCTGTTGGACATTTATGGCATATCCAATCAATATTCGATAAATATCCAAATGGGACAACCCTTTAGGTGAAAAGTTTGCCTGAAGTGTTACATGGAGCTCCTCATCTCATCAAAGGGACAACCCTAAAAAAGTGTAAAGTCTTACTATACCCTCCATAGCAAACCATTCTTATGTTTAAGACTTGAAAAGTTAGGTCATTTTAGATCAAAGCAGTATCAATGTAGTTAAAGGCGGGGCGGTTGACCCACAAAAAAAAAATCGACATTTTTCAAACCAGCATCTGGATCTGAATACTTTTGTAATTAAATGTATTTCAAAATTTAGCATTGCCACTGAGTTATTCATTGAAATCTATCTGTATAGAACCACATGTTTGCTATTTTTCGAAATTCTCTGTCCAGCTCACTGAAGTTGACAGACATGAACAGTTCTATCATTAAACTGCCACCAGCTGCAGCAGAAAGGACATGCCCCCACTCAGAAGTGCCAGCTTCATATAAATCTGGCAGAACAATTGGAGCAGTGGATCCATATGAGGTACAGGGCTGGTTATAAGTTTGTTTGAAAGAGACTGTCATGTACTATGTAATATCTAATTTTAATTTTTTACATTACTCATGGGATAACCCCTGCAAGTGGGGGGGGGGGGGGGGGGCATATTTTATGTTTATAAACTGTTTTATTTTACTGTCTAAGAAGTAATTATATTCTCTTACTTGGACAGTCTCCCAGAAAGGAGCTGCCCTGAAGAGGATGCTTTAAAAGTCATTAAAACAAGACATTTAGCTGTTCGGCTGTACTCCATACGGAAGGCAAGCAACATTTGATTGCTTCATTGTGCAAGACTTTGATAAGCAAACAGAAAATAAATATTTGGACATTTTTGCAATTTTAACAAATTTGAAAGTTTTTGCAAAAAGGTAATAACAGATTTTTGCCTCCTTATCATATATTGAGTAATTTGCTTGCACACTGAGGAATAATCCTTGTACATCAAGGAATATTATTTGTGCAAAGAAATATTAGTAATACTCACTGTAATATTTACTAAATTCTATCAACATACCAGACAAAACAGTGTAGCAAAACACTGATGTTAACCCCTTGAGGACACAGCCATTATTCACCTGAAAGGGGTTATCCAGGAATTAAGAAAATGAAAATATGTAAATATTACTTTATTATAAATATATTCCCAAAACCTTTCATTAGTTATAATGGCTCATTTTGTCTAGGGAGCAATTATTAGGAGAAATAAAATGGCTGCCGTCCTATTAGTACACACAAAACCTGTCCTAATCACACAGTAGAACAGAAAAGAGCTGCCTCAGCTTCCTCTCTGTTAGGGATCATGATCCTGAATACAGATGATAAGATCTTCAGCTAAATCTCTGTAAGAAAAAAGTTCATCAGGAGACATGAAGTACAAAGAGGAGGGTGAGGATGTGACTGATGAGCAGAAGCACTTGCATGCAGTCTCCGTTACCACAGCCCCACATTACCGCAGTCTGTCCTGTCCATCCTCTCTGTACTTCATGTCTCCTCATGAACTTCATTCTCACAGAGATTCAGCTGAAGATTTTATCATCTGTATTCAGGATCATAATCCCTGACAAGTAGGATAGATAGATGAGGCAGCTTTATAACTAAATTTTATGAAGAATCTTGTCATGCTGTGTGGTTAGGACAGGTTTTGTGTGTACTAATAGAACGGTGGCCATTTAATTTCTCCTGAATGATTGCTCCCCAGGCAAAATGAGCCATTATAAATATGAAAGGTATTTGAGAATATGTTTATAATAAAGTAATATTTAAGTATTTTCATTTTCTTAACTCCCAGAGAACCCCTTTAAGGACCAAGGCAAATGTCGACAAGGCACTGGTGGCCATGAGGTGCTAGTATGTCAAGGGTCTCCAAGGGGTTAAACCTAGATTAGCTTCACAAAATGGTGTAAAATGGCTTGTAAGTATGGAGTTTATATAATAATAGTTAAAGGGGTTTTCCCACAATCTACTTTGATCAACTATCCATAGGAATCCCCATCAGATATGGATCCCATGTCTCCTGTTTCTCCCCCTTTTAAACTCTTTTCAAATCACCAATGATCAGGGAAGAGGGCTTCAGGATATAGGTTCACATGGAGTTTTCTGGAGGAGGTTTTCAGAAACTTTCCTGCAGGTTTTTCAGACAAGGCCAGAAGTGGATTTGAAAGGAATTGTAAATATAAAGCAAGGACTTATACTTCGTGCTGGATCTGCTTCTGGCTTTGGCTAAAAAAAAACCAGCAGGAATATCTGCCTTAAAACCTCCTCCAAATAAAGTCAGTGTAAAACTACCCTAAGAAGGAGCATTTCTTAAAGCTGTTAGACCAACAAAAATGCAAGAAAAGTAAAGTAGAGCTTGAATCAGTAAAGCGCCAGGGTAAAAATAGAGCATGTGCATGGCTTGATGGAAAGGGTGAGCATAACTTTACTAGCTATTTATTCTGACTACCATACTATGGAGTAATTGGTAACCACCTAATAGTGGTTTTTGCCTTTCCCTGGATCAGCATAGTGGGATTATAGGTTGAACTTGTATATTTTTTTCAACCTTACCAAATATGTAACTTATTATATCAGTCTTTGATTAAATGGGTTATATAAGAATATGCTTTTCTATTCACATACAACCCCCTTCAGGAGAAACCCCAGCAGGCAAATTAATTCATTTCCACTACCCCTAATCTAACCGTATAACATTTTTCCTCATGTCACCCCTAAGATCCTTTTCCGAAGAGAACATTAGAGCTTTGTGCATCATGCTAATTGAAGAAATAATTTTTTTGAAGCAGTAGCTCTAGTAACTACATGTGTCAAAATATGTTGTCCGGCGTCACATAGGAAGGTGTAGTGAGATCACATCTCTAATGTAATAAGTTGTATATATCATTCCAGATTGTCAGTGGTTCGCCGGACAGCAACAGATGCAGATCAAAGAAAATGCACAGGAGAGGCTGTAGACTGTGCCCAATGCAGTAGCATGCATGTCACAGGCAGTATGCCATCCCCAGCACACTGCAGGGAGAGGCAGTAATGAATAGTTAGTTGGCAATAGCCATTAATCATTTACAAAAACAGAAAATAGCCTGGAGGAAATTCAGTGGTTAGACATGTTTGCAGTTGCATTGCTCGAGTGTTAATGAGCTAGGAAAAATATTTTATTACACAGAAATAAAAAAGGCAACAGTGACATTAGTAAGGTATATTCTTTATTTTTCTGTTAGGAGGGATTTCAAAAGATCTTAGGGGACAATACATTCTGGCATATGTAGTCCAGGATATAGTCATAATTCTTATACCATAGGACTAGTCTTTTATACATGTAACATCTTTCCTGAAGTAGGCTATGAGGATATGCTAGAAATGTTTATGAAAACTGACTTTGACAAGTTCCAGCACAAGGGACAATTGAACTTTTTGGTAGAAATAAATTTATGGTATCTTTGAAAGATCACTCACTTTGAAATATATTCCACTAATGACTGAATACCCAAACATGTTTTGGAGCCAGGGTATGAAAAAGTACAAATAATAATGGACAATGGTAATTATGCATGGTGATATGGATTACAGTTCTAATATTCAGATTCAAATTGAGAGAAAGTAAAAAAGAAAACATATGTAATAATTGGTCATATTAAATGCGACCCACCTTAAAGGGGCTGTCCAGCCTTGGAGCCAACAACCCCTTTAGTCTGGGCCTCTGTCCCTGAAGCCCCTGAACAGAAAAAAGGTTCATCTGTCCACAGTCTCACCGCTGTTCTGTTCCCGGTCACACAGGACCAGGAAGGAGCTGGGTCCCATGACTGATGCAGCCAATCCAGGCCTCAGTGGTCACAGCAGCATAAATGATACAACACAGAAGTGAGGTACCATTCAAGCCTTTGTAACTCCTGAGGCCTGTGACTGGCAGTCACAGGACCCAGCCACTTCCTGGTCCTTGGGAAAAGGAAGTGGCCAGGAACAGAGCAGAGGCAGGACAGTACACAATAGTGTCTACCTTTATTTTCAAGAGCTTAACTGGCACAGGTCCAGACCAAAGGTTTTGCCAGCTACAAGTCTTATATCTTACCTGTAGAAGAACATTTCTAGTATACTTACATCTTAAGGTTGTGTGGATCAGGCACTCTGGAGCCAAGTAACATGACACTCTTCATCGGGAATTTCAACATCCACTAACGTCACATCCTTGGCCATGTTTCCAGTCTGGCCTATAGATGTCACTTCCAGGTGCTGTACGAACTCCTGAATCCATCTCATCATGAAAAGGGCTGTGGTATGTTCTCATACAGTACATACACCAGACTGGAAACTTGACAAAGGATGCAATGTTAGCAAATTAAGAGCATTACTTGACCGGGTTCCAGAGCAGCCAATCCATGTATATTCGAGACAGTAGGCATATTAGAAACTTTCTTCTGCAGGCAAATTCATTAAGGGGAGTTGCTGAGTCCTGTTGGGTCCCGAAAAACCCCTTTAAAGTAAAATAACAAAAAAGTTAAAGAAAAGAGTCAAGTGAAGAATCCCCTCCTCTGTGATTTGACCTTCCTATACAATTGCTCAATTTATGTGATTGCACTTGCACTCACTTAAAGGTCATGGGATAACATGCTTTCCAAAACTGTGTCGGCTTAACATTAGTGCCACAGTGCAACCCATCATAAAATAAAATAAAATACCAAAAGCCACATGTTAAAGATCTCCCCTACTGCTGCAATTATTGAATCAATTATAGTGATCAGAGATGCAGCCAAAATGAAATTTGCTATCACCATTACTAGAGAATCTGCCCAAATATGTTGCAGCATTCATGAAAGTTTGAGGATATTACAGCGTGCAATTGCAAAGCATGAGGACTTATTATAAAGTGTTCTCCTAGGAGTTTTTTACATTTCAACATCTTGCATTTATTAAAATAAAGGGATAATGCTATTACTGTCAGGTTTCTGCTATAATGATGCACACAGGTTTGCCCACATCTGTTCAGCAGATGTAGCATCACCCCTCAAGAGCCAAAACATTAACATTTTTGACACAAAAAGCCTGTAACACGCACATTGTTCAGGCGAATGTCAGCAGAGAGATTGGCTTGTGGAGTTTAACACACTCAATTAGAGAAGGGGCCACTGCTCACGACTTACATAGCAAGAAGCGATACCCAGTTACCCACACCAGCCTCTCTATAGACTCGCTAAACACTTTTAGGGGCTGCACATAAAGCTGGCGCTGATTAGGCCATGAGTGGATATGCTGTAAATTACCACCTTGCATAGTTATACTTTATGTCAGACTCCTTTTCCATTAAAATAGGAGGTTGTTATAAAAATAAATGAAATACAACAAGGACGTAAATCCACATCTGTACAGGTCTCTGAACTGAGCTACCCTTCGCACGTGTACAATTTGTCTTTGAGGTTAATGCAGTCCCGAAGGTTGGATGAATTTCTCTACATTACAAATGACTATGCACTTTCTTGGTACTGGGTTAGACATTTATTTAAGTTGTGTTTACATTTATGAGGTCGATCATTTTCCCAAAATGCATAAAAATTCTGTGTGTTTTTGTGTAAAACTTAACCTCATTGGCACACAACATACTGTATAGTGTAAGGGATCACTTTACTTCCAGGGGTCATTATCACAGGTTACTTCGCTAAACACAGATATACTGTTCAAACCCATGCTTTATTTTACACACTCCAACCAATACAGGTAATCATGAAGTCGCAGTTTCACCTAAACACGTGTGACATCCACACAAAATAATAAACACTTGCCCGGCTAGGCTCTAATTAATACTGAAAACATGTCTCCCTGACTCACCTACATAGCACAGTTCACACACTGTCTCAGGTGCGGCTTTCTCAGCCAATTGTCCAGCAGCCTCCAGGCTGTCACTACACTACGCACAGTTCCCCACAGGGAAGAGATTCGGCTACACAGCCTCGTGGCCCCTCAGTTCTTCTGACTGAAACCACACACAGAGCCTCGGCACACACATAGCCACTGGGGGTGCTTTATGTCAGCCTGATTACGGCAGGCCTCACCTGCGATCACCTCAGGTGAAAGGAAAACATGCCCTGGAATGAGGGGGTGGATTGGGAGGTCCCACTTCCAAACCTACTATCCCAATCCAATAAAATCCAGAAAATATCTTCAGCAACTAGGTTTGCTGAAGCCAGCACCATCTTCCTGGACTTTACTTATCTCTCCTAGATGAGTTATACACCCCTTCCAGGGCTTCACCGTACACATCACTGTTCACATTGCCACAATAGATACAAATATAATATTCTTACTTCCACATCTATACATCTACTGTATATATCCATAGATATACCAATTATGATACAACTGGTACCCAGTATCTTCAATATGTAGTCCCTAGACCTCTACTTCATCTTGTTGTATCATTATTTCATCAATTTGGAAAAAACGCACTGAAGACGCATAAGAAACGCATGTGCGTTTTTTTGTGTTTTTTTGTTTTTGTGTTCCTTTTGTGCCTCCTATATGCCTGCTTTGATTCTTACATATATATACACTGGTATTTTATAAGAATATTTTAATTTATCGTTTAAACAGTTTTTATTTTTTATAATAAGGATGATATATCACAAATGGATGGCGGAAGTACATGTAATTTAGACCATATGGGTATAAAAATCACTCTTTGGATGATGGGGAGCATGAAGATTGTATGAGAACAACATTAATGCGACCACCCAATAGGAAAAACAATATTTACTCAGTGACTGATATATGTGTTCCAGAATGACTAAATCAGGATCCATATCCATGCTTTCTAGAGATCCCTCACTGTCCCAGCATGCATCGCCCTAATTATGAATATCGTATAAAGGAGGAGATTTGACCATCACTGTTTAAACCACTGAAGAAGGGGTCGCTTTACCCCGAAACGCGTTTGGTAACAACAGTGAGGAACTATTAAGAAAGAGCGCTTAAAATTGTACAACTCTATATCCGGGGAAACAGCAGCCTTTGGAAAAACCACTCACGTCTAAAGATGGAATGAGGCTCCGCCCGAACTTTCAAATCACATGACCCAGCAGTGAACCACGTGGGACGCCACGCAGGTCCTTGCAGGTCACAGCGGTGAACAGCGCTACATCGCTTGAACAGATATCCAGGAGCGGGGAAACCTTACTCACAGTTCCTTGCAGATCACAGCGGAGACACACGCCACGCCGTGCAAGCAGACCGGTGATAACAGACGCAGGAGTGGTAAAGTACCATACTAATAGAGCATCATCTAACTCTTTTTGGTTCCTAATATATATGAACACATGACCCTAATGCTCAGCCCAACCGAGTGGACACCACTGTGATATACATCTTGTCTCCAATTGACTTACCCCAACGTATTGGGTCACATATCCTAGGATACCCTAACGCATTGGGTCACATATTCCAGGATACCATCCATTTACATATTCTAGGATACCATCCATCTAAAACTGTGGTGAACTGTGATACCACATATTCCAGGATACCATCCATCTAAGACTGTGGTGAACAGTCATCCTGCCAACTGCACTTTTATTAGTTTTTAGTGTAATATGTTTTTCTTTGTGATGTCTTTTTTATCTACTACAGGGAGTGCAGAATTATTAGGCAAGTTGTATTTTTGAGGATTAATTTTATTATTGAACAACAACCATGTTCTCAATGAACCCCAAAAACTCATTAATATCAAAGCTGAATATTTTTGGAAGTAGTTTTTAGTTTGTTTTTAGTTTTAGCTATTTTAGGGGGATATCTGTGTGTGCAGGTGACTATTACTGTGCATAATTATTAGGCAACTTAACAAAAAACAAATATATACCCATTTCAATTATTTATTTTTACCAGTGAAACCAATATAACATCTCAACATTCACAAATATACATTTCTGACATTCAAAAACAAAACAAAAACAAATCAGTGACCAATATAGCCACCTTTCTTTGCAAGGACACTCAAAAGCCTGCCATCCATGGATTCTGTCAGTGTTTTGATCTGTTCACCATCAACATTGCGTGCAGCAGCAACCACAGCCTCCCAGACACTGTTCAGATAGGTGTACTGTTTTCCCTCCTTGTAAATCTCACATTTAATGATGGACCACAGGTTCTCAATGGGGTTCAGATCAGGTGAACAAGGAGGCCATGTCATTAGATTTTCTTCTTTTATACCCTTTCTTGCCAGCCACGCTGTGGAGTACTTGGACGCGTGTGATGGAGCATTGTCCTGCATGAAAATCATGTTTTTCTTGAAGGATGCAGACTTCTTCCTGTACCACTGCTTGAAGAAGGTGTCTTCCAGAAACTGGCAGTAGGACTGGGAGTTGAGCTTGACTCCATCCTCAACCCGAAAAGGCCCCACAAGCTCATCTTTGATGATACCAGCCCAAACCAGTACTCCACCTCCACCTTGCTGGCGTCTGAGTCGGACTGTAGCTCTCTGCCCTTTACCAATCCAGCCACAGGCCCATCCATCTGGCCCATCAAGACTCACTCTCATTTCATCAGTCCATAAAACCTTAGAAAAATCAGTCTTGAGATATTTCTTGGCCCAGTCTTGACGTTTCAGCTTGTGTGTCTTGTTCAGTGGTGGTCGTCTTTCAGCCTTTCTTACCTTGGCCATGTCTCTGAGTATTGCACACCTTGTGCTTTTGGGCACTCCAGTGATGTTGCAGCTCTGAAATATGGCCAAACTGGTGGCAAGTGGCATCTTGGCAGCTGCACGCTTGACTTTTCTCAGTTCATGGGCAGTTATTTTGCGCCTTGGTTTTTCCACACGCTTCTTGCGACCCTGCTGACTATTTTGAATGAAACGCTTGATTGTTCGATGATCACGCTTCAGAAGCTTTGCAATTTTAAGAGTGCTGCATCCCTCTGCAAGATATCTCACTATTTTTGACTTTTCTGAGCCTGTCAAGTCCTTCTTTTGACCCATTTTGCCAAAGGAAAGGAAGTTGCCTAATAATTATGCACACCTAATATAGGGTGTTGATGTCATTAGACCACACCCCTTCTCATTACAGAGATGCACATCACCTAATATGCTTAATTGGTAGTAGGCTTTCGAGCCTATACAGCTTGGAGTAAGACAACATGCATAAAGAGGATGATGTGGTCAAAATACTCATTTGCCTAATAATTCTGCACGCAGTGTATATAAAGTTTCTACTTTGATATATTTCTGACTCAGACGTATGCTTGCCTGATATTGAGTGACGCCCAATCCAACTTTTTTCCTTCTCTCAAATATGATATTCTATTTAAAAAACTAAAGGCTGGAACACACATTTGTTTTTTTTCCCCACAGAATCCCCTAAAGTTTAAGAGTTGCTAAAGCAGAATTTATTGCAGAGGGAGTTGCCAAACTGGCCAGGAACAGTCCGAGTCTAGTTGAATTTTACTTATTGTTGAAAATAAAAATTTTGGGGTAATTATTAAAATTTAGGTTTTGTTTTGAGTATATAAGGATAACAGTTTTACAAAGTATGCCCCCCCCCCCCCCCATTTCCCCAAACCATGTATAAAAAGTTTTGCCATCCGGGACATAAAGGCTAGTTTTTTGTTTACCAATCCATTGCCATTTCCATGACCCTTGGGCAAATTCTCCATTTCTTGTTTGCTAACAATGCACTAACAATGTTGTTTCTCTAGAACAACGTCGTTCCTCTGGTTAAGGTGTTTTGTAGAAGTTCTTACCACTGAGTAGCAACCATGATATGACCATCCAGGACTGGCCTTTGCCCTCCAACGCCGACATAGCTGCAGCATGGCATGTCTGCCATTGATTAAACATATAGGCAGCTGATGATATTAATGTAGGTACAAAACTGATACCTGCCGTAAATTAATCTGCAAAGATTTGACCCTTCTCCCCTTGATTCCAAAAAGGCGATAATCTACCTTTAAAAAAAATCTTTCAGATGATGGTAATACTTCATGAAAAATTTCATAAGGGTGCTGCCACACGTTCAAGTTTTTTTAATGCACTTTTTGAAGCCAAAGACAGGAGTAGATAAAAAAAAAAAGAGAAGTATAATCTCTCCTGAATAGTTCCTCTTCTTTTATGATCTTCTCCTGGATTCAAAAACTGCTTTAAAAATATGAATATGTGGCAGCACCCTTACAGTGACAGACGTGATTGATTGCAATTCTGAATCTCATAAAGATGCACAGTGTTAGTGGTGAGGAATACACACATTTTCCACAAACGCAGTAACAGAAACACATGTTAGTCTTCCTCCCTTTCAAGTTTTATGCCTAAAGGAGTGCTTCCAAAAAGTGCAGATAAAAGTTCACACAATAGAATTAATATCAACTGACACAAGTAACAGTGCCAATGATCAGGTATTTATTACTGCGGTAGTGAGAAGCAGGCAAACATGGGTCAACTGCAGAGATTAAAAGGCAAATGCTCACATAACAAGGACAATTTGTCTACAGCTGGTATCTGCTTGTTTCCACCTGTACCTGCTCTACCCTTGCAGCGTGACTCAGAACATCCACTTTCTAGTGGAATCTGGGTTTTTGTTCTCTGTAATAATGTGGATTAACAGAACAAAGGGTTTTACACAAAAGATAAGATCACAATAACCTTGGAAATCACACTTCTAACAGAAAATAACAAGAGACGATGGATAAAGAACAAAGCAGTCCAAAATAAGGCACATTTATGGAATGCAGGGCTTGCAAGCCTACCTTTGGGCTCTAGTGTGAGTACACATAATTCCACAGTCTTCTGTGCCCACAAATGCATATATTCCACTGAGCCAGGAAGTCTTAACATCTATGAGAATATTTTATTAAATTCCCCAAATAGGAGACGTAGATTCAAACTAAAATGGTTTCAAAATTACTTAAAGGGGTTGTCTCACTTCAGGGCATTTATCATGTAGAGAAAGTGAATACAAGGCAGTTACTAATGTATTGTGATTGTCCATATTGCCTCCTTTGCTGGCTGGATTCATTTTTCCATCGCATAATACACTCCTCGTTTCCATGGTTACAGACCACCATGCAATTCAGCAGAGATGGCCATGATTGCACACTATAGGAAAATGCACACAAGATACTATTCTATTGTAACAAGAACCCTCTCACACAGGAGAAACTATTATATTGTGACTAGTACCCACTTGATCAGGAGATACTACTGTATTGTGACCAGACCCTCTCACACAAGAAATACTACTGTATTGTGACTAGAACCCTATTACTCAGGAGAAACTATTGTATTGTGACCAGTTCCTTCTCAATCAGAAGATACTACTATATTGTGACCAGAAAGCTCTCACACAGGAGGTACTGTATTGTGATTCGAACCCTATCACAGTACTGTATTGAGACGAACAATCTCACTCAGATCTATTGTAATAATAATCCTAAAAGTGAATGTCCCCCTTTTAATACAGTGTCAGTGTTGCTTTTAGGTCCAACAATCTGTGCTAATTAGTTTCTTTATTGTAATCTCAGCTCTGCTTTTGTAATCTGTAGTTCCGCAGATCACCTGCATGGCCATAAACTGAGATTGTCCGGGAAAATTAGAAATTTGAACGATGCCCCAGGATGCTTTAAAATAAGAAGAATGATATACTTACCTCTTTCTCTGGGCCATTCAATGTGCTATCAATCTTGTCCTTCTCCAGCTGTTTGTTTTCAGACTGCAGTGGTGATGTGCAGGTATACAGCACATGACCACTACAGTCAATCACTTTTCTCAGAGATCTTGTGCTGTATACTGCCAATGTCAGTGACTGGCTGCAGAAATCACTGCTGCAGTCTGTAAGGAGAAGGACTGGAATGAAAACACAGGCAATAGTGAAAAAAAGATGAGCATTCAGGAGCATTGCTTAAATTTTTAATTAACTCAGACAACCCCTTTAACCCCTTCCCGGCATCCACTGTACATGTACGGTGGATGTTGGGTCTTTAAATATGGTGCCCACTCAGGGAGTAGAGCGATCACCATAGCTACTGGGTGCCTGCTGTTTCCCACAGCAGACACCCGGGGCTAATGTCTGCGATCGGCATTAATGCCGACTGTGGACATTTAAAGAGGACCTTTCACCCATTATGACATTGTGAACTAAGTATACAGACATGGAGAGCGGCGCCCGGGGATCTCACTGCACTTACTATTATCCCTGGGCGCCGCTCCGTTCTCCTGCTATGCCCTCTGGTATCTTCGGTCACAAAGTTATGGTAGGCGGAGATTTCAGTCACTAAGTTATGGTAGGCGGAGTCTGCCCTTGTTCTGCTGTAGCGCTGGCCAATCGCAGCGCAGAGCTCACAGCCTGGGAGGTTATTTTCTCCCAGGCTGTGAGCTCTGCAATGCGATTGGCCAGCGCTACAGCAGAAAAAGGGCAGACTCCGCCTACCATAACTTAGTGACTGAAATCTCCGCCTACTATAACTTTGTGACCGAAGATACCGGAGGGCATAACGGGAGAACGGAGCGGCGCCCAGGGATAATAGTAAGTGCAGTGAGATCCCCGGGCGCCGCTCTCCATGTCTGTATACTTAGTTCACAATGTCATAATGGGTGAAAGGTCCTCTTTAACCCCTCAGATGCCATGGTCAAATGTGACCATGGCATCTCAAAGTCAAATAACCCAGAAGTGCAAGCTTTCTGGGCAGGAACGCCTCCCCCTGGCTGAGTTCAGTAAAGGCATTCCATTGAAGTAATAAACCATAGCCTGTACTAGGCTTCTAGGCCTATTAATGGTAATTCTAATTCAGATCTGCAGGTGGCAGCACTGCATTGGAATATAGCAATTTTTGTAAAAAAAAATAAAGTAAACAATTAAAAGAATAAACATCATAGGCATCACTGTGTCCAAAAATGCCTGTACTAATAAAATATAAAAAAATAATTATCCCATACGGTGAATCACGTAATAGTAGATTTGCCTTATTTTACCACTTCACCTCCCCCCAAAAAATTGAATAAAAAGTGACCAAAAAAATCATACACCCACCAAAATTGTATCAATAAAAACTATCGATTGTCCAGCAAGAAATGTGCCCACACACACCTCCATTGACATGACTATAAAAAAATTATTGATGTCAGAATAAAGAGAAAAAAATAAAAAATTAATTTTTCCAAAGTTTTTTTTTCAGTATTAAAACACAAGAAAAACTATATAAATGTGGCATCGTTGTAACTATATTGACCCAGAGAATGAAGGGAACACGTAAAAGCAAATAGGTTCAATTTATCAAACTAGTGTAATGTAGAACTGGCTTAGTTGCCCATAGCAATCAATCAGATTCCACCTTTCACTTTTGACAGTTCCTTTGGAAAATGAAAGATGGAACCTGATTAATTGTTATGGGCAACTAGGTCAGTTCTACTTTACACCAATTTGATAAATTACCCCAAAAATCCATAAAACTATGGCAGAATAGTTTTTTTTTCCCAGTTCCACCACATTTGAATTTTTTTCCCAGCTTCCCACTACATCAAATTCAATATTAAATGGTGGCATTAGAAAGTACAACTTGTCCCGCAAAACACAAGCCCTCATACAGCTATGTGAACGGAAAAATAAAAAAAGTTATGGCTCTAGGAATGCAGGTAGTAAAAAATAAATAAGGAAAAATGGAAAATCACCATGTCACGAAGGGGTTAAACAATAAAATTCTGGCTAACTGGAACCACCACCAGGTGGCGCTTAGTAGCATGACGCATACTGATTTTTAAATGGGCTCAATGTTTGAATTGCATGCAGTGATTTCTAATGGTTTCAACTGATATACCTGGAACGCTTAACTACCAATGCTGAAAACCTGACACACTGATTTGAAAAGTCCTTTTCTTCCAATCTTGTCTAATACAGAGGAATCACTGAGCAGTGTCAAAATTGTCTGTGCATTCTATAGGTCTTTTTATCGTGGAAATCAGTGGGGGTCAGAAGTATATATCTCTATAGGGTGGAAACAAAATAGAGGAAAAATTTGATTTACACTTGTCCTTAATTTTGGATACACCACTGTGTTAGGCTCAAAAAACTGCCTCGAAAACTTATATAAAAACTGCACTTAAACTTGTAGGAACTTGGGGAGAAAAATGACCCCCTCCCCTGCAATTTAAACATTAACACAAAAGGTTTTCATGGTGTTTTCTAGTGAGAAAACTATACCAGACCATGCATGCAGTATATGCAGTATGCAAAAAGAGGTTTTCATGGAGTTTTTTTTGCAAGAAAAGAACACCAAACCAAATTTGTGTGTGAAGAAAGGGTTTTCTGAGACATCCGTGGTATATATACAGTTATCTCTCTAGTAAAAGCGACCATGGGAGAGGGGTCGAGGACCCAAGTCCTGGAGCTAGGTGTGGGTCCCAGCAATGGACTCATAAATGTGTAAGAACAGGATCCAGACTATTCTAGAGAATAAAATATATCTAGAAAAAATATATATATATTGGAATGCCTTGTACTCATCCCAGTATCTGTCTCAGTTAATAACTGCAGCCTCAAAAGTATGACAAGAGCAATGTGTAAAATTATCACATTTTCCATATCATATTTACAGCCAGGAAGAGACATTATAAAACCTGCAATATCTTTCCTATCACTAGCTTTATTTTCAGAACTTTTATGAAATTATATAGACCAGCGAGTAATGTTTAGGTAAGGATATCTCGGGAAAGAGGAAATTCAATCTGGTTAAGGCGAGAAAACCACATATTGGCCTTAAATTTTTTTAACATCTGCTAAAATAATACCGTATTAAAGCATAGTGGCAAAATAATTAGGCTGAATGCAGTATGTCATCCCCCGTTTATGTGGGAATTCAGAATCTATAAATCAAATGAAGATTGCACATTCAAGGGAATGTGTCGTCAGAAAATTATCTATTTTTTTAATCACATTTTTATGTTTAATATATTTTTAAAGACCTTTTGATGATGCTAATTTACATTTTTCTCATCAATATCTATATTCAAACAAAAACCATAAAATCCTGCAGTTTTTTTTGCACTGGCCACTAAATGAGTATGAACGCTCGTTGTCCATCATCTGGCAGTGCAATACTGCCGCCGATTACCCGATGAATGAGCATGAACTAGTAATAAATAAAAAAATCACAGAAGATTCTACAAAAGTATAAACATAAAAACCTGGTTTAAATAATAGGTCATAAATTCCCTTAAATTGTCCTTTTTGGATGATGAATCCAAGCAATGTTCTATGAAAAAATGTTCAGTTGCCATGAGCCATAATAAATGACAAGGAGTAGGTTTGTTATTTTTTCACCTGAAGTTTCCATCCAAAATGTTATTACTTTCCTTTAACCTTACTGGACATGCTGTCTTTATCTTCCATCATACCGATAAATTATAGGACCCTGATGACAGACTGAAGCACTGGGAGCACGTCGCCTCTCAGCACTTTGGGAGAAGATCACTCACACATACTTGTAATACGTTGCAGGAGAAAAAACTATCTCAACTAAAGAATATGTAAAATAGTGCAATGCTTTGTACAAGGCAGATAAATAGCATAATTAAGAAGCAAAAAGGAGATTGTCAGGATCATGTATATGAAGCATAGGCAAGAGTCAGTGACTAACCATACTAAGGCCATTGCCCCTAACATGGTCTTAAGTAACAACTGCAATACTCTTGCAAAACTGATATTCTGTGGGTCCAGGGGATAAGTAGGGAAGGAGGTCATATGAAAGAAATTCTCTCTTTGGTGTTTGTGGACCACCCCCTGTAACTCTAAATTGGTCCTGATACAGTGGGCCAGATTAATGTGTCTGTGTCTAAACTCTGTCTAAAAAGTGGTGCAAATTATTTCAATTTTGGCAAAATGTAGCCAAACTACGATTTTTACAGTTTATTTAAAGGGGACCTTTCATCGGTCCAAATATTGTGAACTAAATATCATGATCTGTACAGCGGCACCCAGGGATCTAACTGCACATACTATTATCCCTGGGTGCCGCTCCGTTCTCCCGCTATGCCCTCCGGTATCTTCGGTCACTTGGTTATAGTAGGCAGAGACTTAGGGGACTTGGTTATAGTAGGAGGAGACTGCCCTTGTTCTCATGGGCGTCTCCTTCTCCTAGGCTGTAGCGCTGGCCAATCGCAGCGCAGAGCTCACTGCCTGGGAGGTTTTTTTCTCCCAGACTGTGAGCTCTGCGCTGCGATTGGCCAGCGCTACAGCCTGGGAGAAGAAGACGCCCATGAGAACAAGGGCA
The DNA here is from genome assembly GCF_905171765.1 of Bufo bufo. Lineage (NCBI taxonomy): Eukaryota > Metazoa > Chordata > Amphibia > Anura > Bufonidae > Bufo > Bufo bufo. Next base: position 669,728,754 of record NC_053389.1, on the reverse strand, counting down.
GTCTCTGCTAAGTATAACCAAGTGACCGAAGTATGTGCAGTGAGATCCCTGGGCGTTGCTGATCATGATACTTAGTTCACAAAGTTTGTACCAATGAAAGGTCCTCTTTAACTTGTTAGAAAAATGGTGGGGCTACAATGCACTATATTGTGACAAAATTGTTCCACAATTCTGGTCTAAAATTCTGTTTCAAAGTAAGGCAAGAAATAGTATAGAGTAACAGAAAAGTGTATCTCCCTGCACCCCATTTATCATCCAGCTTGAGCCAATGTAATAAATGTGGTGCAGGTCGAGACAGCCTGTCTAAGCTTATGCCATCTTTAGGATTACTGAATCTGAGCCAGTGTATCAATGTATCAGGGGTTGGCCCATGAAAAACAGTGTTCAAACCAGCACCTATATCTGAATATTTTTATCATTACATGTATTTCAAAATGTATTATAGGTATAGTTATTCAATGAAATCCTGACACACTGATTTAAAAAGTCAAGAGAGTTAAGGCAGTGCTGGAAAATAATGGTGGCCACAGAAAATATTAACACTTTGGGCACAATTTGGCCATTTTCACTTAGGGGTCAACTCACTTTTGTTGCCAGCGGTTTAGACATTAATGGTTGTGTGTTGAGTTATTTTGAGGGCACACCAAATTTACACTGTTATACAAGCTGTGCACTGACTACTTTACATTGTATCAGTGTCATATCTTCAGTGTTGTGCCATGAAAAGCTAGAATAAAATATTTACTAAAATGTCAGGGGTGTACTCACTTTTGTTAGATACTATAAAAGTGTCCCAAAATTTGGTAAAAATTCAAGTTTTCAACTCCATATGTACTGCAAAAATATCAGTTTTTAACCATGTGCCCTAATATGTCTGCACTGATCTCTTTGACAAATAGGAATCATTGTAGAAGTGCATGCAGATTAAAGTGGAGCTTAGCACCTATTGTTGATGGAGAATTTCTATAATATGCCTATATCTACTACTAATAAGCTCAGACAATACTGTCAAATGTAGGTCCTGAGAACACATCTACATGATACAGGTATCAGTAAGTAGGTGATCAGACACAAATGTAAAAATATAAAATGCTGCAGTGTATATTATGAGCTCATATACCACAAATAGAATATCTGAAGATACAGAAATGCTTCAAACTAGAGGAACGTTCTTAATGTTATTTAGACAAGGCATATTTTAGGTTTAGCGACCCATAATGTAATCCCTGCACTTAGATTCCATCTCTGTTCTCAAATGTGTTCCTTATGTAGATATTTACCATTTACCTTCACTCATCTCTTTCCCCCCATACTTTGTCTCGATGAAAAATTGAACTGTTTAGGCTGGGCGGACTTCACTAATATTATTCCCATTCCAAAAAGCATATAAAACCTGTTATTTATACAAAGTGCTGTAATATACAGGAGATCAATAGTAATTGGAGTATTCCTCCGCCTCAAAGACAAGGAATATACTTCCATTAGACAAAATACACACTTCTTAAAATTACATGTTAAAGTAAATATTCATTTCCTTGTGATAATACACATTCTCTTTGTTTTCAATTTTTCAATTGCCAGAAGTCTCTACCGTGATCTCTTAAAGCAACCACTTATAAAAGATAAGTTCTTCAGGACCATTATCACCAGCGTAAGGCCACAGTACAGATTTGGTTGATTTTTTTGCATGTGCCTTTTTTTTGGCCAAAACAAGCAGATACAAAAAAGCATAAGCCTATGTCTACATTAGTGTCATGCAGGGGTGCACCTAGCCTTTCTGCTGCCTGAGGCGAAAACTGAAACGGCTCCCCCCCTCAATGCCAATTTATTAACCTAACCCTTTTACCTCAATGAAAGAGCTCATTGCCCATGGCCCTTCTGCTGCCCCCCTCTTGCCGCTACCTGGTGCTGCCTGAGGCGATCGCCTCATCTGGCCTCATTGGTGGTGCACCCCTGGTGTCATGGCTTCTGTTCATATTGGATACGGTACATTGCCGATTTTGACTGACTTTGTTGTCTGTTGGGGTTTCATTGAGGTTTCAGTATTTTTAATGGTAGGAAGTTGTCACGAATACAGGGGAGGGACACAGAACTAGGCCTCAAGGCTAGGGAGAGGGAAAAGGTCACCTCCTAGGAAGCCCCTAAACCTGGCCCTGACTCCTGTCAGTATGTATAGACCCTGAAGGTGGTAAAATAAATACGCCATAACCTAGACCCTAGGAGCCCTGAAATGCCCTAGGTAGTGGCAGGGAATGAGACTACTGGTTCCTTTCCAGGTGAACGAACCAGCGTCTCCCTGAAGCCTAGAAACAATAAGCACAGGGGAACAACCAAATACAAAGAGCAGTACAACTTATCTAATAGAAAATGGATGAGCAGGAACACAGGTAAGGTCCACACACCAACTCTTCCAAATCCAAGCAGTAAATATCAACCGCATGGTATGAAGTGTGAGACCAAACTAAGTAGGGAATACAGTAATGACCACGGGCTGCACCTGACAAGAGGTGTGGTCATTACCAAACCACAACAATGAGAATCAAGAGACTGTCAGTTAACATCACGCACAGTCAGTCTCTCCGATCTTTTAACCTCTGTCACAGAAGGTACCATGACAGAAGTGCTATGCAGACTGCGCTATTCTCGTCATGAAAAATACGGTGTACCAGCAACCTTGATGGACTTTCAAAATGCAATGTGAACAAAACTAATGCCCTGATTTATCAAGACCGAAGTGTGTCACACCTGTCTTGATGGGTTCTGCACTTCTGGAGCAGGCATTTAATTTATGACGAGCTGTAGGCCTCGTCATAAATTAAACGCCTCCTTTGGAAGTCCATACACCAGACTAAAATCGACTCCAGCTCATAGCTGGCATATATTTCAGTCATTACTTACACCAGTTTCTGGTATAAATAATAATAAATGTGCCGATGGCCGATGACCTCGCCAACACACCAGCCTTGCCATGCTCCTTTAGGGCATTGTAAAAATGCCAGTTTTGACTTTAGAAGTCACAATAGCACAAAACTGAGCTTTGCAACTTTTAAACACCAGAAAACTAGTGTAGGGGAAATGATAAAGGAGGAGTGGAGCAACACTGTACAAAAGACCCACTTCCAGAGGGTATTGTACCAACAGCTCAACAGAGACAACTTGTGTATTAGGGTAGAGTCGCCAAGTAAGAAAGCAATGTTGCTGCCCATGTCTTGCAATGCTGACTGTAAATAGTTATTGAGCTTGTAGAAAGCTATGGATTGTACATAGCTTAGTGTAACCTGCCATCAAACCCGCGGAGTAACCACCAGGTGTATGCACCCTCCTATTGATAGACTGTAACCATCAAGAGTGTGATGTCATGTTCAATGCACATACAAAGCATTATACATGGATTTACTACAATAGACATAGACACTAACTGAATCATAGACACTAACTGGTTACTATGGACCGTAAGTAGATTATGAACATTTATTCTATGGGCCGCATGGTTGCTGTAAAGTAATGATGCTGGAATGTCTGCACATCATGAAATATGCCGCTATTCTAGAGCATTGATGAATGAACTTATACTTTTAGTAAATCATCCTCATAATTGTGAAAGATCGAGGTGTTGTAAATCCAAACATGACGCCCTAATGGAAAACATCAGACTGACCGGGAGTGGGCTCCTTTAAATCTAATGATGCTAAAATAAAATTAGTGGGACTTCTGTCCGGTGGGAGAGACTCACATTAAATGAAAAGAGACACGGCATTGCAGGTGTCAGACGGAACTGAGAGCTGAACCATGACTCTCAACTCTCTGCCTGCAAGGCAAAGGCTGAAAAAGTTCAAATAATAAATTGGCCTAATAGCTGCATAAAGTGCCAAAACCTCTTAAAATGAAAGCAAATGTGTATCATAAATACTTGCACAGAACGAATGAAACAAATTGCTCAATGCCAGCATTGGATGCATTTCTGGCCTCTTGACAGGCAATCCCAAATGGCTTTTGGGGGTTTTTAAGTCATTTTTGCTGTTAAAAGTGGAGAAACGTATATTTGAAAGCTCTCCAGGCACATGATACAGCCCCATTACTTATTATGTGTCTTCAAAATGGCAGGTGACACGCTAGCCTAGAACTATTAAATACTCTGCCGTCATTTTCTTTTAAGCTTGTAAATTGAACGGTCTAGGTAAGTGAGACTACTAGTATATTACAGTCTGGAGTATAGGACCGTCCTATTCAAAAACGTTATTTTAATGGCATTAGGAGGAAAATATTGAAAACGAGCACTCATTCTTGCAGAGTTAAGCGGATATGTATTATATACTGAATCACCCACTTCTATATAGCTGCATAACTAGCTGTTTTTTAGGGCAGAAGTAAACTGACCATTTAAGCAGTGCCGGGGCCAGAAGCCATGGGGCCACATAGCAAAAGTTGGAATGACAATCTTCATCAACAAGTTCAGAACGTGAAAATCTTAAGATTATTTTGGTTTCCCTAATGCATGAGGATAATGCACACAGTGATGTCACAATAGTGGGATAATGAATATAGTAAAATCACAACAGTGGGATAATGCATACTGTGAAGTTACAGCACATGCATAATGTACACAGTGATGTCACAGTATAGAGATTAGGGACACAGATGGCACAGTACAGTGATAACTTGCACAGTGATGTCACAATTGTGGGATAATCCACACAGTGATGTTACAACAGTGGGATAATTCGCACAGTGAAGTGATGTCATAGTAAAAGAGTAATGCACATATATAAATGTACAGAGATAAGGCACACAGTGATGTCACAACAGTGGGATAATGCTCACAGTTATATCACAACAGTAGGGTAATGTATACTCTGAAGGTAGAGCAAAAGGATAATATACATGAAAAATGGGCATACATATCGCAGTACAGGGATAGCAAACACAGTGATGTCACAGCACAGGCATAATCTACAGAGTGACATTGTACCACAGACATTATACAAACAGTGATGTCATAGTACAAGGATAATGCATACTGTGACGTTATAATACAGGAATTATGCAGTGATAAGAGGGATAATGTGCACCTTGATATCACAGCACAGATATAACACACACAAAAAGCTCGCCATGTACCATCCACTGTGACATCATGAGAAATAAAAATCTAATTAAGTCACTGAGCAGATGTAATGATGAACACATGATGTCACAGCACAGAAATAATGTGAAAATGAACACCCATTTCCGTTATCCATAGTCACACTAACTGCATGTTAGGTCTGAGTAGAAGTGGGTGCCCCTTTGTTGTTGGGTCTGTAGCAGCTTCTAGGTCTGCTATCCTGGATGTTAAGCCTATGTTGGGGGCCCGAAGCCAAAAGGGTGTCCCTGGCCCCTCAGTTATATAAAAGAATGAAAGACAATGCTGATTAACTACTGAGCGTAAACCTGGCTGAAGTGTCATAATTGTGGTGCGTGGTAATGGACCAATGGCCATTAGTGTCTGAGCCACAGACCACTCCATATTCAAATTCTGGAAAACATGAGTAACATCACCCATGGATGCACACTGTATTAATCCAGCTCAGTTAATGAAGGGAGGCTAGTTCTGAACCTCCATAAAGAGTACCTACAAAGAGACTCAGTCTCTCTAGAGCAGGCATGCTCAACCTGTGGCCCTCCAGCTGTTGCAAAACTACAACTCCCAGCATGCCTGAACAGCCTACAGCTATCACAATACAGCAGGGCATGGTGGGAGTTGTAGTTTTACAACAGCTGGAGGGCCGCAGGTTGAGCATCCCTGCTCTAGAGGAAGGAGAAATCAGAACAATACACAAGCAGCACATTCATTTCAATGGAGCAGGTCTTGCTTCATTTCCACTGTGGTGGTGCTGTTCCTCTGATCTCTGGGTGGCCGAGCAATGGTGCGACCTGTGATCAGCTTATTTTTGGGTGTTTTTTTTTTATTTTTAAAGTGACTGAAACTATATGATAGTAAGCCTGTAGATGCCGTAAACTTACACTGTCTAGACCTGCACTAGATTTATCTCAGAGGCTCGGGCTGGATGATAAATATGGAGCAGGTACAGACACTTTTAATAGTGCATCTTAGACCATGCTGTCTTTCCAGTGAACCTTAGACCCTTTCCATTAAGCCATGACAACCTTTTCAACAAGTGTAGGGTAACTGTGCCGAATTGCACCAAAACTGAACCAATTTGCTGCTCTTTTTAAACAGATTCCATGCACATACACATTAGTAAATATGGGCAGATGTGTTCTCCAATTCTTTATTTGCTTCTACATGTTCCTCCAACTATTTAAAAAAAAATTCTGAGAAACTATTTTATAGCGAGACACTGTAAAATAAGTTACTAAGTGGCGGAATGGGTATGTTTTCAGAAGAAAATATATTTCCACAATGTATAACATGCTTTATTTAATGTCTTCCAATATTCGCCTCACATGACCTTATTTGCATCAGCAGACACTTACTCAGAAGGCAGGCTTATCTCATTAGTTCTTTTACTATGCCAGATTAGAGTGCACATAATCTTGTATCCAAGTTTTAATCATTTTTGCCCACCAGTCTTTTTGGTTCTGTATCCATGTACAGAGAAATAAAACAGTTTGCACAAAATATTTTATTCCGGAGTTGAACATTCATTTTTATAACCTAGAGACATAGAGGCAAATCTGCCAAGATGTTTCCAGTCATATAGGAGAGGTCTAATAATATAATTTCTTTTCTGCATGTAGACACTTTCTTAGAGCGTGTAAACAGACTCGCATGCAGAAGAGTTCTGGTGTCTTCCAGGGTCAAGAACTGTAGACAGATGTGTACTTCTTCTGTCAGCTTTGTTAAGGTGGCTAGAGATATTTGATTACCGCTGGCCAAAAGTTGTACTGCCAGAAGTTTGGATGGATGTTCATGATATTTCTATGGAAGGCGGAGGGGATAAAACTAAAGGCACACGGGGCCTTCCATCTCAGGCATTATTGTCAACTGAGCTCATATTTATAGCTAGCTTTTTTCAGATCACATAGTCTAGGCTCAAAGGGGTTGCCCCAACATTTAGAAACTTATCCCCTACAGACACAGGATAGGGGACAAAAATCTGATTGGTGGGTGTTTGACTGTAGTGACCCCCACAGTTCACAAGAACAGGGCTCCCAAGTTCCTCATTTGAATGGATAGAAAAATGGGGAACCGCACTCCGTTTTAGGGGTGGTATCACCGGTGCCGATCAAGGGCTACTTAAGCCGTATCCAATTAATAAGAATTTGAGGCACTCAGTCCGTAGGTTATGCAATTCAAATAATTTTTTTATTTTTATTATTATTCATGTTTTCTGCACCATCCATATGCCCGTGAAAAATAAGGAATGACAGATTATTTCTGACCAGACGTTTCGGTCACGGTGGACCTTCATCAGTGGTCATGTTATCTGGAATATACATATTGAAGTGTTTTACATAAACATGGAATGCAGAGCATGAAGTCACAAAATAAATAAAGTAACATAGAACAAAAAATAAATAAATTTAAATTACAAGCAAAATTTCATAGTGTTGTCGCAGCAGAGTGAATACTGTCCAGGGGTTGGTAAAAACATCTGAGTGTGCGTAATCGTGAAAAATTCATATATTTATAACAATCAAATGGTTAGTAAAACATGATTATCTACGCTGGAGGAAGTATAGGGGGGGCAATAGATAGAGGGGGGAGGTGTCCAGGGAGTACATAAGTAAATAAATAAAGCCTATGGGAGATATTGGGCATATTGATATCCCGCAAATGTCAGGTAAAGCAACCTGTAGTATATCCCATGGGATCTGTCGTATGGTCCCATGGATATTCACAGATGCATGGATTCTCAGAAACACAAACTTATGGCATACACAGTTGTGGCATTGTATTAATGAGATTATAAAGTTTCATGAGGAGCGTCATCAAAGCATTTACAGATCCATGGATTTACATAATAGACACATGGCTGTGGCATAGCATAAGTATGTGGTTTCATGGGAAGCGTCACCCAGATATAAAGCTATGTAGGAGCAAATATAGATGCACATAAATCACATAGACATAGATGCACAAAAATCACAGAGATCACATGGTGGCAGCATAGTGGACCCAAGAAATCGGTGAATCGAATTTCACAAAGGTAACCTGTGGAGAAAGCATTGCAAATGGTTATCTACCTGTATGCTGGGTAAAGGTATGCTTGGGCGCTGGATGCAGGAGTGTGTAGGCTTTGAGCTGCTGTTTAAATAGCACACTGTCCGGCGATAGCGATCACCTGACAGGAAGTCATGTGTCATCTGGAACGCATGTATGCGTTCCAAAGGGCGGAAGTCTCAGCTAGGGCTGTGGATTATGGTAATTCCGGTCACATGACCGGCTGTAGTGAACTGTGGAGTTGTTCATGCGTTCCACACTGTGTAAAAGGGGCGGAGTTAATATGTTAATGCGTTCCACTGCATGGCCAGACATTATATCTTACTGTGTGTAATAAGGTTGGAAGAGAGATGGGATGCGATCTACATGTGCAACAATATGGTTGGAATGGGAGATGGGATCTAATCTATATACACAATATTGTTGATCTGAAAGAAGGGGATATAGGATAATGGTGTATAATGTGGATAGATCATCCGGGAGGTAGTTGGGGGAGGTGACAAAAAGACTGGGGGAGGAGCTAGGGGTGGAGAAGTGGCCTCATGGATATGACAGGTCATGAGCTTAATATTTGGAGTATTATGTGAGTTGGATCCACACTCTCTATGGTATCTATAATGATCTGAGGATAACTAAGTACTAAAATCATCCTATTGTGACCTATGGGGAACAGTCAATAGCGTAAAGCAAATTATGTTGTGGCATATTCCATACGTGTGTGCCTGTATGGCTGTTAGGTCCAAAGGATATGTAGATAACATAAGGGTATAGATATAGTCAAGGTAGGGGACGGAGAGGGGTTAAGGGGGAAAGGAAAGGGCAGGGGGAGAAAAAGGGAAGAGGAACAAGGGGAACCGAGGCCAATACATCACCCTCACCCGCTTGTGGACAATTTCAGTGCGTCTGTAGGAAAAATGAGAGACATAAATGTTAACATACATCAATATTTTTACAAGTTTATAAAGAAATCACATTCGCGGTTTAAGCCGTGTGGTGTTAATGTCCCCAGTTTATGGATCCAGAAAGCTTCCCTTTGCCTAAGGAGGAGCGTCCGGTTTCCTCCCCTTCTCGGTTGGTCAATTTGCTCCAGGATTTGGAAACGTAATTGGGAAATTTGGTGTTTCTTTTCAATGAAATGATGAGGTATCGGTAGGAAAGTATGGCCTAGTCTGATCGTGGATTTATGTTTGCTTATCCGGTCCCTGATGTGTTGCGTGGTTTCGCCGACGTATCCGAGGCCACATGGGCATTTTATTAAGTAAACAACAAAGCTGGATTCGCAGGTGTAGAATCCTCTGATTGCTATGGCTTTTCCGGTGCGTGGGTGTGTGGCGTATTCGCCTTTAATGACACTGGAGCAATGGGCACAGTGTAAGCACGGGTATGTCCCTTGTCGTTTACTGCGTAAAAAAGTTTGTTTTAAAGGTCTCGTGAAGCTACCTACATCTGCTTTAATTAATTTGTCCTTGATATTAGGTGGTCTCTTATAACAAGTCAGCGGATATTGTTGGAACTCTTTGATGTCCGGATAAGCCTTGGATAGTAGTGACCAATTCTTTTTGAGGGCCTGCTGAATTTTGGGCATAAGGGGATGGTAAGTAGTTACGCATGCAATCCTATTGGAGTTGTCCCGTTTTGTTTCCGGTAACGTGGGTGGGTTTTTGAGTTCCAGGAGAGTTTCATTTAGAATTCCCTGCGGGTAGCCTCTTTGTACAAACCTGTCGGTCATGTTCTCGAATCTAGTATTTTTTGTTGTGGTATCTGTAACGATCCGATCTACCCGTGTGTACTGGGACCGTGGTAATGATTTTTTTGTGGCTCTAGGGTGACAACTGTTGTAGAGAAGAAGGCTATTGCGGTCCGTGGGTTTATGGTATAAATCTATGCTGAGAGATCCGGATTGATCAATTTTGATTAGGGTATCGAGGAAACTGATTTCCTCTTGGCTGATGTGTGAGGTAAATCCTAGTTCATTATGAATGTGATTGAGGTCATGGATAAAGCTGTCTATGGTGGAAGTGGGTCCCTTCCAAATGCAAAAAATGTCGTCTATGAAACGTAGCCATATGTGAGCGTGTTGTTGGAACAGGGGATGTGTATAGACGTGTTCTTCTTCGAAGTTAATCATGTACGCATTTGCGTACGGAGGGGCCACGTTGGACCCCATAGCGGTGCCACGCCTCTGGCCATAGTAAGTATCCCCAAATAGAAAAAAGTTTTTTGTCAACACAATTTCAAGTAATTTTAGGCAACATTCCTGTTGTGGGTTACTCAGGGTGGAATGTTTATTGAGGAGAATAGCTGTGGCCAGTATGCCTTTCTCATGTGTGATTGAAGTATAGAGGCTGTTCACATCTAATGTAAGTAAGTGACAACCTATTGGGACATCAGTATTTTTTAATTTTTGTAAAAAATCAGAAGTGTCTAGAATGAAGGATTTCGATGTTTTTATCAGGGGGGTCAGAATTTTCTCTAAATAAATTGCTAGGGGAGAGAGGATGGACTCGGTGGAGGCTACGATAGGGCGCCCTGGGGGTTTAGTCAGATCTTTATGTATTTTCGGTAGAGTATAAAATACTGGAGTGATGGGATCTTGTTTGGTTAGGAAGCTTGCAGTCTTGGGGTCTAGGATACCTGATACTGAATAAGAATCAATAGTAAAGGCAATTAATTCCCGTACCTGTGGTGTGGGATCTCTTGATAGTATCTCGTATGTCTCAGTATCGGATAACTGTCTATTAATTTCTGCAAGGTAATCCCTCTTGTCCATGACAACGAGAGCCCCACCTTTGTCCGCGGGTTTAATGGTTATGTCTTTATTAGTTTGTAACGAGTTCAATGCTATTTTCTCCTCCTGAGATAAGTTATTGGAATGTCTAAAGTGGCCCTCTGTGTTAGCCATAAGGATGTCACCTACCAATTTTTGGGAAAGAGAAATATACGTCTCAATGGGATGCTTATTTTTAGGGGGCATAAAGGAACTTTTGTTCCTGAGTCCCAGGTTTTGGATGGAGAGGGGTCCCGGTGAAATAGTACTCGTCGGTCGTTCTGGTATTAGCTCCTGGAAATGGGCTTTAAGTCTCACAGTTCGATAGAATTTTTGTAATTCCTGTTCTAGCGAGAACGTATTAAACGTAGGTGTGGGACAGAAGGATAAACCTTTCTGTAGAACTGTGATTTGTATTGGTGATAGATTAGAGGATGAAATGTTAACGACTAGATTGTCCTCCTTACCTGGGAACGAGTCTGGATGCGTCCTTCTTGATTTCCTCCCGCCCCTCCTGGTCCTCCTCTTCTTTTGCCCCTCCTTGGGGCGTTGCCTAAAAAACGCGGTTCGTAGTGTCCGGATCTGTCGCTGTCCGAAGAGCCGGAGTAGTGTTGATGTCTGTATCCACGATAGAACTGTTGTTGCTGGTTTCCCTTCCAACGATAGACTCTGTCTAGTCTATAGTCCTCGGCGTCCCGTATAAATTTCTGTCTCTTTCCTTGTTCTGCGTATTTTCTGTATTCCAGTAGCTGTTTATCGATCCTTTCTTTGGTTGTAACTAGCTCTTCTTCAGGTGTAGTCGAGGTCAATTGGGATTCAGTGGTCTTGATCTGTGAGGATAATTCGGTGGTTGAGGTCTGAAGCTCCTCTATGGTCAGTAGAATGAGGTCGAGGGAGCATTTATTTAGGATGCTCTCAAAGCGCTCGCAAAACTCTTTCTTCTCCGCGAAGAGTGTTGGTCGGAGATGAGATCTCAGGCCTCTAGGGATCCGTTTGTTTTTATAGTATTCAGTAAGTGTGCTGCAGTGTAGTTCCCAGCCAATGAGTCGCTTTCGGTCACGTTCATACTCACGGATCTTCATCTCGTGGTTTGGGATGTGCAGGAACTCATTGGGTAGGTTTATGCTATGCCACAGCCATGTGTCTATTATGTAAATCCATGGATCTGTAAATGCTTTGATGACGCTCCTCATGAAACTTTATAATCTCATTAATACAATGCCACAACTGTGTATGCCATAAGTTTGTGTTTCTGAGAATCCATGCATCTGTGAATATCCATGGGACCATACGACAGATCCCATGGGATATACTACAGGTTGCTTTACCTGACATTTGCGGGATATCAATATGCCCAATATCTCCCATAGGCTTTATTTATTTACTTATGTACTCCCTGGACACCTCCCCCCTCTATCTATTGCCCCCCCTATACTTCCTCCAGCGTAGATAATCATGTTTTACTAACCATTTGATTGTTATAAATATATGAATTTTTCACGATTACGCACACTCAGATGTTTTTACCAACCCCTGGACAGTATTCACTCTGCTGCGACAACACTATGAAATTTTGCTTGTAATTTAAATTTATTTATTTTTTGTTCTATGTTACTTTATTTATTTTGTGACTTCATGCTCTGCATTCCATGTTTATGTAAAACACTTCAATATGTATATTCCAGATAACATGACCACTGATGAAGGTCCACCGTGACCGAAACGTCTGGTCAGAAATAATCTGTCATTCCTTATTTTTCACGGGCATATGGATGGTGCAGAAAACATGAATAATAATAAAAATAAAAAAATTATTTGAATTGCATAACCTACGGACTGAGTGCCTCAAATTCTTATTAATTGGATACGGCTTAAGTAGCCCTTGATCGGCACCGGTGATACCACCCCTAAAACGGAGTGCGGTTCCCCATTTTTCTATAGATTACGTATGTACTGTGGGATACCGGCACCTTCATACAAGCATGACGAATATCTTCTCGTATGACACCACTACAGCAGAGAGTATAGTGTCCAGAGTAAACCTACCCAATGAGTTCCTGCACATCCCAAACCACGAGATGAAGATCCGTGAGTATGAACGTGACCGAAAGCGACTCATTGGCTGGGAACTACACTGCAGCACACTTACTGAATACTATAAAAACAAACGGATCCCTAGAGGCCTGAGATCTCATCTCCGACCAACACTCTTCGCGGAGAAGAAAGAGTTTTGCGAGCGCTTTGAGAGCATCCTAAATAAATGCTCCCTCGACCTCATTCTACTGACCATAGAGGAGCTTCAGACCTCAACCACCGAATTATCCTCACAGATCAAGACCACTGAATCCCAATTGACCTCGACTACACCTGAAGAAGAGCTAGTTACAACCAAAGAAAGGATCGATAAACAGCTACTGGAATACAGAAAATACGCAGAACAAGGAAAGAGACAGAAATTTATACGGGACGCCGAGGACTATAGACTAGACAGAGTCTATCGTTGGAAGGGAAACCAGCAACAACAGTTCTATCGTGGATACAGACATCAACACTACTCCGGCTCTTCGGACAGCGACAGATCCGGACACTACGAACCGCGTTTTTTAGGCAACGCCCCAAGGAGGGGCAAAAGAAGAGGAGGACCAGGAGGGGCGGGAGGAAATCAAGAAGGACGCATCCAGACTCGTTCCCAGGTAAGGAGGACAATCTAGTCGTTAACATTTCATCCTCTAATCTATCACCAATACAAATCACAGTTCTACAGAAAGGTTTATCCTTCTGTCCCACACCTACGTTTAATACGTTCTCGCTAGAACAGGAATTACAAAAATTCTATCGAACTGTGAGACTTAAAGCCCATTTCCAGGAGCTAATACCAGAACGACCGACGAGTACTATTTCACCGGGACCCCTCTCCATCCAAAACCTGGGACTCAGGAACAAAAGTTCCTTTATGCCCCCTAAAAATAAGCATCCCATTGAGACGTATATTTCTCTTTCCCAAAAATTGGTAGGTGACATCCTTATGGCTAACACAGAGGGCCACTTTAGACATTCCAATAACTTATCTCAGGAGGAGAAAATAGCATTGAACTCGTTACAAACTAATAAAGACATAACCATTAAACCCGCGGACAAAGGTGGGGCTCTCGTTGTCATGGACAAGAGGGATTACCTTGCAGAAATTAATAGACAGTTATCCGATACTGAGACATACGAGATACTATCAAGAGATCCCACACCACAGGTACGGGAATTAATTGCCTTTACTATTGATTCTTATTCAGTATCAGGTATCCTAGACCCCAAGACTGCAAGCTTCCTAACCAAACAAGATCCCATCACTCCAGTATTTTATACTCTACCGAAAATACATAAAGATCTGACTAAACCCCCAGGGCGCCCTATCGTAGCCTCCACCGAGTCCATCCTCTCTCCCCTAGCAATTTATTTAGAGAAAATTCTGACCCCCCTGATAAAAACATCGAAATCCTTCATTCTAGACATTTCTGATTTTTTACAAAAATTAAAAAATACTGATGTCCCAATAGGTTGTCACTTACTTACATTAGATGTGAACAGCCTCTATACTTCAATCACACATGAGAAAGGCATACTGGCCACAGCTATTCTCCTCAATAAACATTCCACCCTGAGTAACCCACAACAGGAATGTTGCCTAAAATTACTTGAAATTGTGTTGACAAAAAACTTTTTTCTATTTGGGGATACTTACTATGGCCAGAGGCGTGGCACCGCTATGGGGTCCAACGTGGCCCCTCCGTACGCAAATGCGTACATGATTAACTTCGAAGAAGAACACGTCTATACACATCCCCTGTTCCAACAACACGCTCACATATGGCTACGTTTCATAGACGACATTTTTTGCATTTGGAAGGGACCCACTTCCACCATAGACAGCTTTATCCATGACCTCAATCACATTCATAATGAACTAGGATTTACCTCACACATCAGCCAAGAGGAAATCAGTTTCCTCGATACCCTAATCAAAATTGATCAATCCGGATCTCTCAGCATAGATTTATACCATAAACCCACGGACCGCAATAGCCTTCTTCTCTACAACAGTTGTCACCCTAGAGCCACAAAAAAATCATTACCACGGTCCCAGTACACACGGGTAGATCGGATCGTTACAGATACCACAACAAAAAATACTAGATTCGAGAACATGACCGACAGGTTTGTACAAAGAGGCTACCCGCAGGGAATTCTAAATGAAACTCTCCTGGAACTCAAAAACCCACCCACGTTACCGGAAACAAAACGGGACAACTCCAATAGGATTGCATGCGTAACTACTTACCATCCCCTTATGCCCAAAATTCAGCAGGCCCTCAAAAAGAATTGGTCACTACTATCCAAGGCTTATCCGGACATCAAAGAGTTCCAACAATATCCGCTGACTTGTTATAAGAGACCACCTAATATCAAGGACAAATTAATTAAAGCAGATGTAGGTAGCTTCACGAGACCTTTAAAACAAACTTTTTTACGCAGTAAACGACAAGGGACATACCCGTGCTTACACTGTGCCCATTGCTCCAGTGTCATTAAAGGCGAATACGCCACACACCCACGCACCGGAAAAGCCATAGCAATCAGAGGATTCTACACCTGCGAATCCAGCTTTGTTGTTTACTTAATAAAATGCCCATGTGGCCTCGGATACGTCGGCGAAACCACGCAACACATCAGGGACCGGATAAGCAAACATAAATCCACGATCAGACTAGGCCATACTTTCCTACCGATACCTCATCATTTCATTGAAAAGAAACACCAAATTTCCCAATTACGTTTCCAAATCCTGGAGCAAATTGACCAACCGAGAAGGGGAGGAAACCGGACGCTCCTCCTTAGGCAAAGGGAAGCTTTCTGGATCCATAAACTGGGGACATTAACACCACACGGCTTAAACCGCGAATGTGATTTCTTTATAAACTTGTAAAAATATTGATGTATGTTAACATTTATGTCTCTCATTTTTCCTACAGACGCACTGAAATTGTCCACAAGCGGGTGAGGGTGATGTATTGGCCTCGGTTCCCCTTGTTCCTCTTCCCTTTTTCTCCCCCTGCCCTTTCCTTTCCCCCTTAACCCCTCTCCGTCCCCTACCTTGACTATATCTATACCCTTATGTTATCTACATATCCTTTGGACCTAACAGCCATACAGGCACACACGTATGGAATATGCCACAACATAATTTGCTTTACGCTATTGACTGTTCCCCATAGGTCACAATAGGATGATTTTAGTACTTAGTTATCCTCAGATCATTATAGATACCATAGAGAGTGTGGATCCAACTCACATAATACTCCAAATATTAAGCTCATGACCTGTCATATCCATGAGGCCACTTCTCCACCCCTAGCTCCTCCCCCAGTCTTTTTGTCACCTCCCCCAACTACCTCCCGGATGATCTATCCACATTATACACCATTATCCTATATCCCCTTCTTTCAGATCAACAATATTGTGTATATAGATTAGATCCCATCTCCCATTCCAACCATATTGTTGCACATGTAGATCGCATCCCATCTCTCTTCCAACCTTATTACACACAGTAAGATATAATGTCTGGCCATGCAGTGGAACGCATTAACATATTAACTCCGCCCCTTTTACACAGTGTGGAACGCATGAACAACTCCACAGTTCACTACAGCCGGTCATGTGACCGGAATTACCATAATCCACAGCCCTAGCTGAGACTTCCGCCCTTTGGAACGCATACATGCGTTCCAGATGACACATGACTTCCTGTCAGGTGATCGCTATCGCCGGACAGTGTGCTATTTAAACAGCAGCTCAAAGCCTACACACTCCTGCATCCAGCGCCCAAGCATACCTTTACCCAGCATACAGGTAGATAACCATTTGCAATGCTTTCTCCACAGGTTACCTTTGTGAAATTCGATTCACCGATTTCTTGGGTCCACTATGCTGCCACCATGTGATCTCTGTGATTTTTGTGCATCTATGTCTATGTGATTTATGTGCATCTATATTTGCTCCTACATAGCTTTATATCTGGGTGACGCTTCCCATGAAACCACATACTTATGCTATGCCACAGCCATGTGTCTATTATGTAAATCCATGGATCTGTAAATGCTTTGATGACGCTCCTCATGAAACTTTATAATCTCATTAATACAATGCCACAACTGTGTATGCCATAAGTTTGTGTTTCTGAGAATCCATGCATCTGTGAATATCCATGGGACCATACGACAGATCCCATGGGATATACTACAGGTTGCTTTACCTGACATTTGCGGGATATCAATATGCCCAATATCTCCCATAGGCTTTATTTATTTACTTATGTACTCCCTGGACACCTCCCCCCTCTATCTATTGCCCCCCCTATACTTCCTCCAGCGTAGATAATCATGTTTTACTAACCATTTGATTGTTATAAATATATGAATTTTTCACGATTACGCACACTCAGATGTTTTTACCAACCCCTGGACAGTATTCACTCTGCTGCGACAACACTATGAAATTTTGCTTGTAATTTAAATTTATTTATTTTTTGTTCTATGTTACTTTATTTATTTTGTGACTTCATGCTCTGCATTCCATGTTTATGTAAAACACTTCAATATGTATATTCCAGATAACATGACCACTGATGAAGGTCCACCGTGACCGAAACGTCTGGTCAGAAATAATCTGTCATTCCTTATTTTTCACGGGCATATGGATGGTGCAGAAAACATGAATAATAATAAAAATAAAAAAATTATTTGAATTGCATAACCTACGGACTGAGTGCCTCAAATTCTTATTAATAACCTCATTTGAATGGAGTGACAGTAGATAGTCGAGCATTATCTCTAGTAATGATGCAGAAGTGCACATGCTGCATGCTCCATTTATTCGGGGGACTAAGTACCCTACTCAAATGATCTGAGAAGCTCCCAGCAGTCAGACCCTCACCAAAAAAGGACACATTTATATTCTTGGACAACCCCTTTAAGAGCCACATATCACCTAATTGATCAAAACTGTCCATGAATAAAGTGGACAAGACCATCAGATTAAAATTTTTCTTTTGTTCAATCGTAGTTATGGTTTAAAGCAGAGCTGTCATAGCAGTGGATAATGTGGCTATTGTGGGGACAATGGAGAGTGGTCACCAAGCACAAGCCAATGTCATCCCCTTGTCACTCAGTGGAAAGAACCTGTGCAAGATTCCTGCCTCAAGAGGAACTGCATTATTAGCAAGGGGGTGCAGATATGGCTTTTGAGTTATGGAAAGGACATAAAGTGGAAGACAGGCACCTGCTGTCCGGGGTGGTAAAGCTTGGCACCATTCTTTGCTATGGGACACCTTCTCTTCTATATACACCAATAATTAGTTCCAATTTTTCTTCATTTTGAGACATATGGCCAACATTACTGTGCTCCATGAATAAAACATTAAAATAACCTCAATGGCAATGCCTCCACTGTGTTTAATGCTAAAACATAATGGATGGAGGCGTGCTAGAGCTCCATATCCACAAGTGGTTATCATGTAAACTGTAACTGTGTAATATAGAAAAAGGGATTATGAAGATTTAATAAGCATCTAAAAAAAATAAAGGTCCAAGTATGTCGTGTTTCTCTGGGAGGCACAACGAAAGGACTGCAATTGAACATATTCATTTTCTTCTAAAAATGTTTATTTAATAGCAGACTGGATTCATTTTAGAGCCTATGTTGTGATTTCAGAACTATATCTTGGCAGTATGTAAAACCGACATATGCTGTTCAGACTGCACATTCATTGGACTTATCACTGTAAGGAATCACAAACATACTGTAGATCTGAAAAACACAGGAATGAGTCTATAGTAATATAATCTGTCCCTTTGGTTATACGTACAGAGAGAATAATGAAGTAATCCAATTCAAAAGGATGTACCCCCTGTCCCTATAGACCCTTACCTTGACTGGGACCTGTCATCATAGCATTATTCTCTAAGAACCCTTTTAATACAAGAGTTTAAAAAGTTTTTCCCAAAAAATAAAATTACCTGCACAGATTCTGAGAAGAAATCAATGTCTTCAGGGTTTCAGCACTCCTGGTAACTTATTGGGGCAGGAACATGCAGGGCATGTCCAACAACAGAATGGAGCTGCCATTGTATCTACATTATACACAGGGGGGGGGGGGGGGTATTAAAATTGGTGTAAAGGAAATCTGGCTTAGTTGCCCCTAGTAAGCAATCAGATCCCACCTTTTATTTTTCAGATCTCCTTTGGAAAATGAAAGGATTGATCTGATTAGTTGCTATGTGCAACTAAGTCACATGGCCACTAAGACTTCTGCTATATGGACTCTGCCAGAATGATCAATCCTAGTAAACCAGGCATACTGCCTGTTAGGGTTGATCATGCCGAATGCAACAACCCCTGTTTTCGAGCAATGTGAATGCAGTCCAGAGCTGGATGAGAAGGATTCAGAGCTGAAATCTTCCAGCATTTTTGTCTTGGATGCCTTCAACGAGCTGCAGTGTAGTCCTCTTTCAAATGTCCGTGTCCATGATGACATCCGTAACAAAATGGTCAGTGATTCATCCATGAAGATGTCCGTGAAGGATCCATCTTTGGGCTGTGTGTCATTTTTTTGCACTCCGTGTGGCATTCTTATTCCACATACAATGCTAGGCTGAGAATTCGTTTCTAGAGCATCTCTCCTACCAATGGTCTGTGAAAACTACTGACAGAACATGAATGCCACCCATATTCTCTCAGTGGTTTCCATGGACCCTTAGACTTTAAGAAGTATGTTTGACCTTCATCATAGACCAAAGTGGTGCACGTCTCCATAGTTTTTCCACTTACCCATGGTCAGAACACGTACAGCACAAGTCCGTGATTCACTGATGTGCAAAAGAGGCCATAGTCACTGTACACTAATCTGATGTAGGAAATATGAACTTTTCCCTCAACTATATAGCACCACAGCTAAGCTGTTTGGGATGTTTCTAATAACAAAAAATGAACCCATATTAAATGCTGTAACTGAGGACCAGGGTACAGCAGATGTGGAAGATCTGTTGCAGAAATATCTACAATTGAAATTCTGTTCCGTATATGTAAATGGGAGGGTTCTGCAGAATGAGCATGGATATCTGCAGACTCCATTCACATGAATGGGACAGTCGCTAAAATTGCAGAGTATTTACAATGGTTATTTTTATGTAAAAAAAATAAAATAAAAATCTATATATGAACTGGAAAATGATGATTATGTTCTAAGATGAAAATAATCTTTCAATGCCCCAAAAGTAATTTGGCCAAAAAGAAAAACTTTAAGTAATATACAACCCATCCACTGAATAATCGTCTAACTTTTCCACTGTGTATTTATGAGTATTTATGACAATACTGGAAAGTTAATTACTGTGATTGTAATTTAAATAGAAGATGAGGTAATGTACTGCTGGACTCCTCAGCGGAGGAGATCATTCTAAATACATAATTCTTGTCGGTTCACTTTAAACCCGAGATTCAGGGCTTATAACAAGTTGTAAATAAAAAGTCAATAACTGTTTTAGAAGAAGTAATGTGCTGTTGATGAGCTGCAACTGTCAACCCAGCGCATACTTTTTGGCACGTACATAAGGGTTGTGTTCATCAGAAGGCTATGGATTACAACAAAAAAAGCTAAAATGGACAGGATCCAGGATTTGTTTTGGGAACGATCATATTCACCAAATGAACTCTGTATAGGAGGCTTTCTCAGCTGCTTTCCACATAGAACCATTAACAACTCAAATGACAAGTGTGCTGGGAATTGACAGTACAGGAAAAGGCAGAACAGGATTGTAAAGTTGGGTTTAGTTTATTAGTAAGTATTCTTCACTTAGTCTATACCAACTAATGTATGCTGTAAATCTACCGAGCCTCCTGCTGAGGGAAAATGAAGCATAAAATGGCACCCACTGAAATCTATGAGGTCCCGATAGCTTCAATGGACACGATGATACACCAGAGTAAAGAATCTAGCTTCCCATGTCTTTGCCTCCAGCTTAAGAGTGACATTTTGAAATGGGCTTTCTAAGACAGACAACTGTAAAAGGGTATTTTTACACCCTTGCTGAAATCTACCGGTGGGCCGCAACAGCCTCCCGCTGTCTTCTTCCCGGTGGGTACGGCCGCCAGGCTTGCTCTGTCCCTTCACACAGGGTGTGGCCTGCTTTCCGGCAGCTTTCCTCCTCTGCTGTCCTTCTATCTTTCCTTAAAGGGCCAGCATATGCACCTATGTGGTCGTAAACTACTCTATGGGCACACTGCAGAGTTCAGAAGAGAAGGAACACCATATGCAATTGAGGCTTAGTTTGAAGACTTAGCACTGGCCGACAACTGCAGAGGCTCTGAGGTTAAATAAAGAAGAAATCCACCCCATTTTGGAAAACAAACCCTTCACAGAATTTACCAAGTCATATTGTGAGTATTTTCATTGCACAGGTGTTTTGCAAAAATGAATGCACAGCTTATGGTGCAAAGTGAAAATTACAATTTGTCCACAGATATCCATTTCAGTGCCGAAAATGTTATGTCCAGTGTATGCCAGGGTGAAAAGCAAGCCTTTTGATTATTATGCTTTGCTTCCTAGTTTTAGAAACACTCTATATGTGGCCCTATTCTTATGCCTGATCATATGAGACGGCTGAGGAATATAAGATCACCATGTTCATTGAGAGGCCTAATTTTGGGATTTACGCATCTTGTGCTGATTGTAGAGGCTCTGGGGTGCAATAATAAATGGTACCCCTTAGAAGAGACCCTATTTTGGAAACTCTGCTTCTTAAGGTATTATGGGTGAGCATTTTGATGCCACGAGTATTTTGCAGAAATTAATGCGAACCGTGAAAAATGAAAATTGCAATTTTTCCACAAATATGAAATTTCAGTGTCCAGTATGTTGTTCCCAGCTGGTGCCATCTGAGACTCACACCACACTACTTGAATTCATAAGTGGGTTCTACTGGATATAGCATATGCCAGGGTTCAGAAGGGAAGGAGCACCATTTGGCTTTTGGAGAGTAGATTTTGCTAGAATGGTTTTCGGGTGCTACATATTTGCAGAGATCCTGAAGTAATCATATGGTCCTCATAGGCTTTGGTACATGGTAGGCCTGGAGGCCTTTATAAGGCTACAAGGTTCTGTGGCAACCATTGGCACCCTGTGATCACATCATGGGGAGCTGATAAATCTCCTAGATACCACAGTTAGAATTGACTGTGTCATTTAAGGGGTTAATCCGTTGCCATCAGAGTTTTCAACGATGCTGGCAGATTACTGCAGGGGTCTGGCTGTCAGTACCAGCTAGGCCCCTGTACAGCTCCTGTGCCCACTCGATATTGCTGTACTACGTAAACACTAAGTTTGGTGCATCTTAAATGTAAGGCGTTCAACCTCTAGAGGTTAACGGCAGTCTATCTCCAGGATACAGGATAGGCGCAATGTCTTGTAAGGCTAGCTCAGCTCTATTTGTTGTTTCATTCTGTAGAAAAAGCCATTTTAATCCATATGAAAATTAGCACTTTAGTGCACCAAGGGTGGGCCCAATCCACTCTGTGCACCCTTGGTCTTCCTGCTTCCTCAGCCAGCCCCTCTCTCTCCTTTTTAATTGACAGGGCCAGGCTAGATGACTATGCAGGAACCTGGCCCTGTCAATTAAGGACAAGAACATGGGTAAGAAATCCATGGTGTATCTTTGTATTTCATTTTGAGTATGAGTCTTGTTATTATGCTTAAAGATTAACTAAACCTTTGAATATAATTTTAATTAGATGTTTCTAATGCCATAGTAACACATTTTCTAATATACTTTATTACAGAGGACCTTTCACCTGAAAATCAAAGTTAAACTAAAGATATAGCCTTACTTACGTGCCCCTGGTATTGCTTATTCAGTCATTAATTTTTCAATCAGTGCCCCCGTTTGTCCGCGCTGCCCCCCGGAATATTTGCCGCCTTGTATGCTAATGAGCTCAACTGGGCGGGACTTCAAAAGTTCTCCCGGGCGTGTCATTCTTCTCCATGGCATGGAGCGCATCCAATCAGCGCGCTCCGCTCTTAGCCAGGGAGAAGACACTCCAGTTCTCGCGAGATGGCGCCAGCTCCGGATGGATGAAATCGCTCCAGTTCTCGCGAATCTCGCGAGAACTGGAGATTCTTCTCCCTGGCTAAGAGCGGAGTGCGCTGATTGGATGTGCTCCGTGCCAGGGAGAAGAATGACACGCCCGGGAGAACTTTTGAAGGCCCGCCCAGTTGAGCCGAATGGCTCATTAGCATACAAGGTGGCAAATATTTCGGGGGGCAGCGCGGTCAAACGGGGGCACTGAATGAAAAATGAATGACTGAATAAGCAATACTGGGGGCATGTAAGTAAGGCTATATCTTTAGTTTAACTTTCATTTTCAGGTAAAAGGTCCTCTTTAATGTTTTTTGTATTTTTATAACCCCCCTAAAGCACACCATTCCCTGTGTACGGAGTACGGACTGTACATTTTATGAATGGGGCCGAGCTGACATGCAGGACTCTTAGTTTAGCGAAGCAGGAAGAAGCAGGAGCCACTCCACTCAGCTAATCCTGGCATAGTACATGGGTACAGAGTACCCATGTGCTATTCCAGGTGTTAGTAATCTTCCAGGGGGCACGGGCAGGAGCAGCAATATGCGTTCCTGCCCATACTCACAGCGCTGCTGCTGGCCATTCATACAATGTAATCTCTGTACTCCGTACACCACTGAGCTTTCAGCGGTGTACAGAGAATTGAATTTTAGGCGCACAGGGAATAATGCGATTTAGGCCTCTTGCACACAAAGGTTTTCTTTTCCGTTCCGTTTATTGTGTTCCGTATACGGACCATATACGGAACCATTTATTTCAATGGATCCGCCCAAAAAAAAGGAAGGTACTCCGCATGCCTTCCGTTTCCGTATTTGCATTTTCCGGACCGTATACGGAACGCAAAAAATGGCCTGTAAACGAAAAAAAAAAAAACGTCATGTGAAAGAGTTGTCCACATAATGGACAAGGATAGCACTGTTCTATCAGGGGCCAGCTGTTCCGTTCCTCAAAAAACGGAATGCACACAGGCGTTATCCGTATTTTTTGCGGATCCGTTTCAGCAGACCGCAAAATACTGAAAAAGCCATACGGACGTGTGCAAGAGGCCTTAGGGGGGTAAAAATGTAATAAAAATACAAAAAGCATTAATAAAGTATACTAGAAAAAAATGTTACTATGGCATTAGGAACATCTTATTAAAATTGTATTCAAAAGTTTAGTTACTCTTTAAGCAAAATATAATAATCAGTGTTACGAGGCTACACAAAAAACTCAATTTAATTTTGGCATTCAATATTAAAAATCCAAAAGTGGAGTAACACAATTTGGTCGACAACATTCTTGGACAGAGGAAAAATATATTTGTTTTCTTTAATTTCTCTATAGTCTCAGTGGAGAGAACAGTTTCATCCATTGTACAACACAAAAGCTATAATAATCCCTCAGTCAATTTCCCACGACTTGTTATACCCAAAATGGCAAGAGCAACCAACTAGAACCTGATGAAGAAGGGTCTTCTCAACAAAGTATTTTCACAGAATCAAAATCCTGACCCCTTTTTTACAAGAGATGTACTCAAGGCACCAAATAAACATACCGCTCTACAGCTCTACACTGGCAAAATAAATACAGGTTTTCTGTTCTCTAAACATGAAGAGTCTCCTTCACCTCTTGACCGGCATTTTTCCCAGGGAAACCTCCATTTAATACCATGACGTAAGGAATTTCTGTAGTTATATGAAAAGAACTGCAGGAATGAACAAATGGCAATTCAAAACGGTGAGGATGATTTGTATATGTTGGAGTGGGGGACAATTATCCAGACAAGGCTATATTGAAAAGTAATTACCTAAAAGAAAATACGAGGCATAGACGTGGGGTCCTATTAGACGGGCAGATATTTTTAATTAGCGAATGGCCAGCAGTGATTTAAAAGGTCATTTGCATTTTTCACCTTAAAGGGAACCTGTCACCAGGATTTTGTGCACAGAGCTGGGGACATGGGCTGCTAGATGGCCGCTAGCACATCTGCAATATCCAGTCCCCATAGCTCTGTGTGCTTTTATTGTGTTAAAAAAAACGTTTTGATCAATATGCAAATGAACCTGATATGTGTCCTGTGTCCGGAGATGAGTCCAACGGAAAGGAGCCCAGCACCGCCCCGCGTCCTCCGAATCTTCTCCTTGCTGGCTGATGTCACAGAGCTGGAGCGCCGAAATCTCGCGATGCGCGAGCTAGCGCATGTGTAGTTCGTTCCCTGTGCTGATGCCAGCACAGGGAATGAACATGATGCCGACACTGCGCATGCGCTAGCTGGCGCATCGCGAGATTTCGGCGCTCCAGCTCTGTGACGTCAGCCAGCAAGGAGGAGATTCGGAGGACGCGGGGCGGTGCTGGGCTCCTTTCCGCTGGACTCATCTCCGGACACAGGACACATATCAGGTTCATTTGCATATGGATCAAAACGTTTTTTTAACACAATAAAAGCGCAGAGAGCTGTGGGGACTGGGTATTGCAGATGTGCTAGCGACCATCTAGCAGCCCATGTCCCCAGCTCTATGCACAAAATCCTGGTGACAGGTTCCCTTTAAGGACCAGGCCATTTTTAGCAAATCAGACATGTGTCACTTTATGTGGTAATAACTTTAAAACGCTTTTACTTTTCCAGACCATTCTGAGACTGTTTTCTCGTCACATATTGTACTGTACTTCATGACAGTGGTAAAATTTAGTAAAAAAAAGTCAATTTTAATTATAAAAAAATACCAAATTTACCAAATTTTTTTAAAAATGAGCAAATTTCAATTTATCTACTTTTATAATAGATAGTAATAACTCCAAAAATAGTTATTCCTTTACATTCCCCATATGTCTACTTCATGTTTGGATCATTTTGTGAATGCCATTTTATTTTTTGGGGACGTTAGAAAGCCTAGAAGTTTAGTAGCAAATCTTGAAATTTTTCTGAAAATTTCCAAAACCCACTTTTTAAGGACCAGTTCAGGTCTGAAGTCACTTTCTGAGGCTTACATAATAGAAACCACCCAAAAATGACCCCATTTTAGAACTACACCCCTCAAGGTATTCAAAACAGATTTTTCTAACTGTGTTAACCATTCAGGTGTTCCACAAGAATTAATGGAAAATGGAGATACAATTTCAGAATTTTACTTTCTTGGCAGATTTTCCATTTTAATAATTTTTTTTCCACTAACAAAGCAAGGGTTACCAGCCAAACAAAACTCAATATTTATTGCCCTGATTCTGCAGTTTACAGAAACACTCCATATGTGGTCATAAACTGCTGTACGGGCACACAGCATTGCACAGAAGGAAAGGAACGCCATATGGGTTTTGGAAGGCAGATATCACTGGGATAATTTTAAGCTGACATGTCACATTTGAAGACCCCTTGATGCACCCCTAGAGTAGAAACTCCAAAAAAGACCCCATTTTGGAAACTACGGGATAAGGTGGCAAATTTGTTGGTACTATTTTAGGGTACATATGATTTTTGGTTGCTCTATATTACACTTTTTGTGAGGCAAGGTAACAAAAAAATTGATGTTTTGGAACCGTTTATATATTTTTATTTACAATGTTCATCTGACAGGTTAGATCATATGACTACTTTTTTGGTTATTTGTTTCAGTTTTATATAATAAAGCATTTTTGAAAATAACTATCTTTTAGTGTCTCCATATACTGAAAGCCATAGTTTATTTAAATTTTTGGGGCGACTGTCTTATGTAGGGGTTCTTTTTCTCTTGGCATTAGATGACGGTTTGATTGGTACTTTTTTAGTGTGCATATGACTTTTTGATTGCTTGGTATATTACACTTTTTGTGATGTAAGGTGACAAATAATGGCTTTTTTGATACCCTTTTTTTTTTTTTTTACTCTGTTCACCTGAGGGGTTAGGTCTTGTGATATTTTTATACAGCAGGTTCTTACAGATGCGGCGATACCTAATATGTCTACTTTTTTTTTTTTTACATAGTCTGAGAGCCATAGTTTTTTTATTTTTTGGGTGATTGTCTTAGGTAGGGTATCATTTTTGCGGGATGAGATGATGGTTTGATTGGCACTATTTTGGGGTGAATAAGCCTTTTTGATCACTTGGTGTTGCACTTTTAGTGATGTAAGGTGACAAAAAAAAAAATTTTTAGTAGTTTTTATTTTTTTACGTTTTTTTACTTTATTTTGGGAAAGGGGCACTTTTTTTTAACTTGAAACTTAAATATTATTTTTTTTTTTTTACTTTATTTTTTTAACTTCTTTTTTCACAAAATTTTTTGTCCCACTATGGGACTTCAACATTTCAGGGTCTGATCCCTGTTTCAATACAGCACACTACATTTGTATTGTGCTGTATTGAACTGTCAGCGTCTTACACGGTAAGACGCTAACAGTTGCCTAGGAGACCCAGCCCTGGGGCTGGATCTCCTGGGCTTCTGTAGCTGGCAGTCCCGATGCCTGTTCAAGGCATCGGGACCCTATGGGGATATACAAGCTACAGCAAACCCCCTGTATGCCGCAGTCAGCGTGACCGGCATGGGTGTTTTCACCAATGCTGGCAGATACAGCAGGAGCCGAGCCCCTGCTGCTGATCGTGGAAGCGCGTGTGGTGCAGCGCGTTAACCCTAGAATGCTCATCCTAGTGCGTTAAGTACCTGCAAGTTAGGATGTCCAAGGTACTGAACGTGTTAAAAAAAAACAAAAAAAAACTTGTATCACATTATTTTATAATAGTTTATCAAAAGGTGTGGGAAAATGTTAGCTAGAATTTTATCAGTATGGCTTGATAGATACACTAAGGCTTCCCATAGGTAAGGATTATAATACATTATGGTATTGCTTTTATTAACCCCTTAGCAACCAGCCTGTTTAGGGCCTTAGTGACAGCACTTCATCTCATTCCAAGAGCTGTAGCTTTTTAATTCTTCCCTCGATGTAGCCATACGAGGGCTTGTCTTTGTATTTGTTAATGGCACCATTTTGGGTTACATATAATCATTAATTAACTTTTATTAACTGTTTATGGGGAGGAATGGAAAAAAAGTTTTACCGCTTTTGCACAATAAAAGCAAAACTTTTTGCATCGCCACATCCCAAGTCCACTAACTTTCTATGAAGCTGTATGAGAGCTTGATTCTTGTGGGATTATTTGTAGTTTTCATTGGTATTATTTTGGGGTACATAATACTTTTTATTTCATTTTTTTGTGGCAAGCGATAAAAGAGCAAGTCTGGCTTTCTTTTATGGCATTCACCATGTGGTATAAATTATGTGATAATTGTATAGTTCGGGTTGTTAGGTATGTGGCAATACCAAATAAGTGGATTTTAGTTTTTCAGTTCTTTTTCCATTGTCTGCCGATCCATGCCATTAGAGCTGGAGCCCAGCTGTCATGAGGGAGCTCCTGCTCTTCTCTTCATGGGAGAGTCAAAAAGTCAGCAGCCTTGCCTAGGGCACCTTAGTGACTGACGTAAAAAAGCATATTGGTTTTCATTAAGGTGTTAAAGGGGGTGCCCCATGATTATTTATTACTTTAATCTGTTTGATATGTAGAACTAGGAAAATGGCATTAAAAATGCTTCTGTGTCTAGGGGCAGGTTTAGTAATCCTAATAGACAGTATAAACTCAGTCCAGACAGTTGCTGATGCTGGATTATAAATGTGTTGCATTATACTGTCTATTCTAGTTTATATCATCTATTAGTTGACTTACATTGTACCAGAATTGTGTGGAATTGGTGCAATTTTGGCACATAGTGGTGCACTTGAGACTATGCCTTTTTCCCCAAAAAGCTATGCTCTTGTTTAAGAGCAGTTACAAAAAGCCTCTAAACATGGTATCTAAGACACCAAATTTCTGCCTCAATTTCAGCAAGAATTCTAGCACAATTTCATTAGTAAATCTGTCCTGCTTTAGTTACATACTTGTTATTGTGCTTTTGCTGTTCTCTTTATTCTCTCTCAGAATGTCCACCCAATGTGCTAGAAGGAGCTGCTTCCAAATCAATGGTTCTTATTTGCTGAACTTCGATCCCACTTGAAAAATACATTTTCTTATTTAACCAAATTATTTCGCCAAGACAGACTGTATAGTTATCTTTTATAGAAAATGTGGATATAGTTATGGATCCAGTTCCTTGCCATGTCATGTAGTGTTAATAGAAACCTGTCACTTTAAGGGTCCATTCACACGTCTGCAGTGTTTTGCGGATCCGCAAAACACCAGGCCGGCACCCCAATAGAAATGCCTAATCTAGTCCGCGGCTGCGGACAAGAATAGGACATGTTCTATTTTCTTAAAGTTCGGGCTGCGGACCGGAAATGCGGATGCGAATAGCACACTGTGTGCTGTCCGCATCTTTTCCGTCCCCATTGAAAATGAATGGGTCCGCACCCGTTCCGCATAATTGCGGACCAGATCCAGACCCAAAGTGCGGACGTGTGAATGGAGCCTAAATCTGATCTAAAAGCAGGCTCAAATAGCCCCACATAGGAGCAGGTCAACTCCCTGGTGGGCCCCTGAGCGAGGGTGAGCCCCCAAATCCCCCATTCCTTGCACAAGTGGCACATGGCAAACCAGATTGACTGCACTACCTATGAATAGGCAGCACACAGAATCTCAAAAAGCCTATGCATCAATATGAAAAACTGAGTAGGTTATTTAAGATGCCCCAGAAGAAGCCATCAGGGCGAAACCCTGGATCGGGCAAGTACTTGGCGTGTAGCATATGGAAGTGTTATGATATGAAAGGCCTGTTTAAATTGTTGATTTTGAAAGTGCAATAAAGGGAGATCACTTACTGAGTACTGGCACTATCTGCGGCTGATTTTTATAGGTTTATAGAGTTGGGGAAAAGACGAAAATGGAGAAGTGGGAGCTTTCAGTGGGAGGTCTACTACTGTGTTCAGGGATGACCAATATAAAACGTCTATCACGAAAATCGAAGAACCATACTCGGATAAGGTCGTATTCACTCATTTATTGAATTGTAGGACAATCCTTGTATTGAGCAGTATGAATTTGGACTATGTAGACTGGACTACCCAGTTTATTATTATAGATGCATAAGGTGGCGGAGAAGACTTCTAAGCAAAAATGAATTTACTGGTGGGCTCTAGGCACCACAGTCTGACACCACCTGCAATCAGCATGGTAAGGAGCAGAAGGAGCTGAGCAGATTGATATATAGCTTTATGGGAGTCAGTACAACATGTAATACATTAATTTAAACCTCTGCTCTTTGTATAGGTAGGAGCCCAGCGGGACTATAAGTGTCTGATCTATAAGTGACTGACAGCATTCTCTGTGTAAGTATACATACATGGGTATCTGTCAATCACTGATAAGACCACCCACTGGACTCCTAAGCCCAGAATGATCAGAGATTTAAATTAGTAAATTACTAGTTCTACTGAATCCTGTCCCAGAAAACTACAGTATACATCAATCTGCTCAGCTCCTCCTGCTCTATAACATGCTGCTTACAGATCAAACATTGCGTTTTTGTCTGTGTTAATATCACAAAAAATTCTGTATCTGGGAAAAATCCTTTTTTTATTTTGTGAATCCACAATAACCTTTTTAGATCATTTCTAAATCTTTAACATTCTTTAATCTTTAGTACCCTATACGAGCTATAAGGGTCTTTCAGGCCTGCAGTGTGGTCTCCAATCGGAATGCACCTTTCATTTTTCACAGCTCCTTTGGAAAATGAAAGGAGGAATCTGATTGGTTGCTATGGGCAACTAAGCCAGTTCTGCTTTACACCAGTTTTGATAAATCTCCCCCATAGTGTGCTCAGTGCAGTAATCTGTATTTGCCAGATATGTTGGATAATGTTATTATCCACAATCTAGAATTTTGAGAAATATTCTGGAGCAGAGGAAAAGTGCACATTTATCATAATAGTGACATGACACGAATAGCTGTACAGTATTTTCTGCCTGCCTTTACACTGATCACATTAGCCTTATTGGCATGACCTGAATTCATCATCTAAAAAATGAAATGTTTATTACTGTTTGCTGCTGATTTTTAGGCGCATCGCTCCAAAAGATGAGTAACATGCCAAACTGTCAAAATGTTTTACCTCCTCGGCAATTCCACACATATTTATGTGACAAAGCATAAAACAACACAAGAATCACTGGCTACTGAACATGTTCAGATGTTGTGTGATACAGCCATAGAAATGGAAAAACAGACATAAAGAGAAAGATTTATCAGAACTGGTGTAAAGGAAAACTGGCTAAGACTACTTTCACACTAGCGTTTTCATTTTCTGATATTGAGATCCGTCATAGGGTTATATTTTCCTTTTTACATTGTTTGTTCTCTCTCATAGCGGGACACACTTTCAGCTGCTGCTTTGCGGCAGCGAGGGTGAGCCCCCGCTCCTGGGTTAGGTTTGGTGCACCTGTGGGCTTTATTCTTACCTACAGTGATATGCGGGAGCTCCATTGGTTTATGTAAGCGGGTGTGTGGCCTATTTAGCTCAGGCGTCAGCCGGCTACAAGAGCCTCCTATTACCCCAGCAGGATACGTTGTATTTTGTCCTGTTGTTATCACAGCAGGAAATGTTAATGTGTTGAGACTGCTGGGATAAATATGCTCTATATCAGGGATCAGCAACCTCCGGAACGCCAGCTGTTCAGAAACGACTACTCCCAGAATGCTTCATTCACTTCCATGGGAGTTAGGCCTCATGCACACGGCCGTGACGTTTTTTGCGGTCCGCAAACCGCGGATCCGCAAAAAACGGAAGCCGCCCGAGTTGCCTTCTGCAATTTGCGGAACAGAACGGGGCGCTGGCAATATAAATGCCTATTCTTGTCCGCAAAGTGCGGACAAGAATAGGACATGTTATATTTTTTTAGCGGGGCCGCGGAACGGAGCCACGGATTCGGACAGCACGCGGAGTGCTGTCTGCATCTTTTGCGGCCCCATTGAAGTGAATGGGTCCGCATCCGAGCCGCTTGGATGCAGACCCAAACAACAGTCGTGTGCATGAGGCCTTAGAAGAGCAGCCGAGCATGTTTGCATGCTGGGAGTTGTAGTTTCACAGCAGCTGGAGTGCCGAAGGCTGCTGACTCCTGCTCTATATTATGGTATAACATGCTGTCACATCAGACCCCTAATGAAAATGTGTAGGGTCTATAGTTATTATGGTTAGCTATCTGTATGGGTGGTCAGGCAGTAAGGGTGATATTAGTGCTTTCCCTGCTCCTTGCTTGCGCTCTTACGTATCTAAGGGTGGGATACTTTGCCTACAATACTACCACTACAATTAATCAGCTGGTTACCCTACCATTCGTAATGGCCACCCTGTCCATGATAAGTCCTAGAAAATATCGGGTGCCCGCCTCATCTATAACATTGTAGCAACACCTATTAGTTTCTTTTTTGTTTGTTTATCTGACAGGATTTTGCTATAGTAAGAACTCATGCACACGACCGTATGTATTTTGGGGTCCGCAAAAAACGGATCCGCAAAAAATACGGATGACATTTGTTGCATTCCATATTTTTCGGAACAGAACAGCTGGCCCTTAATAGAACAGTACTATTAATGCGAACAATAATAGGACATGTTCTATTTTTTTGCGGAAAGGAAATACGGATGTATGGAAACGGAATGCACATGGAGTAACTTCCGTTTTTTTTGCAAACCCATTGAAATGAATGGTTACGTATACGGTCCACAAACAAAACACGGAACGGACACGGAAAGAAAATACGTTTGTGTGCATGAGCCCTAATTGTATTAAAAATTACGTTCTAGATTTCTAGACTTTGGTCAGTAAAGGACTGTTACTTAAGCTGAAACATCAGCGGAGGTCACAGACCCTATTTATTTCTTACAATTCTAATCAACCCCTAGCTGCTATATTTAATGCTGATGGACAGGGCAGTAATCTGCAAAGCAACTTGGCAGTAGGGGAAAATATTCCGGCAGCGCCACCGCAGCTGAAATGAAGCATTACGTGATGCCTACTGAAATCAATGTGCTGTCTTTATAATGCATAGACATGTCCTCTAGATGTTCTTTGTAACCGTTCTCTAGTCTGACTTACTGATCAGGGTCTGAAAAAACTGAATCGTCTCCTGCTAACGGAGAATTCTCTAACAGGGTACATAAACATTTCATACTGGAATGGTCATGTATGCGTCTTCAAGAGTTAAAACTGTCACCGAAGGCTCACTCTCCGTTTTTTTCTGTGCACTTACCATTATGACATACATTTGTTTTATTCCTAATTGAAAACATTTGCTAAAGAAAAAAAAACTTTGGACATTCTTAGCCAGCGATGCCAGCCCGCAGACCTCGATATTTTCCAATTTTGTATTATTATTTTAGAATTCCTTTTTAACCAAAACAGTAGGAAAAACACCGCCTGGCAATGCTACTTCCTAATCTGGATGTAATGTCGGGAAAAAGACTTTTACAGATGTCTTTTCCTTCGCTGTTTTATCTGAGGATTTATGATTGAAGGATTTGTCTTCAGAATGTTTACAAGTCACCATAGGTTACAAAGGAAAAGACACTAGTCGCTCCTCCCAGACTTACAGAAACCCCTTCATCCAATTTTTTGTGAAACACTTCAAGACATGTACATGAAAGAAAGAAGGTTTCTACCAAACCACATTCAAAATACTGTCCTTCATCAGCCGCTTGGAAGGTCTAATGGAGAAATAGTCCACTTTTCAGTATGCCTAATGGCTCAACGGCTAAGCAAACACAAGCATGTTAACCTGGCGCCCCGTGCCTGCGATTCTGTCCCCACATGCAGACATGGGTGCTGGGCTTCCTCACTCACGGGCAGCAGGGTTCTTAGCTGTGGTCTGCACTCCTGCCGTCTGCATTCCCCTCCTGGCTCTGAGCGGAGCTGGCGTTCTGGCTCAGAGTTTCTTGTGTGCATATAGGTTGTGTGCAGGCGGGTCTCTCCTCCTTGTGTGAGGCAGCACGCACACGCCCCTGTCTTCTCAAGCCTATGGCCAGTGTCGTACATAGAGAAGGGCCCCAAAGTAAGGATGCTCATTTAGAGGGTAGAGTCCTGACCAAGTTTTCACCTCCAGGAGAAAAGGAGATAATCCCAACTAAGACTGGGCCCCCCTTTGCCCTGGGCCCCATAGCAGTTGCATGGTCTGCAGCTATGGTAGTTACGCCCCTGCCTATGGCTAGTCTGCAGAATGTATCTAAGGGCGCCTCCTTCTACGGCAACTTGGTCACTAGCTTGTCTAGCTCTATTGTGTGAAGGTGTTTGGGGTGATTCTGCTTTTCTGTGTACTGGACCCTGCTTCTTGTTTAAACGGACTTTGCCTATTTAGTGCCTGCCTCTGACCTAGGACTACGTTCACAGACTTTGCCTCATTGTTGCCTGCCTTGACCTCGGCCTTCGTACCCTGACTATGCTTACACCTGATCAGTCTCTCGCCTCCCAGTACCTTCTGGGTATGCCAGACCACCTGGAGGTCAGTCCAGTGGGTCCACACCCAGGTCCTGGTTCGCTTGTGTCCCAACCTCCCTCAAAGGTAACACCTAGTACACCCCTAGGTAAAGTCTATCCTCACCATCAGAGGTATTGTGAAGAATGGGGGTTGTACTTAGACATCGCCCTTTGAGGGAGTTAGTCTCGTAGGACAGCGGGTTTGCACCCGTTGAACATAACAAGCGGGACTAGAGAGAAACTTAACTAACACAAGAACAAGATGTTTTTCAGCATTTGACAAGACTTTTATTCATTTCGATTATTATTTACAATTGCATTTCTCAAAATGCCATAAACAGCAAGCATGTATGTTGTCCCTAGCTGTCCCTAGAGTAAGGGCATACTGCTTCCATGGGTTTCAAGATAATGGCCTCACATAACTTGTTCATGTGACTTCTTCCTCAGGAGGATCCTAGCTACCAGTAGATTGAATGCCAAGAGGATGCATCTGGCGCATGTACAGGTATAGGAAGCAGAATCCCCCATAAATGCACATTCACTAGATGGCTCCATTTGCCATTTAGCGCCTGCACAGAAGTACTGGTGGCCAGCAATGTACCAATTAATAAGTCACAGATTATGGCACAAGTAGCTTCTCGCTACTTTAGAAAAGGGGTCGGGACTTAGTGGAAGGGGCCTGTCACCACTGCTGGATTTACTCTAACTTATGCCAGAAAACGGGCGTACGTTATAGCTGAAGTCTAAGCCAGCCCCTTGCTGTTTTTAGCGCATGGACTACTAGAGATGTGTCTAATTTTTTAACAGGCATCTGCCCCTTAATAAATTAGGCGCATGTCGCTCCAGTGCTCAGGGAATTAAGACAGGCGTATGGGAACACCAGTCTAGATAAATCTTCCCCACTGTTCATGTGCTAATCAAGTCAAATTGGTCTTAAAAATGATCAAAAATCTGTCATTGTTCTCCATCTCCTCCAAATACATGAAAGCCTAATAGGTAGATACCGCTTACCAGGCAAGGGGTGAGTTGTGGGTAGACCCCAGAAACATCTGATCTAAATGCCTGACTTATAATTCTAAAACTGATCCTAAAAATGAAAAATAAAGAATTGTCATCTTGAACATATTGGTACTTTTCACAAATGGCACAGTAAAATCCTGATATCCCGACCCAAATTCATAGCTAGATTTAGAACATATTGGATTAGTTATTGCAAAGCTAGTGATTATTTGATATCCTCATGAATAATACAAAATGATTCCTTTGCTAATCAGATAGTCCTCAGGCCTAAGAACTAGCAACTGCACCTTGTATAAAAGCACTGATTTCTGTGAGATCACTGAACAATCTAAGGCTACTTTCAGACTCGCGTTTTGGGCGGATCCGTCAACGATCTGCAAAAACTGATTTGTTACAATAATAAAACCGCATGCATCCGTCATGAACGGATCCGTTTGTATTATCTGTAACATAGCCAAGACGGATCCGTCATGAACTCCATTGAAAGTCAATGGAGGACGGATCAGTTTTCTATTGTGCCAGATTGTGTCAGAGAAAACAGATCCGTCTGTCTCCATTGACTTACATTGTGTGCCAGGATGGATCCGTTTGGCTCCGCTTCATCAGGCGGACAGCAAAACGCTGCAAGCAGGGTTTTGGTGTCCGTCTCCAGAGTGGAATGGAGAATGATTGGAGGCAAACTGATGCATTCTGAGCGGATCCTTTTCCATTCAGAACGCATTAGGGCAAAACTAATTCGTTTTGGACCGCTTGTGAGAGCCCTGAATGGATCTCCCAAACGGAAAGCCAAAACGCGAGTGTGAAAGTAGCCTAATATATAAGAGGGCCTCATCTCTCCCCCCAGTGGCAGATCTTCTGTCCATGAGAGATACACCAGAGAGGTCTGGCAGTGGTTTATATCCCTCTAACAGCTGAAATAAGACAAGAATGTGCAGCTCTGAGTTGGGAGACATCTGAAGGTTTACCTGCTGACAAATAAAGCAGAAACTGCAAAAAAGTCCGAAACACAATCTCTAGATATTTTACACTACAGTTGATGTTATATGAGCACATAATATCAATACCAGCAGACCACAGGATATAGTACTAAAGGAATTTATCCTCATATACTTTACTGATATATAAAGGTACTATTTTGAAATTTAAAGGGGTTTTCTCACTTCAGCAAATGGCATGTATCATGTAGAGAAAGTTAATACAAGGCACTTACTAATGTATTGTGATTGTCCATATTGTCTCCTTTGCTGGCCGGATTCATTTTTCCATCACATCATACACTGCTTGTATCCAGCGGTTATGACCACCCTTCAATCTAGCAGCGGTGGGCACTCTTGCACACTATAGGAAAATGCGCCAGCCTCTCTGGTGGCCAGGAGTGCTCATAGGCACGCATGTACAGCAGCTATCTTCCCGTCCACCTCATATCTGTGCTGCAGCAGTGGTCATAACCTCTGGATAAGAGCAGTGTATAATGTAATGGAAAAATGAATCCAGCCAGCAAAGGAAGCAACATGGACAATCACAATACATTAGTAAGTGCCTTATAGTAACTTTCTCTACATGATAAATGAAATTTGCTGAAGTGAGAAGACAACCCCTTTAATATTTTTCTGTATTGCTTGTATTTTACTACTTCTTCAGAATGTAACATGTTGTACAATGTGTTGGCAGTGGCACTGATGGGTTATTACTGGTAATTAGAATTCAACTATTCTATTATGACCTTTTTAGGCTACTTTCACACTAGCGTTTTTGCTGGATCTGGCAGGGTTCAAAAAAAACGCTTCCATTATTGATAATACAACCGTCTGCATCCGTTATGAACGTATCCGGTTGTATTATCTTTAACATAGCCAAGACCGATCCGTCAGGAACTCCATTGAAAGTAAATGGGGGACGGATCCGTTTTCTATTGTGTCAAATTGTGTCAGAGAAAACGGATCCGTACCCATTGACTTGCATTGTGGGTCATGACGGATCTGTTTTGATCCGCATCCCAGGACAGAAAGCAAACTATAGAATGCTGCGGTTTGCTCTCCGGTGTGAGAACGAAAGGGAGTGCATTTTGGAGCATTCCATACTGTTCAGTTACGTTTTGTCCTCATTGACAATGAATGAGGACAACACTGAAGCGTTTTTTTCCAGTATTGAGACCTTATGACGGATCTAAATACCGGAGAGTATTAACGCTAGTGTGAAAGTAGCCTTAGTTTGCCCTGAACAGTAATACTTTGATAAACTCTTGTACTTTGTAACTCTGCTAAAATGCTGTGCTCTACTAGTTAATGGTTGCCTGTTACAGTTTTCATGCATCTATATTACATAAACCTTATTTCATAATAAAAACTGCTTTTATTATTAAATAGATCTCTTGCTGCTGATGAGGCTGGTGTACTTACTTTCAAAATCCATGTCAGAATGGCTGTATAATCCTTTTTGAAAATGTTCGGCCTGATACTAAAGTGAGAATTTTATTACAGCTCTATTAGCTGGACTCATAAAACATTAATTTTAATATCAGTTAGGAAAAATCTCGAAAAGGATTACATTGTTCAGTGTAACTACACCAGCATCAACAGGTTAAAGAGATCCATTTAATAATGTATGCAGTTTGTATTGTGAAATCTGAAGACAAATCCTCTTTAAAGTAGTTTTCTGATGTATTTAAAAGGGTTTTCCGACATTTTAATACTGATGACCTATCCAGAGGTCACCTGGGACCACCGCCGACCAGCTGTTTTGAGAAGACACCGTCGCTACAGCTTACCAAGCATAGTGCTGTACATTCTATAGCAGCTGTGCTTTTTACTGCAGCTCAGCCCGATTCACTACTATGGGGCTGAGCTGCACCTAGGCCACGTGACCGAAGACCATGTCGTCCCTGGCTTAGGAAAAGCTGGAGAAGGCAGTGGTGCTCACAGGTGTGCTGATGCCTTCTCAAACAACTGATCGGTGTGGATCCTGGGTGTCGAACCTCCACCGATCAGATACTGATGACCTATCTATCCATCAGTATTAAAAAGTCGGAAAACTCCTTAAAATTTGTGCACTTAACTAAAACAATCTTTAAAAAAAATGCAGGCTTACTCTGAACCGTGACTAAAGTTTTTGCAGTGCCTTTGTAAAGACTCCATTAACATGAGGGTGGAATCCAAATACATTCCCATCGTTACATGTGCTGGATGTGTTGCAAGACAATATAATCATTGACAAAGGTAAACTCTATCCAACGACTGGAAGTAATTTACTCATGGTGGAAAACGTTAATTAGCTTTCTCTGGCAAAGTTCTAACTCTAGTTTGTAAAGTTCTCTTGGCCTTCAGACATACACCTACACAGTTATAGACCTTTTGTGAAACTTTTATTGTTGCCTTCTGTTGCTTCAGTAACACAGAGGATAATGCAGATTATTTATGCATTTGTTGACAGCTGATTTTATTTGCTGAGGAACTTGGCTGTCAGAACAGTGCAAAGCAGTAGGGAAACATTCCTCCTACAGAAAATAACACAAGCGAAATGCATGACAGAATCAATTTGTTTTTAAAGAGGTTTTCTGGGATTTTCGTATTGATGGCCTGTCCTCAGGATAGGTCATCAGTATGAAATCGGCAGGGGTCTAAGTGCCAGTAATCTTACCGATCAGCTGTATGAAGAGGCTGTGGCGCTCCCTGACCGCTTAGGCCTTTTGCTAGGCCATGTGACGTCACATTCATCGGTCACATGGCCTAGGCGCAGCTCAGTTCAAGCGAATGAGGCCGAGCTGCGACACCAAGCACAGCCATTATGGAATGGACAGTGCTGTTTTAGACAAGCCTCGAGGAGGCCGCAGCGCTCATTGCAGCTCGGGGAAGCACACTGGCTACCCCACTAGCTGATCGTCGAGGGTGCTGGGAGTAGAACCCCCAGTTACAATCACCAAATATACAAGTTATATACTATAGATGTGTACCAATTCAGAAGCGATCTCCCACCTTACAATACGGTATGTAACCTGCTGGGGGCTTTTTTGAGATCATGACGCCCCGAATGTCATTGAAAAGATTTTGTAATAATCGGTTTTGTAGGGATCATATGTAAGATTGGGCAAAAGTGAATTCTTTTTAAAGGAGTTTTTTTTACCTGTAAGACAAACTATGTAGTGTATGCTATTATATGCCTATGTGGTTTATACTATATAGGGAAAACAATCAGGGCGATGCAGGTTCGCTTTGGCGAGCATGCACGCTCACTTAGAACTAAGGTGGGAGCACCGAGATTGATCAACCACATGTGCGAGCAACATGGACGGGATACTAGCCAAATGCTGTTGGGCGTATTCTTCTGTTTACAACAGGTAGAAAAAGGAGGAGATAGAGAAAGAATGTTACTGCAAAAGGAGCCAGAAATTATCATAAAAACGAGGGCGTTGGGCCTTCTAGGGGTAAATGACAGGAATGACCTTAGTGTGTTTTTTTTTTTTAAATATCTCCTAAGGGAGCATAATATTGTAAGGTTAGGGTGAAATTCCCAGTCTCTCAGGTACACACATTTTTATCCTTATTTTTAGTGTGATAATTTGTATCATGTGTTGTATAATGTGGGTAATTAAGTGTCTTTAACCCTTTCAAGACCAAGCCATTTTTCACCTTCGTGACCAGGCTTAATTTTGCAAATATTATGTCACTTTATGTGCTAATTAGGGTGGGTTCACACTAGCGTTAGGGATTCCGTTTTGGCTTCCCGTTATAACATACTTATAACGGAATCCATAAGACGAAAGGACGGATCCGTTCTTCTGCCCATAGACTAGTATTATGACGAAATGCAAAACAGAAGCCTTTAAAAGGCATTCCATTTGCTTTCCGTCCTAATAGAAGTCTATGAGAATCAAAACGGATCCGTCTGGGTCCCGTTATGCAAGACGGAAAACAAAGTCCTGTCGACAAAAAATAGAATTTTCCAAATTTGAATTTCTACTTCAGATTCGCTATATGTCTACTTTATGTTGGCATCATTTTGAAAATTATATTTTATTTTTTTAGGACGTTAGAAGGCTTAGAATCTAAAAAGCAATTTTTATTTATTTTTTCTAAAATTTACAAAACCGACTTTTTCAAGGACCAATTCAGTTCTGAAGTCACTTTGAGGTCCTTACATAATAGAAACCACCCATAAATGATTCCATTTTAGAAAATACAAAATTACAAACTATGTTAACCCTTTAGGTGTTCCACAAGAATTAAAGGAAAATTGAGGTGAAATTTACAATTTTCAGTTTTTGTGCAGATTTTTTATTTTAATACAATTTTTCCAATAACACATCAAGGTTCAACAGCGAAACGAACCTTAATATTTATTACCCTTATTCTGTAGTTTACAGAAACACCCCATTTATGTTCGTAAACAACGGTAAGGGCACACGGCAGTTCTCAGAAGGAAAGGAGCAACATATGGTTTTTGGAAAGCAGATTTTTCTGGAATGGCTTATGGGTGTCGTGTCATATTTGAAGGCACACTAAGGCACCCCTACAGAAGAAACCCCCCCAAAATTGACTCCATTTTGGAAACTACACCCCTCGAAGAATTTATTGAGAGGTTTACTAACTACTTTTACCTCAAAGCTGCTTCATAATATTTCGAAACATGTGGCTGTGAAAATTAAAAATGATATTTTTTACAAGAAAAAGTCGCTTAAGCCCGAATTTTTCACTTTATCAGGAGATAAAACCAGAAAATGCACCCCATAATGTGTTACCCATTTTGTCCTGAATACGGCAACACCCCATATGTGGTGGTAAACTTGGAATTTGCTGAAATAGATTTCAAGAGCCATAGCTTATTTATTTTTTTGTTGACTGAACTATGTGGGGGGCTCATTTTTTTGCGGGATGGGTTGTAGTTTTTAATGGTACCATTTTTGATCGCTTTTCATTAAATTTTTTATGAGGTGAAGTGGGCTAATATTGATATTCTGCCAGTGTTTTTTTATTAAAAATTTTTCTGAGGTTCTCCATGTGATATATTTGATAAGATAATTTTATTCTGTGGGTTGATTTGGTTATGGTGATACCAAATTTATATTGTTTTATTTATGTTCTACCACTTTTACATCATAAAATCACTTTTTATTAAACTTTTTTTTTATTTGCATCACCAAATCAAGGACCCATAAGTTTTAGATTTTTCCATCAATGTAGCTGTGTGAAAGCTTGTATTTTTGCAGGACAGGCTGTAATTTTTCCTGGAAGAATTTTGGGGTACATATGACTTTTTGAGTGCTTTTTATTCCATTTTTAGGAGGTGAAGCAGGCGAAAATTACATTTCTGTCAGTGTTTTTTATTTTTATGGGCTTCTCCATGTGGTATATTTGATATGATAATATTGTTCTGTGGGTTGATATGGTTATGGTGACACCAAATTTGTATTGTTTTTTCAAGTTCTTCCACTTTTTTTTATCATAAAATCACTTTTTATTAAACATTTTTTTTTTGCATCACCAAAATCTAAGGCCTTATGCACACGGCTGTGCCGTTTTTTGCGGTCCGCAAACTGCGGATCCGCAAAAAACAGAAGCCGCAATTTGCGGAACGGGCGGCCCATTGTAGAAATGCCTATTCTTGTCGGCAAAACAAACAAGAATAGGACATGCTATATTTTTTTTGCGGGGCCACGGGACGGAGCAACAGATGCGGACAGCACACAGAGTGCTGTCCGAATCTTTTGTGGCCCCATTGAAGTGAATGGGTCCGCACCCGAGCCGCAAAAAATGCGGCTTGGATGCGAACCACAAAAACGGTCATGTGCATGAGGCCTAAGGCACATAACTTTTTTATTTTTCCGTCAACATAGTTATATGAGGGCTTATTTTTTGCGGGATGGGCTGTAGTTTTTATTGGTATCATTTTCAGGATGCATATGACTTTTTGATCACTTTTTATAAATTTTTGGGGGAGGTGAGGCAAAAAAACTGCAATTCTGCCATTGTTTTTTTATTTTTTACAGCGTTTACCATAAGGAATTAGTACCATAATCAATCACGTCATTATGGACGCGGCAATACCAATTAAGGGTAGTTTATTTTATTTTTTACATTTTACAAATTAAATTTTTTTTATCTTTTATAAATGAGATTCACAATTTACATTTTTATTAAATTTTTTATTTATTTTTAATTTCACACTTTTTTTTATCAAATCCCACTTGGATCTTGAAGATCAAGTGGGGCTGATGGGTTTGCAATGCTCTTGCATTGAAAAGTATAGTACTATCAGGTTTCCTGAGAGATGGTAACACTGGACGTCTTTGCAAAGCGTACGGTTGCCATGGCAACCATCAGGCCACTGCTATCACAGTGCGGCAGCCCGATGGTTGAGAGAAGGAGCCCCCTCCCTCTATTAACCCCATGGATGCCGCTACCGCGGCATCTAAGGGGTTATTGCAGTGTCAGCATACAGCTGACACTCGCTGCTGATGGCAGCGGCTCAGTTCCCAAGCCGCCGCCATCATATTCAAGAGGACCGCAACAGGGGGCAAAGATGAATGCTGGAAATACAGTAAGGGGCAGGGGACATCGGCACGCATAGTTGTAGCTAGGGGCAGGCATGTGCGGAGCGAGGCTGGAGAGTTTGAAGGGGGAAAGCAGATAGGTTGCAGGCACTGATCGTGGGATAGGGCAGATTGGGGAGGCATTAGGGCGCGCTTATAAGGGCACAGATCGGGAAGAGGGCTAAATGACGGCCACATATTGGGGGCACTGATCAGCATTTTTACACTGCCGCGATCCGATTGGTTAGTCTGCACGCTCTCATTGGTCCCTTGCCGGCATTACGGGGTATGTGCAGATAGGACGTATATAA
Source organism: Bufo bufo (assembly GCF_905171765.1). Taxonomy (NCBI): domain Eukaryota; kingdom Metazoa; phylum Chordata; class Amphibia; order Anura; family Bufonidae; genus Bufo; species Bufo bufo. The sequence goes on along the minus strand of NC_053389.1, from coordinate 669,685,375 downwards.
CCGTATGGCAGTCGGGAAGGGGTTGAGGGGCGTGCCACAGTTTGTGTGGGAAGGCTAGATGAAGTGTAGGTATGCACGAAATGGCTCTTGCCTAGATGTTCATGTCCATGTAACTGGAAGAAAACAATTAAGCAAGAAGATTTTTACTCCCGGGTGAGTGCCAAAACTGAATTTTTGCATGATCTCAACTGACATTGACTGCTCTGACTGAATACATGCCTGAGTTGCTGAGTGGAATTCTGGGTGTATGGAGACAACCTGCTGCCTAACTTCAAATGAGCATACAAAAGACAGATCCTCTTTAGGTTTTTTCATGTGTTTTCTTTAAAGGGCATCTGTCAGCAGATTTCTCTGGCCGACCTGTTGTATGTGTGCTAGGCAGCTGAAGGCATCTGTGTTGGTCCCATGTTTATATGTGCCCACATTGCAGAGAAAATGAAGTTTTAATATATGCAAATGAGCCTCTAGGAGCAATGGGGGCATTACAGTTGCAGAGAGAGCTGAGCCTCTCGGTGTAATAGCAACGCCCCCATTGCTCCTAGAGGCTCATTTGCATATATTAAAACTGCCAAGTGCACATGTAACAGGTCAGCCAGTTTCATAGGTAACATGCTGATAGATGCCCTTTACCATTTTACCACTCATTCTGACCAGGTGCATTTTCTATTTTTTCAGTCAATACATCTCCGAAAGGCAATTTTTTTTTTACTGTTCAGTTGTGTAAATATTTTTGTGCTTTTTTAGCTGATACGTGGGACTTTATTTTCATATTCATTTTTTTTTATATTCTTTTTTACCTTTTATGCCCAGGAAAATATTAACTTTTTTTTTACTATCATGCAACTAAAATAGTATTTTTTAAATTATGTCCCCTTTCCATAATGATCATTTTTAAATAGGGAATATATAGTTTTTGGTCACCAGGGGGGCGGCTAGAAGAGGCAGTGCGGTGTGTGGTGGCTTTTATATTTTTTATTTTACCTGACCTGGGTCCATTTAAACATGATATTTGTTTCCACTGCTGATCTCTCCTGTATAACAACCAGCGGGGATTAGGCATAGACACAGACTTGTTGACCAGATGACATCAACATAGGTTCCATATGCACTTATATAACTCTCAGAAAGTACTTCCATCTAGTGTCAGACACAGAAGTACAAATGGCTCAGTTTATAGCCAAAAGACTGCAATAGGATTCAAGGCAATGTCTTGATTGTTGGCTGGAGGCATGCTTTATCCAAAACCTCAACCAAAGCCTTCAATCATTGACTTTTGTTTAATGCTCTCTATCCCACATAAATGGTGTCATATCATATATTCAGATTAAAATGTTTGTGATTCCATAAAAAAAAAGCTAAGGATGAACTAATTGATAAACCATAGGACTATAAAAATAGTTTACCGACCACAAACCTCCAACTGTATTCCTACTTTTCATATGATCTGTGTAAACTAGTAACATGAATAATGTTTATTGCTCTTGTGTATGAGCTGTAATCTGCCTTATATAACCAATAAAAAATGTGCAGTCAGTGCCTTGGGAATCATTTCCCCCAATATTTTAGTTATAAACCTCACCGCCCAGTGTGGACGTTAAAACATTTCCCATCTGATGGATCACCACTGCCTCACTATTCTGCACAACCTATTAAATGCAATTGATTTGTATTTGCTCCAACATTCCCAGGTCTTGAGTAAGAGATTTCTAATTTGAACAAATATTTTCTACAGTCTACAGACTGGACAGTCAGGCTGCTTATGGGGTACAAGTCATCACCATTACCATCGGGACGTGGAAAATATTATATGAATGTTGGGCCCCATTGATGTAACCTGTATAATAAGTATACTGTACATGAACATTTGGAGTTGGGAACATAGAAATGACTAATATTTACACTGTCGTAACACAAACGTTTGTCAGATGCATGATGTGAACATGCCTGTATATTAAAACTCACTGATAATTCTTAAAAATACATTGTATGTTAGATGCATGATGTGAACATGCCTGTATATTGGTAAATCAGTTATAATTACAAAAATCTATTGTTATAAGTAGACCTGCCCTGCTGAGAAACTGACCCACCTGAAAGAAATCCAATAAAACCAATCTAGGGCCCATCTGAGGGCTAGCAGTTCTCCCTGTGTCAGGAACTAGATAGGAGAAACAGAAGATCTTCAGAATAGGTCATCAATATCTGATTGGAGGGGTCCGGACACCCGGCACCCCCACCAATCAGTTGTTGGGCTGGGCTGCGGCACTTGAGCAACTGCTGCAGTATCTTCCTCAGCCAATGACATCGGTCACATGGCCTTTCTTCAACTCAGTTCCATTCAAGTAAATGGGTTTGAGCTGAAATAACAAGCATGGCTGTTATACAGTGTATAGTGCTGTCATGGGTATACTATGGAGACAGCAGGGTGCTCATCTGAGAACTGCAGCCAGGCTTGGACTGGCCCACTGGAGAGGCGGGGGATTCCTCGGTGGGCCCCCAGTCTCCTGCACCCGGAGATAAGACGGAGGAGTAACTATTTCTCTTGTTTCTCAGGAGAGATAATTATTGTAGCCACTAGGTGGCAGTATCGCACAGTGATGCAGCCTCCTACTGGTGTAAACTGTACAGGAGGCCCAGCAGTATCTTCTAAGCTTCCCAGGCTGCTGGCAGTGAAGGAGGAGAGAACATGTCTGGCCATCCTCCTGCCCTCCCTGCTGTCAGAAAACTGTGGTTGCTGGAGAGAAGGACTCCTTTGCGGTGCTGGGCTGATTTCTCAGGTGTATGAGACTGTAAGCGGGGAATAGGGGATTTGTTTATAGTAGACTCAGATCTGTGTATGTGTGCTGCTCTCTACAGAGTTCAGAGTTGCATTGGAGGGACTCTGCCCTAGGTCCCACCAATGTTTCTGCTTTAGGTGCACCCCCATTAGTGCCACAGCTCCAGATGTCTCCCAATGCCCCCACTCTAAATGCACCCCTAATACTGCCTCTTCTCCAGTTGCCTCCCTAATACCTCTGCTCCAGGATCACCACTATTACCCTGCCTCAGGCGACCCTAATTCCTCTGCTTTAGGTGCACCCCCATAAATGCCCCAGCTCCAGATGCCCCCAATCTAAATGCACCGCTAATATTGCCTCTTCTCCAATTACCCCTGCTCCAGGATCCACACTATTACCCTACCTCAGGTGACCCTAATGCCTCTGTTTCAGTTATGACCCTCCGTTTGTGCCCTTTGCTCACGTTGCTCCTCTAGCACCTTTGCTTGGGCTTTGTTAAAGGTTATGACCTGCAAGGGTGTTGGATTTATGACTGAAAAATTCTACACAGTGCGTCACATTCTCCAGTATTGACACGAATGGTTTACATGATGGTAGTGATGATATTCCGCATTTATAGGCATCACATCTGCCATGTAAAGAGATACTGGTGGTGGAGAATTTAAAGGAGTTGTCCAGGTTTCCAAGTTATCCTCTCCACACCATAGGGCATAACTATATGATTAGTGGGGTCCGATTCTGTGACCCCCACTGATCCCAGGAACGGGTCCTGTTCCCCCTTTTTGATGGTGTGGCAGGCCACATATATGCCCTGCTGCTTCATTTATTCTTTTTGGGACCACTGGAAATACCCAGAGCTGTACTCTGCCATCTCCAGCGACCCCATAGAGAATGGATAGAGAGGCAGGGCATATGCTCGACCTGCCACTCAATCAAGAAGGGGGATCAGTGGGGGCTCCAGCGTTCAGACCCCACGGATCAATTAGTTATCCCCGATCCTGTGGATAGAGGATAACTAGAAAAGTGGACACAGGTCCTTTAACAGGCGAGCATTTCTACTTTAGTTTGACACATATTTTTGGCCAGATTTTTAAAAATATATATTTTTTTATTTTTTACACCCAAAGAAAACCTTTAAGGATAGGGAATGTGAAAAGGTCCAACAGCTATGACACGATAGGTGATTAGTGTCTGATTAATAGGGGTCTGACTGCTGGGACCCCCATGATCAAGGGAACGTGGTCTTAGGACCCTTGTGTACATAGATTGGTGGTAATGTAATTGAATGTCTTTTTTCATGATCAGTGGGTGTTCCAGCAGTCAGACCCCAGCAATCTGATATTTATTACCTATCCTGTAAAGGGGTTAAAGGGTTTGTCTCACTTCAGTAAATGGCTTTTATCATGCAGTTAATACAAGGCACTTACTAATGTATTGTTATTGTCCATTTTGCCTCCTTTCCATCACATTATACACAGCACGTATCCGTGGTTATTACCACCGTGTAATCCAGCAGTGGTGGCCGTGCTTACACACTATGGGGAAAGGCTGGAAGTGCGCATAGGCCAACACCTTTACCTATAGTGTGCAAGCACGGCCACCGCTGCTGGATTGCAGAGTGGTCAAAACCATGGATACGTGCTGTGTATAATGTGATGGGAAAGAGTCAATATGGAGAATCAGAATACATTAGTAAGTGCCTTGTATTTGTATTAACTTTCTCTACATGATAAATGCCAATTGCTGAAGTGAGACAACCCCTTTAAGTGTGCTACACTTAATAGCGTTCGGCATAAATGTCTTGGTGTTTGCATTGTGTGTTTCCTATGTGTGATTGATGTGTGCTATATATGTTCTATGTATCAGTGGTGTATGTGCAGTATGTGACATATTCATCAGTGGCATGTGAGCCATGTATAAGTTTCTTGTGTGCCACATGTGCCCAATGAGTGATTCGTGTGCGCTGCATGTGTCTTGTTTCTGACTGACTTAAAGGGGTTTTTCTATCTCAGACAATCGCTAGCATATTCCCCCACTGCTGGGACCCGCACCTACAATGAGAACGGAGCCGGGGAATTAACGGAGGGCGCACTGCCCATGCGCAGCCGCCCTCCATTCATTTCTATGGGGCCGCCGAAAATAGCCGAGCCAGCCGTCTGCCCCATAGAAATGAATGGGAGCATGGGCCGCACATGCGCGGTGCGCTCCCATTCACTTCTATGGGAGCAGAGCTTGGTGGTGGGCGGAACCCAGGAAATCCGGGGTCCTCCAGCCACAGCACTCCCCGCTTCGTTCTCGTTGTAGGTGCGGGTCCCAGAGGTGGTACCCGCACCAATCAGACAAGGGGGGCATATCCTAGCAATATGTCCCCATTGTCTGAGATGGGAATACCCCTTTAAGTGCAGGATATCCATATACTGTATGTGTAAATTCTGCCACATGTATGTTTGTGCATTTTGATGTGAATGTCTGCCATCATACTTCATCTTTAATATTTCTGTTATCACTAAGTGCTCATGAACACGCGACCGTTGAATGTTTTGCAGTCCGCAAATTGCGGATCCGCAAAACATGGATACCGGGTGTGTGCATTTCACATTATGCGGAACAGAACAGCCGGCCTCTAATTGAACAGTCCTATCCTTGTCGGTAATTCCAACAATAATAGGACATGTTCTATCATTTTGCAGAACGGCCATGCGGACATACAGATACGGAAAGCACACAGAGTCTTTTTTTTTTTTTTTCTGACCCATTGAAGTGAAGTGAACAGTACAGACATGGAAAAAAGTTAGTGTGAAGGAGCCCTAAGGTGGGCCGCCAGAATGAGTTACACTGGTGGGCCCTAAGTTACCCCAGTCCGACACTGACTGCAGCCCCTTCAAACAGCTGATCACCAAGAATGCCAGAAGTCCTATTCTGAAGATAGGTCATTAATATGTAAGTCCTGGAAAGTTCCTTTAAAGGGACACTTCCATCAAAATTTTTATTGTCAAATATTGACAACCTATATGTGAATATTTGATGTAATTTCTATGTACATAATGGGTGGATGGTTTTCTTCACATAATTGTTGAAGTCACTCTATATATTCTACCTCCTATCCTGGCTCTTCCCATTTGTGTGGACTTTAAAAATTGCAAAAAGCCCTGCTTAACCTTTTCAGTCAGACAATCACTACGATCAAAGCGATCGCCTTGTAGTGACCCAATTAGAGCATCACACATTACACTAATCAACGCATTTCTCTTCTGTGGGTATCTAGACCTATAAAAGGAACAACAGTCCTGGCAGCATGGTGGCTCAGTGGTCAGCACTGGTGCCTTGCAGCGCTGGGGTCCTAGGTTCAAATCTGACCAAGGACAAGATCTGCATGGAGTTTGTATGTTCTCCCCGTATTTGTGTGGGTTTCCTCAGGGTACTCTGGTTTCCTCCCACACTCCAAAGACATACTGATAGGGAACTTAGATTGTGAGCCCCATTGGGGAAAGTCAGTGATGATAATATCTGTAAAGCACTGTGGAATATAGTAGTGCTATATAAGTGGGCTAAAAATATAATTTTACCCCAGTTCTATTATTATCATGAGGATTACCCTTTTAATAACATCTTCCCCTCACAGCAGCAGTAAACTGACAAAGGATTACCTATCCATATATGAGGTCTTATCACTTGCTTTGACTGCTACAGAAGGACAATATTCTGTATATATTTTTCAATTGCATCCTACTGTCAAAACGAAAGAGAAAAACTGCCAAAAATTCGAAAAATAAATTGTTCTCTACTAATATTGAGTTCAAAAGCTAACTGTTTCTGAAGTAAGTGTCCCTTTAAGTTAGATTAATAAATATAGTTTTATTTTACTTATAGAAAAATTGTATTTTTTTGTTTTGTTGCAGCCATTTTTACAAAAGTTACAATGGGAAGAAGAGCCATATTGAATTAGCTTCTGAAAAATAAGCAACTGTAATTTTGTTAGCATGTTCATGTAATATGTCATACTTTACCATGAGATGCTAACCCGCAGGTCACTGTCAATATGGCTGCACTTCCTCTTGACACTAACAAGATGGCTGTCACAGACAGCTGTAAGATGAATACAATGCAAGTAAGATGAAAATAGTCACCCAAATAATCTGTGTATGCACAATCATAGAGGAAAGGTTGTCAATCACTGGGCATCTAAACATACAACGAGCAGGGATTTAAATGTCTAAAATACAAGTTATATGAATCTTTTCCCACAAAACTATATTTTAATGGGCTCAACTCATGCTGCTTTTTAACATAATGCCTACAGATCACATGCCATTTTCTATTATTCTCTTTAAATGGCAAATTCAGCTTAAAGGGGTTTTCTGAGATTTTTATACTGATGACCTATCTTCAGGATAGGTCATCAGTATCTGATCGGTGAGGGTCTGACACCTAGGAAATATCTGAAAACCCTTTAAATGACATTTTTTTTTATTCATACATATTTTATCTAGTGTAGTTTTTCTTTGTTCCCTTATTACAATGTTTTATCATCAAGAATTTGATTTTCTTTGTTAATGTAGGATAATATATGTCTGACACAAGGAAATCCATGATACAAAGACATGGCTGATGAATACAAAGAAAAAGATATACAACACAATGCAGTCCTCTTAGGCTAGCTTCACACTCTCTGGATTCGGCATTGCTGGGTGGTATCGGAATGCCCACCAGCCCATTGACTACAATGGGGTCTGGTGGAGATCTAGCTGTTACCGGCAGGGATTCGGCCAGACAAATACCGCTACACTGCTTGCCAGTAGTATGAAACTAGCATTATAGGTAAGATAGACAAACATATATCAAAGCCATCTAAAAGTATAAAGGGAATGTATAATCAAAAAATTACCTCTTGTTTAAATCAAAACATTTTTATTTTATTTTAAAGAATTTCTGGTGATGTTATTGTTAATTTTCCATGTTACTCTCTATATTTAAAAACCATCCTAAGATCCTGTGGTTTTCGCAGTGGCCACTAAACCTAATAATAGGAGCCCCTTCTTGGTCTGTTCCGATCACTTTTCAGCTGTCATCCCATTATCACAGTTAGGATTAGAATGAAAGGTAACACCTAACATATATAGATAACACAGGATACACTATTCTCAATAGGTGATCACCAAAGCTTATTTCCTCCTTCCTTGTACAATGATTTTTGCATAGGTCACAGAGTCTATGCCCCATGGTGGTTGCTGTAAAGCATATCTCTAAATGGTGTTAACAGCAGCTCAGGAAGATGGCTGCCCCCATAATCATGTACAGAAAATATAATAAAAATAATCTATGATGAGAAAATAAAAACAGTTTATCTGGTTATATCTGGTTTTAACTGGCTGAAAAAACTATGGGTTACCCATTCCTTTTGAAGATAAGGTAAGAGATCACGTAAAGTGCTATAATTAGTATTACAGCACTGGATACATATTTGAAATAAGATCCATATATACTTTTTTCTATGATTTACAGTATTTAATTCTGGAAGACATACAGCAGTATCATGAAACTGTGGCCACTAAATGATGCTCTCATCTGGGGAAGAAGTCTACTTACATGTATTTTGTCTGTCATGCCAAACCTGTTTGTAGTAATCAGAATTTTAATTGAGAAAGTTATAGATCTGTCCAAATTGCAATATCCTTTGCTGCACCAAACATGCCAGAGTTCATGTGCATTATGTTCCCTAAGGGCCAGTAGTGGTTGTTTTGTCTGCACTCCCATTCAATTTTTCAAAATAAAAAGTCATAACATAGATCCTTACATACAGGAAAGTACAGATTCTACAGAGGATGTATTGTAAACCCATATGCTATACGTCTACCTTAATCTGCCTAGTCGGCATAACATCAATATGGGTCATCAACTGTTCATTACTAACTAGGACTGCCTATACCTAATCATAAGTTATACTCTATTCACAATCGGGTCATGGATTATATTTTCTAAAGGATCCTTGATGAATAGTATGGATTCCATTGAATTGGTTCATCAGGTTTCCTTTTTTCATAGCTAAATCATACATCCAACAATTCTATTTTGCCCACTAAGGACCACAAAAACCTGACAGGACAGAACCACTAAGGCAGTGCGAACAGAGCCTTATCATTAAACCACCATTAATTTTTGTGGCGGATAATCTCACATCAAAAAATGAACATGTCTTAAGGGTATACTTCAGCTGTCATACAGTTATCATGAAGGTCAATTTTTCTCAAGAGTGAAACATTGAAACCAACCCATAGCTACCCTTGAATTGATACTCTTTAGGAGACCAGCACCCCAAAAGGAAAGCTGGCGCAGGATCCATAGACTAAGGATGAAAGGGACCATCATTTGCACCATCAATCAAAATCCACTTGACAAAACGTAGACAAAAAATTCAGACAGTCTACAGAAATAAAATGTGAAACACGGGTTATTACAGACCCAAAATACAAAGTAATAATAAAAAACAGATATTTTTTTTCCAGCTAAATCAGAAAAAAAAATGTTCCGGAAAAGATTAAGAAGGAATTTTGGAAACTGGAAATACTAAGCCAACCACAAAGTTTTTGGTACATGATGGATATTAGGACTTGAAGAATGTTGGACAAATCTGGTGTTGTATGGAGGAAAGATATTAGAAATAAAAATAGAGCTTTTCACAAAACAGACATAAAATAGCTGGTGAACATCAAAAGCCAAAGTGTATCAACCATTTTCCATTTGATAATTTCTGTAAAACACTTTTTGTTTCCAAACATGAAATTCACTTAATCAGTAAGAAGTCCACGGGAATAAACTATTATGAGATACATGGCCGAGTCACATTATTATGAGCACTTCCTAATTTTTTAACACATTACTCAAGAAGGAAGTCAAGTTTCTTAAGCTGACTTGGTGGGTATATAAGGTGTGGTATAGCCTGTCTGCACACATAGTTCTTGTTGCTGTTTTGAGTAAAACAGCAACAAGGGCCGCAAAGTTGCAAAAATACATGATTACTGGCTTTCGAGCCCATGGTGGCAATATTTCTGCACAGTTTGGGAAGGGCTGTCTCCACAAGTGAAGAAGCTCCCACCTGCATGTTGATTGACAGGGCCAGACATCTTGCCCAGTCCTGACAATCTGGACCCTGTGCCACTGCTCTCCCTGCTCTACAGGCACAGAACCTTAAATTTGGCTTCGAGAGTAGCAACTGTTCATGCACTCATCCCTAGTTCATATGCTTCTTCTTGATAACTGCCCCATGTAAAGGTGCCGCCAATCACAGAACAAAAGAGCTCAATCATGGGGTGATTGCATTCTTCATATGAAACCTAAAATCATTGTTTGTGGGAACCACATCTCCTGTGTAAATCGTCACAAGTCGCTATATAGCCCAGGACCTAATTCATAGTACTAATTTACAGAAACGTGAGACATTTTCTCCCTTATTTTTCCGCTTGGCTCAAGTTATCCCAAGAGGACTGAGTTAATAAAAGCATGTGAACATACACTATGTCCCAGCATTGAAGTAGTTAATAGTGTCTGCCTGCAAATAGTGGTTTCAACATTTCCCAAAGCTTGTCTCCAACTATGTAATTTCTTCCTTTTTTATTAGACTTTGGTTCTATGTCTCTCAAAGGAAATAATGAGTCCAACATAAAATAATCATCTTCCCAACGCCAAAGACAGAGTCATAAAATTACACTGCTTAGGAATGAGCAATCAATCATAAGGAGCACATCCACTTACTTGGTGTTCAGTGGTCAAAGACTTATTCATGAACTAGTAGGCAATCTAGTTTTACCCGATATCACGATCTTAGGACTTTACTAACTAAAAAGTTTGATGATTAAAAATGGAATTTATCATAGATCCAACTACCATAAGTAAAATTAATGAATATACCGGTAGTTACTTGTCATGATAAGAACCCGAGTAGTGAGGATGAGTAATTTTGATACATGAGTAACTTTGATACATATCTGTTGACATCTGTAATCCTGTAGGGTCTGAATGTGTCGGAAAGCTAGGACTGTCTGCTCCCTTAACGTCTACGGAGAAGACAAATTGCCTCTATGTGATTTACTTTGCTTTAGTAGCTGTAAAGAAGTGACTAGCGTTCACCAGGCACCTACTTTAACATAAGGGAGATAGGTTTTCCCTACAACAAAGCAGGAATGAATCCCAGAAAAGGAACCAAAGGAAACCATTTTCAAACACTTTCACTTAGAAATGTTTTTCCCAAATAGAGAGAGAATTGATATCAGTAACCACTGAGCCTCCTCCACAGCTATACCAATAGTAAAGTCTGACTGTGCTTTTTACCATAACGGCCAATATACGTAAGACTTACCGTAAATGTAGATTATTACACGTAAATTGTATGAGATTTTCTATTTAATTTTCAGAATTTTTTAATTAAATTTTATAGAACTTTAAAACAAAGCAAACATATTTCTTTTTTTTTATAATCTCATCAACATTGTAAAAGACTTTGCTGAATAGTACATTTATTACCTATACAGAGAGATATATATGTTGAATGACCACTGGAGGTCCCAAGTCATTGGAGGTCTGGAGTCAGGGGTGGATTGGCCATAGACCTTACAGGGAAATTTCCCAGTGGGCTGATGCTCAGGGTGCTGCCTGTGCCCTCCTTACGGCCAGCCAGTGGATGTTTTTGGTGATGTATTTTATGCTGCCGGTGGCAGTATTTTGTGATGGACTGTGATATTTGGCTCTGTTGGGGTGGTATAATGTGCCACAATATGGTATTGCTGGCCATGCCTTCCATCAATTTGGACCCAACTACAAAATGAGGCCACTTTTTGTATTTATTCCAGAGCCACTTTAAGTTCCCAGTCCGCCCCTGTCTGGAGTCATACATTTCTCCTCACTGTGTGACCAAGGTAAGAAGTTTAAGTTAAGTTGATTGGTAGATGAGTATGCATGCTGTTCTATTCAAAGTCTTTGGAACTGATGAAGGCAGCTGAGTGGGGAGGAAGAATGAGGCCCTCATGACACCATTCTGGTGATCGGCGGAACCCACAGAAGTCAAACATCTTGTGGTTTAAGAAGATAGTATCTCTAGAAGTAAAATTCATGCGAAGAGTGTAGTGAACATAGAAAGGTAATCTCGCCCCTCTACAGTTGATATTAGCAAGTATTTTTCTGGATCTTTATTATTGAGGTTTTCTCATTTGGCTCCAGTGTGATATTTTCCCACAGTGCCTTGGAGTCTGTGATGTCAGACTACTTTTCTTTTGTGGTCTGTCCAGTATTAAATTATGGGCGTGACATAACAATTGAGGTTTCTGTAAATATTCTTTTCTTGGATTTCATTTTCAAGAGAAAGGATCCAGTGACATAATCCATTGGGAAGAAAAATAGTGTCCATTTGAAATTGTATTTTTGTGGGCAGGCAATATTACAAGAATGCTGGAGCCAGTTCTCCTGGGGTGGAGCCAATAATGAGGGGAGCTAATCAAGATGCTGCTATGAAAAAGGAACAGCGCAATAAAAACATGGACTGTATTATTTGCCAAAATGTAGTGTATTGAAATTAAGACATAGAATAAGAGTTTGGTGAATGTAACCTAAATTCACTGCTGGGGTGTATCCATTATAAGGCATCCTGGCAGTGGTCTATCTGAAGGCAGCAAAACATATCAGAACCTGGTTTCCTACATATAATCTTTCTTATAGTCAATAGGTACATTTGTTCCAAAAGACAAGAAATTGATTTAAAATATCAAAGGTAATTAGCAAATTAAAACTAAATTGTGTTTGGGTATTGTTAAAAAAAAAAAAGACAAGCAGAAAAAAATTATATATATATCTATATATATATATATATTGTGGCGAAAATAAACTCGCCACTTGGTTTTGGAGGGGCCTGTTTGCCAGCCTCTTACCTCAGGATTATGGCCCATATACTAACTTTGAAGGAGAAGACAGACCGGCCGCACAGTTTAAATCTGTGGAACTGTTTTGGGCAGGAAAGCCATGCTTGCGGTCGGCCAAATGTGACTTTCATGGAATTCGGAAACCCCTGCTCGGATCTGGGTGATTTTTGGATATGTTGTTCACCCAGATCAGAGCTATCCATGGAAATTATGGGGATATGTGGGGTTTTGAGGTGTTTTCTGTGTTTTGGGGAAAATGTGTGTTTTCTGCCTGTGAGTGATTAAGTTAGCCCATTATGTTTGGTAATTGTATCACAGGCAATGTGTTTTAGTAATTGTATTTTGTTGATTGCGTCAAAGACAATGCCCATTGTATTTTGTGTATTGCGTTACAGACAGAGGGAAGGGGGTTTTGTGTACAATTGCTGGGAAGGTTTCAATACTGTAAATGCATGTGATTGGCTAAAATATAACCTGTCACAGTCTTCTACAAGGGCCCCAGGGGGAGTGTCCCTTGCTAGGAGACCTGCATAAAAGGCTGAAAAATAACCCATTAAAGAGTTCCTGTTTTACATTCAACATAGAGCCTCGTCTCATGTGTGTGGGGATTTCTATATGCTGTATACTCCCCAGGCTATAACTCTTGTAAGAGCTGTTCCTGTTCCTTGTTCCTGTGGTGGTTACAGTGTAGAGCAGAGTGCTTGGAGTCCTCGGGAAGCACTAGGATCAACCATCAACGGAGGTACCCAGTCGGGGTGCCAGGAGATATATATATACACGCACACACATACATACATATACATACTGTAGGCAGATATGCTGTTCAAAATACTAGAGAAGCTATCTTACATCTATCGTGATTTCCCGATTACTGCAAGCACCAAGACAGCTGGCTGTACCTCATGCTTTGTCCCATTAGTGACCTGGAGTTTTACTTTTTGTAGCACAGTTAGTATTGTATAATAGCTTATAGGAACAGTTACAGTAGCATCAAACGGACTACTAGGTTTGCACCTGGTACAGTATTCTACCTGCAGTACTTCTTTTGTGACCAACCACTGATGCTGCCTGACCTTTAAAAGGGTTGTCCTGTTTTTGGTATTGATGACCTATGCTTATGACTGGTCATCAATATTAGATCGATGGAGGTCCAACTCCCAACACCAAGAGGATGAAGAGAAGAGAATGCAGCACTCCTGTTTACCTGCTCACAGCAGAGAGCAGGAGTAATTACAGCTAGTTCTTCCCTTTAACTTGAATAGGATGGAGCAGTTGTAGTTACACTTCTTTCCGTTCAATGTTGATGGAAAGCAGGTAAACAGTGAAGAAGGAGCGCTCCATTCTCTTCAAACAGCAAATTAATGGGGGTGATGCATGGGAAGCAGGTCACCACTGCAGCCAGTGATTGGCTGCAGCAGTCACATGCACCCTACTCCCCCTCCCCGTCAACAGGAAGTTGATTTTTGCACAGCCGGAAGATGAAAAGCCAGCCTTGGAGTGATGGAAACTAAACTCAGCAGTAATGACCACCGTGGGTCGGCCACTCTGTGAGGTCTGTCCTAGTCTTAGATAACCACTTGAATGTATGCAACGCTTATAGATATTGCTAACAATGAAAATTAAAAAAAAGAAATAAAGAAAAAAAGCCTCCTTTTTTATTTTTCATTTTCATTGTTAACACATTTGCATGGGGGAACATTTTACCACCCCCTGGAGACGAGCACCCACCACATATTTGTTTCAAGGAGTGCTGTTCATCGCTTGATTCTCACAACTTATAGATATTACTATTGAGACTTCAACTTGGTGTGGTTCTCTTAATAGTTTCCACAGTTCTGACTTTGTTTTCCAATTCAGTGTATGGTCATTACTACGCTAATGATGCCGGATATATACTACTTGACCAAGGTAGTAAGAGATTGCTTTCCACATGAAAGTGATGAGGTCGGTATTTCAGTAGAATGGGCTATATTATGGAGTAATCAAGTCGGAGAGCTTCAACCCTGTGAGACATCCTAGTACAATGTAATCATGCTCTAGTCATTCATATCTGGAACAGAAAATTGGCATAAATATGTTGCTGAGTGTTGCCGCAGAGAAGTAATAAGCAATGATTATACCGCTGTAGCACTGTGATGAAACAGATGTGACCCATCTGCTTCAAACAAGACTAAAAAATCAGGAGCTAATGCTACTTACTTTGGGTCAGCTACGCCACAGCACTGATCTAGCTAAGCCACTGGGATAATGTTCATGCCTAAGTGCAATCAAAGGCAGGGTAAAGAGTCAAAACCTACAAATGGCATAAAAGAGCTGACAACAAACTGTCATGTGAAAAAGAAAGGGCACCTCTTGTAAAGGTTTCTTTATTATCTTTTAACATGGGGACAGATCCATATTTAATCTTTGTGAAAACACTATATAAAAATAAAGACCATGTAACTGTAATCATAAATAGACATTAAAATAATTTGTCAAACAGTTAATTTGGAGGAAAATAGTGCAGTTGCACCAACCACTACTGAATCTGCAAAACTAAAGGTTGTGAATACCCCTTACCGGTATATGCCATTTCCTTCTGCCATTGAGGTGTATTAGCATCTTCTAAATAGATGGTATAATGCCAAAGACCAACACCGGTCCTGAAAATGAAGAGGCCGCCGTCTAGTTCAGCAATGTATCCCTTTCACTGTTTTTCTTACATATCCATTTTTCACTCCCTGCATAACTTTTTTTGTTTTTCCATTCACATAGCCATATGAGGGTTGTTGTTATTTTTTGCAGGACAAGTTGTTATTTGTTTTGGCATCATTTAATATTACATAAAGAAATTCTGCCATAGTTTTATGGGTTTAGTTTTTATGGCATTACCTATATCAGTGATGGTAAACCTTTTAGAGACCGAGTGCCAATCTTCAACCAAAAACCCACTTATTTATCGCAAAGTGCCAACACGGCAATTTACCCTGAATACTACAGTCCAATATAGTACATCTTCTATGCACTTTATCATTTGGCTATAATAACCTGCCTACATTTAGTGCGCTGCTTGTGCTGTACATAGTGCGCCCTGCGCTGATGAATGGCGGGTAAAGTCTAAGGCATATTGGTATGCCTTAGACTTTTTTCAGGGTGCGGGTGCTCACAGACCGGGCTCTGAGTGCTGCCTCTGGCACCAGTGCCATAGGTTCGCCACCACTGACTTATATGGTACAACTGACATGATAACCACATTTTTATAAGTTTTCTTCTGTTTTAATACTTAAAAAAATATATAAACTTAAAAAAAATGTTTTTTTTTTACTTTGCATCGCCATATTCTGACCTCCGTAACTTAATTATATATTTTCAGGGGCTATCTATAGATTTTATTAATACCATTTTAAGTTATGTAGGACTGTTTGATCACTTTTTATTTCAATTTTTGAGGGGAGGTAAGGCGACTAAAAATGTTTTTTCCGTTACACTATCCACTGTACAGGGTAAATACGTTTATATTTTAATAGTTCTGGTATTCTGGGATGCCGCGATGCCTATGATCTTTATTTTTTATAATTCATTTTTATTTTATAATATCGGGAAGTGATTTGATCTTTATTTTCTATTTATCTTATTTTTAAAATGGGGAAATGAGCCCTTTTCTACACTAATTTTTAGTCCTCTTAGGGGACTTTAACATGAGATTGTCTGATCGCTTCTCCCTAAGACTGCAATGATTTACCATGGCAGTCTATGGGCAAATTAGTCTGTATAAGCCCTGTCACAGAAAGTTCAGTCCATGAATGGAACACAAGATGCTAGCCTACAGGTAGCTCTTGTCACTAATAATGTCAAAGTGTATAAGTCTACTACTGAACATCTACACTCACCTAAAGAATTATTAGGAACACTTGTTCTATTTCTCATTAATGCAATTATCTAGTCAACCAATCACATGGCAGTTGCTTCAATGCATTTAGGGGTGTGGTCCTGGTCAAGACAATCTCCTGAACTCCAAACTGAATGTCAGAATGGGAAAGAAAGGTGATTTAAGCAATTTTGAGCGTGGCATGGTTGTTGGTGCCAGACGGGCCGGTCTGAGTATTTCACAATCTGCTCAGTTACTGGGATTTTCACGCACAACCATTTCTAGGGTTTACAAAGAATGGTGTGAAAAGGGAAAAACATCCAGACTGCGGCAGTCCTGTGGGCAAAAATGCCTTGTGGATGCTAGAGGTCAGAGGAGAATGGGCCGACTGATTCAAGCTGATAGAAGAGCAACGTTGACTGAAATAACCACTCGTTACAACCGAGGTATGCAGCAAAGCATTTGTGAAGCCACAACACGCACAACCTTGAGGCGGATGGGCTACAACAGCAGAAGACCCCTCGATTTCTGTTGAGACATTCAAATGGTAGAGTCCGAATTTGGCGTAAACAGAATGAGAACATGTATCCATCCTCTGATGGCTACTTCCAGCAGGATAATGCACCATGTCACAAAGCTCGAATCATTTCAAATTGGTTTCTTGAACATGACAATGAGTTCACTGTACTAAAATGGCCCCCACAGTCACCAGATCTCAACCCAATAGAGCATCTTTGGGATGTGGTGGAACGAGAGCTTCGTGCCCTGGATGTGCATCCCTCAAATCTCCATCAACTGCAAGATGCTATCCTATCAATATGGGCCAACATTTCCAAAGAATGCTATCAGCACCTTCTTGAATCAATGCCACATAGAATTAAGGCAGTTCTGAAGGCAAAAGGGGGTCCAACACCGTATTAGTATGGTGTTCCTAATAATTCTTTAGGTGAGTGTATATCAGAAATGTGTTAGAAAGAACATTAGGGCAAAAATGGAGTTTGCCGTGGAACACCTAGACAAGAACAGAGGGAATGTATCAAATATGTACCTCCGTTTTATGGCATATAAAATAACAAAATTTGGCACAAATGTAATTTTACACCACCCTGGCTAATTTTGAATAGTGGATGGGAAAGTGGGTAAAGTTAGGTATGTTAACTTGCTTTATGCTAGATTTTTCTTCAACTTTTTAAAATACTGTAGCAGCAAAAAGTCGACTATGACATAGAAAATTTGACAGAAGTGTTAGGTTTAGGGATTTGTCAAATTTATCAAACATTTCATCTGATATCTCATAAATCTAGCACACCTTTTACAAACACGAACTCAAAGCAAAACTTCTAGACTTTCAAAAGTCCTATCATGATACATCCCCTTTGGATTACATTTACAATTACAACTCCATAAAAGTTCTGACATCTAACCATAATTGCTTCATGTAAATGACCTGGTATTAATTGCTGTCATTGTACCTTAAATAAGAACATAAGGAACATAGCAAATCTCCCGTAGGCTACTATGGTAATTCAATGCAGTCTATGGGAGAAGCAATCAGATGATCGCAAGCTAAAGTCCCCTAGGGTGACTTAAAAAAAAGTGGGAAAAAATGTAAAGTTTTTTAAAATATAATTTTTTTTATCACCTCCCTTTCCTCAAATTAAAAATAAACAATAACAATCATAGACATTGCTGAATTCCAAAATTCCCAAAGTATTAAATATTATTATTTATTCCATACTGTGAACGTTCTAACAGAAAAAAACAAGCACACTTGGCTATTTTCGGGTAGTCCCATAGTTGTAAACGGAAAGCAAACGACACATACACAGTCACCTATCCGTTCACCACTATTCGACTGGCTCAGCTATTTTTGGAATTCTCATAGCGGTGAATGGAGGGTGGCTGTGCTTCCACGGTGCTCTCTCTTTCACTTCGGAGGGGGGGGGGCATTTTGGAGATAGACGAAAGTCCCAAAGGTGAGACTTGCACCTATTTATCAATAATGCCATTAATCTCTGAAATGGGGATACTTTAACCCAAGGTGGCTATTTCTGAGTATAAAAATCTATTTTTTTGCCTCAAATCTACAAATTTGATCTATTTTATCTCCATTTTATCAACCCCAATGTTATTTTTTATTTCAATCCAAATTATTCACGCATTATGCAAGGATGGGTGGACTTGGCTACAGGAGTTACCCCAAGTTACAATTCTTAGAGCAGTCACCGGCAGCTGACAGCAGAGGACAACACAGGAGCATTAACTGAAGTACTGGTTGAAAATCAGGACTAGATTTATTAGAGAAATAAATCCTAAAAATCTTTCTTGTTTATACAGACCTCTGTTACCCGTTTCCTAATTCCACTGGTAGACACAACATCATAATTTACATGTAAAGCATAATATAAATATGCTCTATCTTGGGAAAGCGCCAGTTCTAGAATATATATAAATTACAACAAACAATGTTCCTATCCATGTAGGAGTACAGTTATTTAGAGTCTCCGGGCTGACTATTTTACTGCAGAAGCCCCACAGTGCATCTTAATTTGCTCCATTTCCTCCTATACTATTTCCTCATCTACTGGCGTTATACAAACATCTCTATTTACAAGGCACCTGAAAAAGTGACAGGCCAATAAATGCAAGCCCATATTTTGTGAAAAATCTTATGGAACGATGCCAGAGTAGATTTGATTTACTTCTGGACTAATGTCATTTTACAAGAAATGTATTTATATTTCTTGCATCCTAAAAAGCTTTGCACAATGGATCTACTGCTAACACTCAAATAATGAGAGAATCCTTGACTTTTATCTCATAAATTTAGCACTTTGGGGTTTTCCATATGTTTTCTAGGAGGAAGCAGTAAACCCTTATTTAAGTATGATGTGTTTAACAACTAATTTCTATGGAGTGACACAAATGTATGGTTAATGTTAAGGTGGAGGAGATCCTGCTATAAGGTTGGAAGGGTGTTGCAGTCAGATTCAGAATAAAAACATTTTGTTACTTTTACAAAAAGGAAAAAAATCTGCCACGTTTTCTACAGAGTGCTAAAAGAAATATATACATTCCATATGGCTTTTATTTCCTTGCGTTGCAAAGCTAGGTGTCAAAGCTACAAACAACAGGAAAATCGAATATCTACAAAGGGGTCAAATGCATCTACAGTGAGAATTCCCACACTCCCTGCTACATAAGGAAGTTTCCTATGCGCACTATAACTTCTTAAAATTGCTGGTCAACTTTATTGCCATTGATAGAAAAGTACAATGGAAATGGGGTTAAAGGGGCAGTTATCCCCTGGAGACCTTTTCTGAAGACTCCCCAACATGGCCAGACACGCTGTGGCAATCATACTCCATTGCTCCTCAGCCGGCTCTGCGGGTCTCAGGTCTCACCACATCAACATCCAGTTTGACGCGGGTCATGTGGATGCTGCTGCCAGTCAAACCATCATTAAACCATATGTTAATGCAGGGAGACCCAGGACCTTCAGAGCCGGCTGAGGAGCAATGGAGTATGATTATGTGTGTCTGGCCATGTGGGGGAGTCTGCAGAAAAAGTCTCCAGGGGTGAAATTCTCACTATAGATGCATTTGACCACATTTCTATCAGCAGGGGAGCGATGGAACAGGAACTTAGCATCTGGGATAAGGCAAATATGATTATCACCACAGGATCGGCCATGCTTGGTGGTCTTCAGAAAAGGTCTCCAGTGGTGAACAACCCCTTAATGAGAAGATTTGAGAAATAACTTGGTGTTTCACATAGCGGTATATGTAAAAAAATCGCCCCAGTGTGGCTAATTCCGATGTTCTTCTGTTCACATTTGAGATCATGTAGTCATGTAGCAATAGTGTTGTTTCTGTCACACATTTCTGTTAGTTTAATTCCTCTAAATCTACAATATTAAAGGGTGTTTTCATAACCTGTCTTCTGGATAAGTCATCTACGTCAGATTCGTGGGAGTACAACACCCAGTCACAGGACTTGTGCAAGCGCTGCATCCTCATCAATGTTTACCTGCACGCCATTTACACTGAAGAGGTGGGGCAAAGTAATTACACCTTCTTCTCTCATTCATGTGAACAGTACAGTACTACACAGTACCGCCACTACAATGTAGATGGCATGCACGTAAACAATGAAGAGGACATAGCTCTTGCACAAGTGTCATAGCTGATCGGCGGAAGTGCTAAGAGTAGGACTCCACAAATATGATATTGATGACCTATCCTAAGAATAGTTCATCAATATCATGAAACCAGAGTACCCCTTTAATGACAATGTTGTAGGAAACCTCATAAATTTGTGTGCCAGTGCACTGTATGTTAACCCCTTAAAGATCTGCCTATTTTGGGCCCTACGGACCGATTATTTTTGTTCATAGTTCGTAAACTTTTTTCTTTTTCCATCGCCAGAACTGTATGATGTTTTTTTGTTGCACTTGTTAAGGTATTTATCTGCACCATTTTCCGGTACATATCATTTATTGATGTAACATTTATTCGTTTTGTTGGGCGGGTGTCAAACTAATTAGATGCAGTGGCCATTATTCACCAGGGAATCTAATGTCTGGTTTTCAAGATACTGCAACTGTGATCCTGGGGAAGAAGGCTTTACAGTACTCTTATGTATTAATAACACAGTCAGCCACAGTGCTCCAAAAAAGTTCAGCTACCTTGATCCCAATCCCTTGCTCTCATCACATTAACCCTTTTACAGTCTCCCCTTACAAACCCAGCGTGGAAAAGTCCCATTTTAAAGTATCAAGCCTGCAGCAGTGACCCCATAACAGAGCAGGCTAACAACAAAGTCCATTGAACAGAGGCAGTGTTCGACAGAAGCAATGCCCTCCCTACTTGTCAACAATGCAAATGCAATTTAAAGGGGTTGTCCAGTAGAAGAAAAACATGGCTGCCGCACCTGTCTTTTGCAAAGAAAGCAGACATGTTTTCCTTATCTTGGACAACCCCTTTAAACAGAGCCAGTTTTCAGCAGTGAACATAGAGGAAGTCTGCAAAAGAGGCAGAAAAAAACTCTGTTACTAAAATATGACCTGGGAGCACTTTAACTACTACTACAGCTAGAACTCATGTGAAACCATTTGAGAAACACTGTGACAGTACGGGGTGTTCAGGCAATAAGTATTTAACACCGAACCCCTAGATTGTTGTGGGTCTGACTGTGGGGACTCCCACCCATCACTAGAACTAGGGCCACAAGACTCCGGCTAGGCAGAGTATGACTGGAGAGGCAAGACACATGCTTGACTCCACTCAATATCCGTCTTGCAGCTGGAGGGGAATGGGGGTCTGAGGTCTCATTCTGGTGATCTGTGGTGGGCCCTGACTGGCAGACCCCATCAATATAGCATTATTCAGTTGATAAGTTGCTACAATACCCCCTAATGTATCAACTAGTCCAAATTTCCCATATCAAATTATAGCTGAAAAACAGTACTTTGTCATAGCTTCTCCCAATTCTAATTATGTATAAACAAATAATAGTGATGGATCTTCCTATGTATGAAAAGGTTATGTTTTGAGGGAAAGCACATTCCTCAGGCTCACCGTGCGTAAAACCTTTAAAATGCTTAAATATCACTAATTAAATCTGTCAGTGGTGCATACGTTCAGCCAATAAGCAAGATGGAAAAAGAGAAGCAAAACTCTTTTTGTCACGGAAGAAGAAAATGTTGTGGAATTTATTCTCTGCACAAGGTACGAAACAAAGTACGAAAGAGATAGAGCCCTTCCAGAAAACCACATTAGACACCCTGCATGGTATTGCCTTCCTATAGTCAGTGCTGTAACTTACTGTAACTTATATTTTGACTTTTTTATTATTTTGTACTTTTTTAGTGACATTTTATTCAACAGTGCCTTTGCCTTGGGAAACCAAGAGACATCCTACTTGGATGCAATTTGGTGAAGAATACTAACACCTTTTCCTCCGTAGTGATATCTTTCCTTGCTTTGGTGCATGGGTTTCATAGGTCATGTTAACATGTTAAGGATTCACCAGCATTCTGTCAGCAATGCACGTGTTTTACATGTTTTATGACCCTATCATCATAAATGTGCTCTGAATTTTAAAATCTAAAGCGTGACCAAAGTTGAGGATTATCTCTACTGAATAAGAAAAGGGCTGGTAAGTGGTAACCCATGCAGATTGGCAAGCCAATTCACGGCAGAAATATGAGTTCCAGCTTTCAGTATTTCTGCCATGGATTTTCTGCAAAATCCACAGCAAATTTGCCTAGGCCCAATCCATACCATGTGAAGATAACCCTTATGGCACTTTTGGTTGGATGATGTTTAGAACAAACAGCACCCAGACTGAACTGAATAGGTCCACTCACAAGGGCGTATGCCGGCAATGACCATTGATCTATGCAGGGAAAACTACAGCATATTGTAACTTTGTCCTTTTTTTCCACAAGGACCTCACGTGGACTTCATCCAGCCAGAACACGGATGAGTTTCCTAATGGTCATCTGAAAAGGGTCCTAAGCTTTGCTGTAGAGGTCCAAGCTTATGACATGATGAGTAATGGATGTTTAGATTAAATCAGTCACATTAAGGAGCCAAACTCAGTACAAAGAAATTGGATAAATGACAATATTTTATGGTTTATTAGACATTCAAATAGCTAAGAGCTTAGTTTTTAAAGTCAGAGTCCTTGTACATGGAGCCAGCTAAGGATTTATTTGCATACACAACTCCACCACACAACCTAGGTACAAGCTCAATTTTCACATCTGGCATATTTTCCAAGAAATACAATATATAATTTCCAGTATAAATGATACTTTTCTTGTAACTGAGATAAAGCTGTTTGGTGGACTCTGATGCATCTTAATCATCTGTTGCTTGCTTTGAGTATTTAATACTGACTGTAGTAAAGAGAGAGGACAACCCTGTACTGTAGTTATGGTTGGATTGACATAACTGGTGCAATGAAACCTAACTTTTTATGACTACAGATCATGACCATTTTAGGTTATAGATACATTGGGGGAGATTTATCAAACTGGTGTAAAGTAGAACCAGCTTAGTTGCCCATGGAAACCAATCAGATTCCACCTTTCATTTTCCAAAGGTGGAATCTGATTAGTTGCTATAGGCAACTTAGTCAGTTCTATTTTACACCAGTTTGAAAAATGACCCCCACTGTGTTTAAGCCTACCATTGAGGGTATAAGCTCATGACATATACATCTGATGGAGTCCGGTGATGGATGGCATCTATAGGGTCCTATTGTAAAAATGCATACTGTACGGTATACTTTTCTGGGGTGGCCCTCTATATAGGAAAATGCATTATCGTGCCCTTTCTTATAGCATACCAGCCAGATATAGACCAAAACCATACTGTTTCGGTCTTTATGTGGTAAATGAGTGCCTTAAGAAATGTTAATACATACCATATTTTTCATTCCATAAGACACACTTTTTTCCTCCAAAGTGCTTCTTATGAAGTGAATACTAATAAACGCTTCCATTATGGAAGTGCTCATTAGTACAGTAGGAATGGGGAGAGGTGAATATAGCGGGTGCTGGTTTTATTCGCCACTCCCTGGTCTTCTACCGGCACCATGCCATGTCCTGACAGTGTACAGTGTGAGGCCATAGTGCGCATAGTGCCGTCCAGAGCAGGAGAGGATAAATTCTTTCATTTATTTTATGTCTGATCTGAAGTCTGATGAAGATTGGTGATCTGATCTGAGGTCTGATGAAGATTGGGGGTCTGATTTGGTGGTCTGATATGAGATGTTATCTGGGTTGGGGTCTGATTTGAGGCCTGCTGAGGATTGGGGGTCTGACTTGGGGGTCTGATCTCAGGTCTGATGAGGATTGGGGGTCTGATTTGGTGGCCTAATCTGAGGTCTGATGTGGATTAGGGGTCTGATGATGCTTGGGGGGTCTGATTTGAGGTCTGATTATGATTGGGGGTCTGATCTGAAGTCTGATGAGGATTGGCGTTATGATTTGGGGGTCTCATCTGAGGTCTAATGAGCATTAGGATCTGATGAACATTGGGGTTCTGATCTGCAGCCTGATAAAGATTGGGGTTATTATCTAAGGTATGATGAGGATTGGAGTCTGATTTGGGGGTCTGATGAAGACTGGAGGTGTGTGATCTGAGGTCTGATAAAGATTGGGGGTCTGATCTGCAGTCTGATGAAGATTGGAGGTCTGATTTGGCGGTCTGATGAAGACTGGGGGTCTGATCTGAGGTCCAATGAAAAATATTTTTGTTCTTAATTTCCTCCTCTAAAACCTGCATAGTGAAAAATACTGTATATCAGGAGCTTTTCTTGGCGTATATGTTAGACTAAGTGAACAGATGCAATGGGCAATTAGTCTTAGATATTCACAGCAGAACATGTATAGCTCCTAATAGGAGTTCCATGCAGCTTCCTCCATTACTTGGAGATGTTACCCGTGCCATCACAACAGATATCTGCAACCTGAATTGCATTTTTTTGCACTTGAAGAAAAACCAAAGCATTCAGTCTATAAAGAAAATGAGAAATCTCCATACATAGAACTATTTGCATAAAACTATAATGCTACTTGTGGTCCAGTTGCATTTTGCAAGTTTGGCCCATAGAAAATGAAGTAGCAATATACTGACCCACTGGCTGGAGACCAAAAGGTCAGGTTACCACTATAATTTAGCAAAACAGGGACACTTGGCTGTGTTTGCACAACAAAATGATGAACACGTGTTCTAACACTAGGTGTAAGACACACAGCAACATTTTACCATTACTACTTAAGAAGCCAATATCGTTTAGTCCTACATGGAAAGGCATTCATTTATGATTGTTTATCCAACACAAAGGTTTATACAGGCAGTGCACCATCTGCTAAGAATGTTTAGTTACTGGACGTCCAGAGGAAATTGAAAAATGTCACTCACGGCATCCAGCGCTGTAATTTCATCTGCCAGTATATGCTAGTATAAGATATTTGTGGTATGCTTCAAGTATTACCACTATTATCTGATGAAGTGATACGCCTGAAAACTTTCAGAACTGCTTAAAGTCTATTTGTGGAGACTTTGTCGGTTGCAGGAATCCTTCAATTCATGCATTTAACCATTGGGTGAAACCTAGTGGGATAATATTTATACCTCATTGGTGTGTATATAGGAGCATACAATTCCCTTTACAGAGCAAAGAATGCTTATATTGTGTGAAATTTCCAATTGCGGTCAATGGGTCTTTTCATTTGATATCACATTCCAGTACTTGACCCTGTGCATGTAATGATGGAGATGATTATATTACTGTGATGTGCTATTTGCATGTTAAAAAATATTTACTGAGGATTTATATAGCGATCCTTCCCCAGTTTGACTGTTTTTTTTAAATGTAGATTTATAGTGAAAGGATGTTTTATTTCCTGTATCTGAGAGGGTGCAGGGTCAATGAATGAATGATTATGACTCTCTTTCATGAACTGATTTTCACCCTTGTTTCTTTATGTGACTTGTAATGGTTTACGTCCCCTTTTTCATTAGAACATGTGCATTTCTTCCCCAGTTTTGGAGAATTATTGCCTCCTTCACTGGCATGTGGGAGAGGGGAAGAGAACACCGTAGTATTTACAGTTCTAGCTTTGAGCTGCTTTCATGCTCTTCACCCAATCCGATCTTGGTTGCTTTCAATTTCACATTTTAGTGGAATTAAATGACACCTCATATAAATAAATGGGCAGTTAGGCAATGGTTTGATGATGAAAAACATTGCTATTTCCTCCTGATGATTACGTAAGTAAAATAAAGTTATAGAAAGTAACACAGCAAGGGAAGGGATTTTTCTACTATTTTTGTGGCAAGCTGTATTTGTTTTTCATCTCTCCTCTCTGTTAACTCAGCACTCAAATATGATTTTTTTAAACTTTGCAAAAGTGAGTTAATGGGTCCTGCAGACTGACTTAGAACTAGAGCCTCCACCTATTATTATTATCATTATTATTATTATGCTATTTATTCCATGGAGCTGTACATATTAAAAGTGGGGTACATAAAGCTAAACAAGTACAATAAGCATGAAAAGATAATGTCATGTACTTACCTGTCCATGTACTGTCATGTACTTACCTGTCCAT